>NC_062565.1:33368098-33669431 GCF_022837055.1 Prionailurus viverrinus | reverse complement strand
AGGGGGTTCCACAGAGTTACTGTCAGCTTTGTCTAAGACAGCTACAGAAAAGACATAATGATCACGTTCAATATACTTTAGAAAAGTGTAATGTACAAGGGAACGATCATCACCTGTTTTTGGCACATCAGAGTCAATTAGGCTGGGCCAAATATCACACAGGTGTTACAGAATACCTCAAGGTGGTGAGGGCCCTGCTCCTTGCTCAGCAAAATCTAAAATGGTTCCAATAATCCCTCCTCATAAAAACTGAACCTCTACTTCTTATCTCCTGGAGTATGAAGCCTCAGAATCTCTATAACACCCTCTGTTCTGTTACACTTTGGTTTCCATTCTTCCACATCCTGGCCGATCTACTCACTGCATCCACTACTGTGCCCGCCCCGGGGCTGAGCCGTCACATTCTCTCTCACTTGAAAGGCAGTGCCCTCTGGGAAAGGCTGCCAAACCATTTGAACCTATGTCATCTTCTCTCAGACTCCCCCTGAAGCACAGCTCCTCCATAAAACCTGATGCACAAACCCTCCCCTCAACAACTACTACCAATACCTAAGAGAATTAAATAGGCCATATGGTTTATGTACCTTTCCCCTTAAGAATGGTTCCTGTTGTCTACCAGGCCTACTTTATGAGGCAAGAATGGCAGGCAAGAAGACAGAGTAAATAAATAACTAACTCCTTTAGCAGAAGGGACCAGCCAATCTATTTTCAGTTTACAAAGGTACTGGTTACCTAACAGATTACCCAGCCCCTTTATGACCTGGCTGCCCCAAATGTGACCCTCATATTCAGGTCATTGTGTGGGACTGCACCATTTCAAAACAGAAAAGGACAAAGAGAAGAAAAAGGTAAAACTTAACCTTTGGTTGGAGTTTTTTGGGGGTGGAGTAGAGAAGGATGCCTAAATTATACACTGAAGAGAGACTTGGGAATTCTGGATACACTAAATTTAGTTTGTTTTTCCCTGTTCCTCAACACTATGGCTTAGTGATCCTTTATAGGAATCAAAAAAGACAATCCAAAAGCCTGGGTTCTGAAGGGTCGGGTAGGAATGTAGCAAAAAATACTTACTTATGGCCATTCAAAGCAGCATGGTGTAGAGGTGTGTACCCAGTGCTGTCAACACAGTTCACGTTTGGCCCCCTCCAGATGCTATAGAGGAAGTAAAGGAAAAAAAAAAAGTTTAGAGCCAGCTAGCTACTTAGAAAATAATTCTCTGCGGTGTTTAACCAAACTAGTTACAGTCACATGATTCCCAATAAAGGACAGAGGCTATTTACAACAGAAGTGCACAGCACTGAGGATACACGATCATTTGCGGAGTCAGGTGTCAAGACAACAGTGTCATCATTTAAGAGCTTGCTCTTCTGTACCCTTCTCATCGTTTTTACATTTATTATTTTTAAAAATTGAATCCATTTTCCCTTCTGGCATATGTTTGAACTCTGCTCTATGATAAGTCATTTCTGCTCTATGATAAGTCATTGAAGTGTTACTTTTTTTTTTTTTTTTTGAAGTAAACTCTATTCCCAACATGGGGCTTGAACACACAACCCCAAGAGCAAGAGTCTCATGCTCTACCGATTAAGCCAGCCAGGTGCCCCATGTACCCTTCTCACGTTTAACTACATTATTCACACAGTCTGGGAATCATGCCTCTGAATACTTCCAGGATTGTAAGAACAGTTCATTAAAAGGCCATCAAAAGTATCACTGAACCAACCATTCAGCCAGTCAGAGGTACTGGACACCCACCTCTAAGCTGGGGACTGAAGACTCAAGACAGACTCAATACAGACCTACGGATAATCCAGCAAGAACCAAGATGAAAGAACCCACATTAATAAAAGCACCAAGACACATGTGTTAAGACGCAAGAGACAACTGGTCTTTCCTTTGTGAAGGTCTTATTGCTAAAAAGAAGAATAACAACAAAATCTGTAATGTGAATGCCTTATTTGAATCAGAAATACTGCACTAGGAAGGCTGCAATGTCATCTTACTTAATCCTCAAAGCCTTAACTCGTACTTCTGTTTCACACCTTACTCCACTGGCCAGAGCTACTAAAATAATATTAAATAGTAGAGGGCTGCCTTGTTTTGTCCTTGCTTTTAATGAGAATGCCTCTATCGTTGGTAGTCTGTATGACTCTAACATGTAAAGAAAGTATGTTATTTTTTTTTTTCCTTCTAAAAATGTTATTAAAATTAGTTGTTTAGGGCCACCTGGCTGGCTCAGTTGGTGGAGCATGCAGCTCTTGATCTCGGGGTTGTGAGTTCGAGACCTATGTTGGGTGCAGAGATTACTTTAAAAAAAAATTTTTTTTTTTTAAATAACTGTTTAATTTAAATGCATTTTCTGCATCGGTGAAAATAATCACAGTTTTTCACATTTAACCAACTAATATGCTATTATCAATATGTTTCCTAATAATGAGCCTTTCTTTCATTTCTGCAATAAAACTTACTTGGCCATTATCCATTATGTCCACCTTAGTGAACTGTACTTAAGAGTATCTACTTGAGAGTATTTTACTTAGGATTTTCACAACTGCATGCATAAATGAGGCTGATCTAAAGTTTCTGCTTTTTGTGTTATTCCTACTAGATGGGACAGGTGTTAGGCTTGGCTCACAGATCAGCTGGGCAGCTATCTACCCACTTCTGTATTTAGGAATCACTGGCATAGAGCACTAAAATGATAAAGAATCACCAGTAAAACCATCTGGGCCCAAAGACTTTATGCTCAGATGTTGGAGGCTGCATTACTTATAACAATACAATTTTGGAAATAGCCCAACAGTCCATCAATAGAGAAATTATTATGATGAAGAACTATAGTACAGAGTAGAACACCATATTTATATGCTCATATTGCTATGTAATAAGAAAAGAGATGAGGGGCGCCTGGGTGGCTCAGTCGGTTAAGCGTCCGACTTCAGCTCAGGTCATGATCTCACAGTTCGTGAGTTCGAGCCCCACGTCGGGCTCTGTGCTGACAGCTCAGAGCCTGGAGCCTGCTTCGGGTTCTGTGTCTCCCTCTCTCTCTGACCCTCCCCTGGTCATGCTCTGTCTCTCTCTGTCTCAAAAATAAATAAAACATTAAAAAAAAATTAAAAACAAAAAAAGAAAAGAGATGATCATATAATGTTAAAGACAGAAAAAGAAACAAAGTGGTTAATACTGTATAGAAAGAATCTATAAGCGAAACTAATCAGGATAGTGGATTCAATGCATAAGTTTACTCCATCTCCTGTCTAAAGTTCTATGAAGTACAGAAACGAGTCCTACCCCTACACCACAGACGGGTAATAGACAAACAGAGTCACACAAGAAAATAAGAAAAGATTCATCAAGTAACTGACAATGTTGAGAATTCCTAAAAAGCAGAAATCAGACAAGGTCAGCTCTACAGAGGCAGAGCCTGGAAGAATGAAATTAAAATAATCACACACTGGGGTGTCTGGCTGGCTTGGTCAGGGGAGCATGCGACCCTTGATCTTGGGGCTGTGAGTTCAAGCCCCACACTGGGTGCAGAGATTACTTAAAAATAAAATTTTTTGAAATAAAAGAAAGTAAAATAAACATACACTACTTTTCGCCAATCAGACTGACAAAAATGAAAACAAAGTGTTTATAAAGATCAGGAAAACAAGCACTCTTCTATACCACTGGTATGAGTTTGAATTGGTGAATTCCTTCGGGAAGACAATTGGCAGGATCCACCAAACCAAAAATAGGCATTCACTCTGAGCCAGCATTTCCACTTCCTGGCAACCATTCAACAGAAACACTTGTACACATGCACAAAGACACATGCTTGTACAGGACTCTGCTTCACCACCAGAGTGAAAACTAAAAACTTCATGTCCATCAGTAGGTGGGCAGTTAAATCTCAGGTGTGCCCATACGAAGAATTATATAACCATTAACAGTAACAACAAAGGAAAGAAAACAAGTTGGACCGAAGTGTCCTCACATGGAAAGATTTCCCAAGATACACTGTGTTAGGGGAATGTGAAAAAAAAGAAGGCATCGTGTAGTACACAAAACATGAGCCCCTGCTTTAGCAATGTGTATGTACACGTACACACGATGGATGGTGATGTGAAGAGGGCTCGCCAAGTGTTGACAGTGGTTCCCTCTGGGAAAGGAAATGTGTGCTGGGGGAACCTACAGGTGATGAGGAGGGACTCTCACATTCTGCTCTGTATTCTACCACACTGTTTAAAACCCAATGAGAATGCATTCATGTATTTTTATAATAATTTTTTAAAAGAAAGAGGGGAAAGAATCTATGCATAGGGAAAAGAAAACCAAGAAAAACATCCAACTGTTAATAATAAACGGTTGAACATATGTGATCTGGGCCGCTTGAATGGGCATGTCTATATTAGGTTTAAAGCCTTGAGATACATTTTCAGTGAAAAGAGAAGATACACATGCTTTGATATCTAAGTTATTTGTTCGTTGTCAATTAAGGATGCTGTGACAAGGTCAGGAGCCTGAGGTACATCCTGGTAACCCCCATCCTCCATTAAGCTTGGATTCCTACAGGAACTTCCAAACAAAGAGTTAAAAGCAATCATACCTCTTTGTCACCCATGTACGATAACCTTATTTTCTAAACCGAAAACTGTATGCCTATGCCTGACAACGGTGAGGACGGCAGTAAATGAAATGGGTCTGGAAAACCTAAGAGGTATGGTTCTCATACTTATTTTCAAACTGACCCACCAGACAACACATCATCATTCCATTAAAACACAGGTGACACCTAAGAATCAAAAAACAACTTGTTTGCCCCAAATCAGTGGCAGATCCAAAACTCCCATTTATAGAGTTCTTGCCATTTGGCCAAACAAGGACTTGACGATCTAACTGGGATGACAGGATGAGGTAAAGATGCATCAGTACAAGGCTGGAATAATAATCCGACAGCAAGACGACTGGAATAAAGCAACAGGGCTGGAAAAAAGAAAATACCAATAATGGGCCAGGCAGTAAGGAGCACAGGTTTGTCAGCTCCTCAGACCCCCTCAGGAATGTGCCAGTTCGTCAACGATCTCAATCCAGGTCCTAAAGTGACCTGAGAACTAAGCTTTAAACTGCCCTTGCTTTAAAAAAAAAATGTTTTTTTGAAGGAGAGAGAGACAGAGTGTGAGCAGGGGGGAAGCAGAGAGAAAGGGACACAGAATCCAAAGTGGGCTCCAGGCTCTGAGCTGTCAGCACAGAGCCCGACGTGGGGCTCGAACTCACAAACTGTGAGATCATGACCTGAGCTGAGGTCGGACGCTTAACTAACTGAGCCACCCGGGTGCCCCAAAACTGCCCTCCCTTTTAACAAAAAAGGCAGGACTGAGCATGCTCTTTCTCTTTCTAACTTTCACCTCTATGTCTCGGTTTAGAGGTGATTAAGCTTGGGTGTCCTATACTAGCACTAGAACTCCCTCAATACAATTTAAGAAGACAAGGAAGAAAGATAAGGACTTTCCTGCATTCAGCGGCAACATTTCCAACTAGTAAGGTCTTCCGCCCCTCCCCTGTTTTTTCTCTAACTAGCATTTTGTCTAAATGCCCATCTAGAAATCTGAGGAGATGGGGGCTATATTAAATAAAACCTAAACGAAAACAGAGAACTGTAATCTCTCTGCTTAGAATTTTAGCTTCAAACAGGATGGTAACAACCCCCTCCACCCAAGTGTCTTCCTTTTTGGCAGCCCAAGAAAAGAGCTATTTACAATCTGGGTCTTCCTCTCTATCACAGCTGTCCTGTTAGGTTTTTCTAAGACATTAAGTACCAAAGGGCTGCTCACCAACAAACAAAGGCAAAATAAAACACGCCAAGAAAACCAGAGGGGGCGAAAAACGGTCCAGGAGATTCTTAAAGTTTAACCTATATAGATCGTACAGAAATGCAATGGCTGCCTTTGACTTGTAGAACAAACCGTCGCAGTATCCTTGATGGGTCTTAGAGGAGTCCTAGCAATCCGGCATGAAGCAACTGCACAACCCAGGTGAAAAGCTGAGGCTCCATAGTTAGCCCACCTAAGTTATTCAAAACTTGCCTCTACCACTGCCAGTTGCAATGACAAGTCACTTAATCCTCCAGATCTTTCTCTGCATCTGTAAATTCTACTGTGATAGGTTCCTCGGGGCTTAAATGGCTCATGGAAACTAGAACTAAACTGGTTTGAACCAGTTTAATTGCATTAGGGTTGAGAAGCCTAAGACGTGTCACAGCAACCCAACCACATGGACATGATGCCAGAGCACAGCAAGCCTTGCCTTCTGTGACTCAGAAACACCCAAATTGGAGATGGCATCTCAAGACATTGGAAGGGCGCCTGGCCGGCTCAGTCCGAAGAGCATGCGACTCTTGACCTCAGGGGTTGAGAGTTTGAGCCCCATGTTGGCTGCAGAGATTAACCAATTAAATAAATATATTTTTTTAAAGTAACGATATTGGTAACTGATGAGAACCTGTGGCTTTTGAATCCCACCTCAAATGCCTCTCTCCATTCATTTAAAAACTGACTATACATTGATCCATGGCAGGTGGCATGCTGGATCTAGAGGTAGTGATGAAGATGAATAGGCCAGCCATACAGACACAGCCTACTCTATACAGTGAGGCAGGTGCTGACTGAGGGTCTGCTCGCAGGGCTATTTGGGCATGTATTCAACAGCTAAGTTAAGTGTGCCCCCTACATGCCGGGCACTGTTCCAGGGCCTGGAAATGCAAATGAGAAAAGACAAAGTCTCTGCCTTCATGGACCCAGAACTCTAGAGGGAGGGAGAGTGAGCAAATAAATAGAAATATGGTGGCAGGTAATGGTAAGTGCCATAAAGAAACAAAGGAAGCAGATCGGGCACTCTAAGACTCAGGAAATACCTCTCTAAGCAGGTGACCTTGGAGAAGAGATCTGAATTCAGTGAAGGAAGGAGGGGCCTGGATGTCTGAGGGGGACAGGCAGAGAGAGCATCAAATGCAAATGGCCTGAGAAGGAGCATGTTTGACATGTGGCTGGAGAGCAAGAAGGAGCAGGGGGTTCTACGTCCAGGGAACAGGCTTACAAAGGCCTCAGGTGCGCTGAGGTCAATAAGCATCCACTAAGCATCTACTATATGTCAGGCTCTGGTGAAAGATACAAAGTCCACACTGAAGGAGAGGGGGAGCACTTTCAAAGCAAGAGGCAGGGACAGAGATTCTGAAGTCCAAATCATCATGACCAGACACTAAGTCTCTAAAAGATGGATCTGGATTAAAAGATCCATCAACGACACCCACAATTAAATCTACATATCACTCTTCAGACCTAGCAAAACTCAGGCAAAAACCTTAGGTAAAATTGCTGAAGTTTCTGTGAAATCAAGTAAGAACAGCAGAAAATACACAGAGACGCTTATTCTATCCAGCACAGTAAGTCGCCCAGTTCAAATGTGCCCTGATCCATAACACCTTTCGTGGCTCTACTGGCTCATATTAATCTCACCCACCTCAGATTTTCCAGACCATCTATGGCACCTTCGCCACAGCATTTATCACATTTGACCTTGAACCACAGTGAATTTTTTTACACTGCTCATTCACACCACGTATTTTAAGTTCTTTAGGGAAATCGCTTGTGTTTCTAAGAGCACAGCACTATGCAAGGAACTGGCTTAGGGCCACCAGCTTGCAACTTCTAACACTGGGTTTTTACCAACCTACAGTAGGTCTTTATGCACTAACAGAGTTGCTACACCTGTATCCATTAAAAATGGCAATCTCTTGAAGGGACATATAAGAATACTGCATTTGAGATGTCTGTCTATAAAACACAGGAACAGAAGAACCGTAAGTTAGAACCAAAGTGCCCAGCCCACTTTCATCTGTGACT
The DNA here is from genome assembly GCF_022837055.1 of Prionailurus viverrinus. Taxonomy (NCBI): domain Eukaryota; kingdom Metazoa; phylum Chordata; class Mammalia; order Carnivora; family Felidae; genus Prionailurus; species Prionailurus viverrinus. The sequence goes on along the minus strand of NC_062565.1, from coordinate 33,661,548 downwards.
ATGCTATGGGATCAGATCTCAGGACTGAAGGATATCCTAAAGTGGCTCTGTGCTGGCAGTAAGCTTGCTTCATGTGGTTGTCCAGCCACTTAACAGCTTCCTTCAGACAGACAAGCAACGGCAGGCATCTCAGTGGGCCGGCAGAGTGTCCAATCCAGTTTGATTCAATTAGTGTTTATGCACTACCTTCCATATACCATGGTGCTACACAGTCTCCACCCTACAGTGGGGAAGTCAGGCAAGTAAACAAATGACAACACAGAACAGTGTGTGACATTCTGAGAAGGAAGTATGCCAAGGGTAGCTTATAGGGAAATGGAAATAAGGGTGGTTTTGCAGAAGAGGAGACACTTGAGCAGAACCTTAAAGCTTAGAAGGAATCAGCCGGACAGAAGAAACAAAGAGGCAACACCCAAACTCAAGGTCTTTCAAGTTGTCCCAGCAAACGGCCAATGCACATACTGTGAGTGGCTGGAGCTCCAAAGTGAAAGAATGGTGGCTGCAAGCATGGAGAGGTAGGCCGAGCCAAACTATGAAGGGTCTTGGAAACTAGCAAACTCTGAGTGGGGGGTAATCAGATGTAGGTTTTAGAGAAATCCTTCTGTTGACATCTGGGAGATGGGAACGTAGATGGCTAATTTGCTATTCATCATGCTGTTGCGAGGGCCTGATATATTTCAGAATTGGGGGGGGGGAAAACATCACTTTGCCAGGCAGTTGTGTAGATGATGGAGTGGAAGTGGTGTGTGACTAGGTCCATGGAGCCCGGCTGGAAGTCAGCAATTCAAGCATGCAGTGAGGACCTGAATGAAGGCAGTTGTAAAGACAGAGAGAAAAGGATAGATTCAAGAGAAAACAGAAAGGATCTGGTGACTAAATCAGGGTAGGGGCACAGGGTGAGTGAGAAGCGAAAAATTCAATACACAATGAGAGTAAATTCAGGAGGAAAACCAGGGCTGCTCTGCTTTGTGAATGGGATGTTGTGAGGTAGAGGAGAAAACGAGGGGAAGGGAAGAAAGTTTTGTTTTGGTTTAGTTAAGGCTGAAACGAATTTGGATTCCCCCATGCAGATAGATGTCCAGTCAGTAGGTGGGTAGCAGGGTCCGGAATACCGTGGTTACATGGTCAGTTTAAAATGATAATTTTCAAGTGTTTACATGCATGTTCCCCATATTTGACCCTTACAACCATATTTATGGAGTAGAAAAATACATATTATTGTTTTCGTCTAATAGGTAAGAAAACTGAATTTCAGATGATTTACTGCTTATCATACAGCTAATTAATGTGGCACTGAAACAAAATCCCACCTCTGACTGCTACTGCATGTTTTTTTTTTTAGTTTCTCCAGGATCTTGAACTTGACTGTTGAGAGAAAACAACTTTGGGCTATATGGGTCTCCTCCTGTATTAATTCTCAGGAGGTCAAAGACTCTCAGAGCAGCACCAAGTCAGGAAAGGGCCTTCTCCATCACTGACTATAAAGAGAGAGCAATGACAATGAACATGAAGGGTAAGAGAGGTTCTGAGCAATCTTCCCACCAATTTCATTAAATCATTAAGGTGTAAACAACAGTTTGTCTCATCAGCCTTTTTTGCCAAAGGCCTTCACTGTTTTTCTCTTTTAGTTATCCTTGCAAAGGCAGATTTATCGTTGAACTTCAGCAAGGGCTGGCAGTTTTCCAACACAAGGAAGCACTGTCCAAAGTCAGTCTAATTTTAAAAAGATTTCATCTTACTCAAACAAATTTGACACATCCTTACTAAAACGCTTTCTACATATTTAACTGTTGAGGTTTAAAAGAAGAGATAACAAGGAGCCCATGAAACCATCCCCATTGTCAAAGAAGCTTGTGATCTTCGGAGAAAGACAAAACTTACCAACATAAAACAATTAGACACAAAACCATCCAAAACAGTGCAACCCCCCCTAAAATCAAGTTAACTTGGAAAAAGTGAACATGTGTTTTACTTCTGCTCATTCCTGATCCCTATCAAAATGCAAGTGAATACAAACAGGAGAAAGAGAACAATAAACATAAATATGAACATTTTTTTCGAAGATGAAAAGTAGGTAAGTTAGCAGAACTGAGAAAGTGAATCCCATGGCCATAAAAAGAGATGCCTTTTCTGCCTTCACACATACACACCCTGGGAAGACTCAGGGATTAGAGGTACCAGGTGGCACACGAGGCTAGGGATAAGGAGGGGTTGCAAACAAGAACTTGATACAAATTCTGTTTATGAAGAGGCATCAGACCACCAAATCTCTAGTCACATCCCGGGCAGCCAGTAGACGATTACACCTGTACCCAGGCAGGAGAAGGTATTATCTATTCTGTGAAGAAGCTGGACGGGCTCCAGACTGGGGGAACCTCAGGAACAATAAAAGGCAGAGAGAGGCACTGTACTGAAAACAGAAGCCCTAAAAGGAAGTCTGCATCCTGAAGGACGGGATCTCAGCTCTGCTCCCAGAATGCTGGCAGCCCCACCCCCAACCCCCAAATAGAAGGTTGGAAGATTCTTTCCTGCAGAAACCAAATGATTCCACAGAAAAGTTCAATAGATGCAGACTTTGGGGATTCCCCATCAAACCAGGTAGGTTCCTGCACAATCATCCTATGATATAAAACCCATCCTTGCCAAGTTCTTCCCACCTCTATACAGACCATCCAATTTGCTTCTTAGTGTCTTGCTCTTAATTGAAAATGACAACCAAAGACGAGCACACATTTGATTGAGGAAGGTGTTCAACATGAAACGACACAGCACAAAACAAACCGAATAAAGGGACTCAAAGGAACAGAAACTGAAAATCAAATAAAATCTCAACCCAAAACAACAACAACAAACTGTGATCACACAAAAACAGGATTAGGAAAAAAAACCTGCGACAATTAGTGAAAAGTTTTTGGAAATTAAAAAGTGATAGTAGAAATAAAAACATAATTAAAGAGCTAGAACATAAATTTGAGTAAATCTCATAGAAAGTGTAACCAAGGAAAAAGATGGGAAATACAAGAGAAAGGATAAGAAAATTAGAGGACCAAGAGGTCCAGAGAAAAGAGAGAAAGCAGAGAGGAGAATATTATCAAAGAAACTATTTAAGAGATTTTCCTAGAACTGAAGGATTTGAGCCTCCAGTTGAAAGAGTCCATCCTATGTTCAGAACAACGAACAATTTTTAAAAAGACCCATCCCCAAGGCACACTGAAATTTCAGAATACATTTCAGAAGTCATGGGATAAAGAGAACACATTTTCCAGAGACAAAAACCAGTTTGCATATAAAGGACTGAGTGGCATCAGAATTTTCAATAGCATCTCTGGAAGCTGTAAGACAAAAGAGCAATGCTCTCAAAATTCTGAGGCAAAATGATTTCCCACCTAAGATTCTACAGCAGACAAATTATCAGTCAAGTATGAAAAGAGAATAAAGATATTTTTAGACATGCAGGGTCTCAAATTTTACCTCCCACACACCCTTTTATCAGGAAGTGACTGGAGGATATGCTCTACCAAATAAATGAGCAAACCAAGAAGAGGGAGATAGGCATCCAGGAAACAGGGCCAAAAAAAGGGAAAGGGAATCAGCCAAACAGCAAGCCTTGAGTGTGGCTGGAGGACACAGTGCTCCAGGGGCGTGTCTGTGGGAGAAAATGAAACTGACAAGACCAACTGATGTGTCTGCCTGGGATGTGGAAAATACATTAAAAGATTTAAAAAGCATGGTTGTAGTTTGGAAATTAAGAGTCAGCTGGGCAGAGGAAACTGAAAACCAACAAGAGAGGCAGTTAATGTACCGTATAAGAAAAAAAAAAGATTTTAGTATATTAATTGGGTTAGTAGGTGAATACTACTGGCTGCCAAAATAATACAAACATAAACATTAGGTACTGATGTAACTAAAAATTGTGATCTGAAGGATGAGGGAAGAGGTAGTGGATTGACAGAGGACAAGAAAGCTAAAAACTCTTCATAACAGACTGATAGAGGATGGCTAAAACTTAAAAAAAAAAAAAAAAACAAGAAACAACAGCATACAGCATAATAATCTGAAATATGGATGAAATACCTACAGAGAGCTAAAAGCTGGAAATGTTCGCTTTCCCAGAAAGGAACTCAGGTTCCTTCTGGGAAGAACGTCAGAAACGATTGTGACACTACATGACAGGCTGGATGAGTCCCTGTCAACTATGAAAGGTATAATTTTGGTAACCTTGGCTTTTTGTGGCCATGTGTTTGTGTTTCAAGCATGATGAGAGGCAGTGACTTTGAAGGGTTTATTCCATCATGAGAGGGAAACACGAGCAGAAAGGCAATGCTCCATTTTAACTTCACAGGTGACACAACTCACACAATGAACTCGGAAGGATGGCCTCCTTGTTCCTCAAAGCCAGCAAAGAGGGCTCCCCTGCCTTCTGCCAAGGACAATGGTTTCAGAACAGACATATTGGTTACATCCAGTGTTGCTGTCTACAGCATCCTATTCTAGGCCCTTCTGTTTCTAGTCGGTAACTGGAACGAACACACCCAATACCACACACACGTAAGTCCACAAGTTGTTGGAGACCAGGGGGACTGTGAAACCCAGTACATTCACTGAATGACTATGAATGTTCAAGGTCATTGCTATCTGAGGCAAGCCTGGCACTGCCTCCCCACCAAAGCCTACAGCAGGGAGGGGAACGTGAACAGCAGCACGAGGGGGCACCCAGTGAAACTGTTGTTTCACTACGGACATGGACATGACAACCTAGGAGGAATGCTGCCATGAAGTGAAAGTCACTACAGGAGTACTCTGCTGTTAGAATATATTCATGAGGGTTGATGTAGAAATCAAGTTTTCATAAGCCATATTTCCCCCATGGTTTACACTATTACTTCGGGGGCCCTTATCTTTTATTCAATTCAATTTACCTTGGCATGGCTTCTTAACACTGTTTCTGTTCTACAGCTGTAAAAAAAAAAAAAAAAAAAAAAGGCACAGAACTGCTGAACTGCATGAAAATGACCTCCAGAGTTCAAGATTCTAATTCAACCTTAGTGAGTCATTCAATGCATGCACTCATCGAGCAAAAACAGTTGTCATACTGCATGCTCCACTACAGCGGGGACTGTGCTTGTCTCATGCCACCTTCCCAAGTGGCAGTTACACAGTACCAGGCACCCAGAGAGAAGAAAGGAAGAGGCCACTGTTCTACTCTAGTACCTTACAATAAATAAGACCAAGTCTCTGCTCTGAAGAACTTCAGAGACACAGAAACAAAAAATTATAATGCAATTTCCTATGTGCTATAAAAGAACTGTGCAAAAGCTAAGGGAACACGAAGGAAGGCCTGGATGAATGGCATTTCCATTCGCAAGAAAAGGGATGAAAGGGCTTTGTAAACAGCAGGCAGAATGTGAGATCACACTGCAGCCAAGGTGATGTAAAAGCAGACACTTCCCAGTTTTCTGCATTCTTCACCCAGGGTCTCTTTCCTAAAAGACTAGGCTCCTTCCTGCCTCTTCCCAACCCCCCATTTCCAATTTACCTCTTCAATTCCGATCAGCTTGAGCAAAGCTCTCCTCCTCGGGAACGTCTTCCTTTCCTTTGCAGGCCAAGCAACTGGCTCTTCATGAGCTACTTAGAGAGCTTCTTTTACTTTGCCTTCATTACAATGTTTCAGTTTAAAGTTCTGTATCTGTCACTATTTGAGTCTTTCTCACTAGAATACAAACAACCATGTTTACCACTGTATGCTCACTGCCAAGAAAGAGCTGTACCTGGCACACGCTGAAAGCTCAAAGAATAAGAGAAATCTACACCTAAGTAATGAGGGAGCCTAGCTACTCAAAGAAAGGTATGGTAATTTTTAGATTAGAGAACTCAAATATCCTTTGCCAAGTTATTTCTTGGGTAAAAAAAAACACTGCACAAATTTTACTAAATATACGTGCACACTCATTCCACCCTAAGATGACATGTTACCCTAGAAACAAAAAGCACTGTTTCTTCTCTTGTTTAGTGTGTGTGTGTGTGTGTGTGTGTGTGTGTGTGTGTGTGTGAAGAAGTGCTTATAAGAATGATGTGCTCCCTGGCTTGTCAAAGTCCAGAGGTTTAACTGGGCTGAGGGAGGAAGGCCAGGTACCTTCGTCAGTCACGTTTGCAGACAAAGATGCCTTTGCCTTAGGGAAACCATAAATCCAGACTTTGAGACCCCTTTCTTGGAATTTTGACTCTAAAAGGCCTGGAAATAACAGCTAACATTAAATGTTTACCAGGGCACCTGTGTGGCTCAGCTGGTTGAGCGTGTGACTCTCAATTTTGGCTCAGGTCTTGATCTCAGGGTCGTGGGATTGAGCCCAGTGTTGGGCTCTGGCTCTGCACTGAGCATGGAGCCTGCTCGGGATTCTCTCTCCATCTCCGCCCCCTCCCCTGATTACCTGCTCGCTCTCTCTCTCTCTCTCTCTCTCTCTCTCTCTCTCTCAGAATAAATAAACATTTTTAAAAAATGTTTACCATGAGCTAAGTATACTTTAATTAAAGTGGATTAAAAAACCCACTGATCACTTCTCACCAGAACCCTAAAAGGGAACCCAGGAAACTGACAAGCACACAGGTGAATAATTTACCCAGGGGTATAGAGCTGGGAATGAGTGACACTGGGTTTTAACTCCAAAATCTCAACCACTGTGCTATATACAACTTCTTGAAACACACTCTCTCCTTACTGTTTTTCTCATTCCTGAATAAGAGGACTCCCCCATAGCTCATCTTCTCTCATTTCCGCCCTGTTACACATTCCCCACTCCTTGTTCATTCTGTCTTGCTCTTTTTCTTTCTTGCCAAGGTCATAGGAAACCAATAAAGACGACTGAGAGAGAGGCACTATGTTCTAGCTGGGAAATGGGTCCCAGAGGGACAGGAGTAGAAGTAGTTAACTGAAAGACTCCCATTAACATTTCCAGAAATCCAATTAGTGACAAACTTCATTACTTAAGGTAACTATTGAAAGTATTGACATTATAATGAAAGATACAAATTAACTGAATTCATTAATCTTAAGGTATTCAACATGATTATTTTGTTGTTTTAAGCAAATTAAAATGACAAGTTCAATATAGAAATAATATATGCAAAAGGGATGAACACCTCAAATAAAATTTATTATCAGATTTCAGTTCCTACAAACCTCACATATATTTCCTAAATGCCCCAAGCACCACAGACAAAATTAGTATCGTGAATGTGGCTAATAATGGAGGCTTGAATGTCAAGGATCCCAATTTGTTCACACATGCAACTGACCAAGTGCGTAAATCCTGGACTTGCCACGTATTAGCTACAAACTCTCCAGTAAATCACCTAACGTCTACGTAAAGTGGAGATGTCACTTGCCCTATCTCTAACCTTGAGATGGCTATTTTATGGAATAAATGGGATAATTAATGTATGTGAAAACTGTAAACTGGAATCTAAAATATAACGGCTTCGTATCAATATCTAAAGTGAGGCAAGGCATTTCAAACAATGAAAACAGTCAGTATAGACGTGCTGACATGAAGAAACATGCAAGATATACGAAGTAGAAAATGCACCTGTATAACAGGATGTAGAGTATGATCTCATTTCGGTTACAATGGTGTATTTTTCTAAGCCTATACTCATATATGGAAGGCTACATACCAAACTATTAAGACTGACGAGTTCTGGGGGTGAGGCACGCATTACTTTAGTAATAAAACACAAATACACACACACACACACACACACACACACACACACTGACAAAGACACTCTCCTTGACTAAACTTTAGTCAGGTTCCTCTGAGCACTCTTTTTTCTTTTTTTTAATAGTCATTCTATCTTATTTTATTTTGTAATTTTACAGAGAGAGAGAGAGAGAGAGAGAGAGAGAGAGAGAACACGCATGCGCACAAATAGGGGAGAGCGGCAGAGGAAGAGACAAAGAATCTTATGCAGACTCCATGCTCAGCACAGAACCCAATGCAGGGCTCAATCCCACAACCCTGGGATCATGACCTAAGCTAAAATCAAGAGTCAGACTCTCAACGGACTGAGCTGCCCAGGCGCCCCATGAGCACTCTTTCAATTAGGCCTGGTGGTCCCCATTCCATCTTTGGCCTGCGCAGCCAAGTTTTAACAAGAATCCTGTTAAGTAGGTTTAGCAAGAACCACACATCGCCCCCCCCCCCCCCATCTGATAAGGTTCTTCATCCCCCACCTTTGGTGTCTAAGTCCTTGGCCTGCCTTTAATGAAAATCCTGTTTGGTCAGTTTAGCAAGAATCCCCCTACTCTGCTGTCTCCTCTTAATTTTTCATCCCCTAAGCCCTCACCATGCTCCTTGGTTATAAATCCCCACTTGTCCTTGTTGTATTTGGAGGTGAGCCTCATCTCTCTCCCCTTGCAGTGGTCTTAAAGTCTTCCTTACTGTTTTAACAACAGTCAGAACAACTTTTATAACAGACACATCTACTTTTTTCTTTTTTTTTTTAAGTGAAGCCAGATCTAACCCAGGAACACGGGCTTCCATTTATGAGATTCTTTTTTTTTTTTTTTAATGTTTATTTATTTTAGAAAGAGAGAACATGCACATGCCTGCAAGCGGGGGAGGGGCACAGAGTGGGGGACAGAGGATTCAAAGCAGGCTCTGCGCCAATAGCAATGAGCCGCATGTGGGGCTTGAACTCATAAACCTCGAGACCATGACCTGAGCCGAGCTGAAGTCAGACACTCAACCGACTGAGCCACCCAGGCGCCCCCGTTTATGAGAGCTCTTAAGAAGGAGTATGGAGAAAATTTATTTCTGGATTTGGCCTCCTTTTTAAAAAACCTCTTGTGGTCTTTGATTTTTCCAGCCTCTGGAGGATGAAAATCAATTATTCCCATTTGCTTCTGAATGGAGCTCTTCAATTACAGACGCTAAGAGCAAGCTTGTTTGAATGAGGGCAGTACCAGTCCCCAGGGAAGGGGACCAGATGGGTCAGTGATTTCAAAGCCTAGTGCATTTTAGAAGATGTTGTAGGAATTGCACATAATGGGTATGTACCTTTAGTTTAAGTGATGGTGAGGTTAAGGGAGGTAAGTCAACAGGGGGTTACCAAATCCCAGATATTCTACATCCTAAAACAGTTCACAAATTTGTCTCTTTCTCTCCATTTCCAAAGTCACTGCCCTACTTCTGAAATAACCTCCAAGATTATCTTGATTGCCTTAAGTCTCTTCCTTCATCGACAAAAGACAAAAAACACTCTCTACAACGTTGTCACTATTAACTTTCTAAAATACATATACAAGCGGGTATTCCTTCCAAAGAGCTTTGGGTAACTCTTGCCTATAGGAAAAACTTCCTGCCTCTGCCATGCAGTAAGAATCTTCCCAAGCTATCCCAGTTACCTTTCTGGCTCCACTACCCTCCACACTCTCGTACACACCCTGGGCACCAGACACGTGCCTCCTGTCTTTGTACTTGGTATTCTCTCTGTTTCATCCTATTTTAATCTCTGTGAAATCTCAAACATCCTTCAAAGCCCCAATCAAATGCCACCCCACTTTTCAGGTGGTATTAACTTTACCCACATCTTTTCTTTATAGTCCTCTACTTACAGCATTACAATACTCTGTGTTTTTTTTTTTTTTAATTTGCTTACATTACAATACTCTTTTTTTTATTTGCTTTATTTCCTTCATCAAAAAACAAACTCTTCAAGGGCAAGGGCCTTGTTTTATTCCTCTCTCGTTCTCCAGTGCCTAAAACCATCATTTCCGAAACCTTTACTAGAGATGAGGAAACTAACCCACAATGAGGAGAAGAGATAGGTAGTGAACAGCTGAACCAGACTGGAACCGACGCCTTGTGTCTTCCTATGAAATGTTCTTTTTACTACAATACTGGCCAGGATAAACCTACCTTCCTTCCTTCCTCATATGACACTTGTCCTCAGCTCTCTCCTTTCATCACCTCCCCTGCCCTTCTCCCTTTACTTCTTCTCTTCATGAAGTGACCTATCAAGAGGCTTGAACATTCGGCGCCACAAACAGATAAATGCCCTCATTGTTAAGGCTCACAGTCATTTTGCTAATGGGTAATCTCAGTGTGAGGAATGGTCTGGTACTGTGAGGTCAGGGGAAAGGAAAGGAGGTGGGGTTCAGTCCATGAGGTTTGCAAAGGAAGCTAGAGCATCCTGACGGGGCTGATGCGCAACAAGTAATCTACCACCTTCGGGCCTACCTGGCATCTAGTCCATGGCAAAGACTTCTTATTCAAGTGCCACCATTCACCCTGACCAAAAGAGTCAGGAAACAAGTAACCACCCCCTTTGTGGAATCATTTTACTACTAACCTCCTCTCTCCTTTCGTTCTATGGAGCCAAGGTAACTTCCCCAAGCAGAGCATTTCCTTTCTAAAAAGCACATTCTATTCTTAAAGAAAACAGGGCAATTATTTCTTAAAATATATACTTACAGGTTATACAGACTGAATTTTGCCGTGTCAAGCTCTTCTGTTTGAACTAATTTTAAAGTCATTTCCCCATAATTTAGTAAGCTCCGTAGCCACTTAGTTGCAACTTCTGTTGGTGAAAACAGCTGAACAAGGCACATTGCTTTGGAAAATTTTAAAAAACAAAACAGTAACACAACAAAAACTTTTGGCTTTAACTAAGTCCAGGTTTCCTCATTTTTTTGGCTATTTGTGATACGTTTTAAATCTCGTTTAATTCTAGAGCCTGCCTCAAGAACTCTACCAAGATCTGTATTTAATCAGCCTCTCAAATCTATGCTATTTGCCAAATACCTTTTCTAAAGTTCCCAAAAAGCACCTACTACCCTGTCCTTGGAGTCTGTCCAAAAATAAGCACTCACTCTGGATGACCGAGAACCCTGAAAGAACACCTGACTGAAAAAGCAAGGGCACGCTGTGTGTAGTATCTACCAAATGAGAAATAAGAGACTTGACCTTGAAAGTTATCAAAGAAATAGTTTCCCAAACTGGAAGGCTTTCCCACCAACAGCTTTTTCCTTCTCAGATTATAAATGTGCAAGAGGCAGCCATTTACAACAAAAACTCTATATGGGAAGAAATATACCTCCATATATCAGTGACTAAGAGGAAAGCCCTATCATCTCCCAAAGGCCTAGAGTATGAAGAAACCCATATGATTATGTACCTTTAATGAGTCTAATAGATGTTGTCTTTTGGAAATATAATGGCTGCAATAGAGTCTACTAGGTACTAGGTACCATATTAAACACCTATGTTAGAGCTCTAACCAGTAAAATAAGAACTCCCATTTCACAAATGTTAACATGCTCACAAAAAAGTACATAAAACTAAAGAGAGGTGACGCCACTTGCCCAAGGACACACAGCTAGCATAGGAAGCCAGCATGCAAAATTCTTCTCCCTGATCCACCATTCTATTAATAATGAAAGCCTTAGTTTTACTAGTGAAAGTCTATGGACTCTAAAAAAAAAGTTCTGATATTTCTGTATTAGATCCTAATACTTATGCCTTTGTGCACACATGTATATAGCACGCTGGCAAAAATTTAGAGATTGAGTCAAAGCAAGGCTTATTACGGCTCTGAACGGTAATATGAACTAAAAATCCCACACTCCCAACTGGTTCTTTGGAAAGATCAATAAAATTGATAAATGTCTAGCCAGGCTAACCAAGAAGAAAGAGAAGACACAAATTACTAATATCAAAAATCAAAGAAGAGTGGGGCACCTGGATGGCTCACTCGGTTAAGCATCTGACTCTTGATTTTTGGCTCAGGTCATGATTTCATGGTTCGTTAGATTCAGCCCCGTGTCAGGCTCCATCAGCAAGGAACCTGTTTGGGATTCTCCCTCTCTTCCTCTCTCTCTGCCCTTCCCCCACTCACTCGTGTGCTCGCACGCACGTTCTCTCTCTCTCTCTCTCTCTTAAATAAATAAACATTAAAAAAATGAAAGAGGAGTCATCACTACTGATCCATGGACTTTAATAGGATAATAAAAGAATATTATGAACAACTCTATAACCACAAATTTGATAATTTACATGAAACGGACCAATTCTTACCAAAACTCACACAAGAAAAAATAGATCATCTGAATGGACTTATATCTATTAAAGAGACTGACACAAAAATTAATAACCTTACAAAACACAAGGCAACAGGCCCAGATGGCTTCACTGGTGAATTCTACCAAACATTTAAGAAAGAAATGATACCAATTCTCTGCGATCTCCTCCAGAAAAGACAAGCAAAGGGAACACCTCCTAACTCATTCTAGGAGGCCAGCACCACCCTAATACCAAAACCAGACCAAAGACATTATAAGAAAGGAAAATTACAGACCAATATTTCTCATGACCCAGATGCAAAAATCTTCGAGAAAGGACTATTAAATCAAATATAACAATACACAAAAAGAATTATACACCATGACTAAGTGGGATTTATTCCAGGTATACAAGACTGTTTCAACATTTGAAAACCAATTAATGTCACCTATCGTGTCAACAAGCTAAAGCAAAAAAATCATATGATCCCACCAATATATGCAGAAAAAAGCATTTCACAAAAATCCAACACCCATTCATGGTAAAAATTATCAGAAAACTAGGAATGAAGAGGAGCTTCCTCAATTTGATAAAGAATATCTACAAATATACCTGTAGCTAACATCATACTTAATGACAAGAAACTAGATGCTTTCCCCTAAGATCAAGAAAAAGACAATGATGGCCCCCGACCATCACTCTGGGGTTATATTGGGGTTATCCAATGTTATACTGGAAGTCCTAGCTAATGCCATGAGAAAAGGAAATAAAAAGTTTTCAGATTGGGGGGCACCTGACTGGCTCAGCTGGAGGAGCATGCAACTCTTTATCTCGGGGTCATGAGTTCGAGACCCAAACTGGGGACAGAGATTACTTAAAAAAAAAAAAAAAGTATTCAAATAAGGAAGGAATAAATAAAATAGATAATATGGAAAGTCCTGAACAATCAACAAAAAAGTCCTCCTAAAAATAATTATAGCAAGGTTGCAGGACAGGAAGTTAGTATACAAAAGTCAACTGCTTTTCTATATACTAGTATATACCAGTAATGAACAACTGGAAGTTTGAAATTAAAAACACCACCATTTACATTAATTAGCACCCCAAAATGAAATACTTTAGTATGGATCTAGCAAAATAGGAACGAGATCTATATGAGAAAAACTACAAAACTCTGATAAAAGAAATCAAAGATCTAAATATAGAGGCATTCTATGTTCATGAATGGAAGATTCAATATTATTTAAGGTACCAATTCTTACCAAGTTGACCTATAGATTCAACACAATCCCAATCAAAATTTCAGCAAGTTATTTTGTGCATATCAACAAACGAATTCTAAAGTTCATACGGAAAGGCGAAAGACCCAGAATAACCAATACAATACTGAAGGAAAAGAACAAAGTTGGAGGACTGACACGATCTGACTTCTAGACTCACTAAAACTGCAATTATCAAGCCAGTGTGGTATTTGGGATACACACACACACACACACACACACACACACACACACACACACACACAAATAGGATCAATAGAACAAAGAGCCCAGAAATCATCTCCCACAAATATATTAATCTTTGACAAAGGAACAAAGGTAATTCAACGGAGAAAGCATAGCCTTTAAAACAAATGGTACTGCAACAACCGGACATCCACATGCAAAAAATGAATCTAGACACAGACCTTACAGCTCTTACAAAAATTAACTTAAAATGGATCATTGACCTAAATGTAAAATGCAAAACTATAAAACTTCTAGAAGATAATAGGAGAAAATCTAGATGACCTTGGGCTCAGCAGTGACTCTATAGATACAACACCAAAAGCATGATCCATGAAGGAAAATATTGGTAAGTTGGACTGCACTGCAATAAAAAAACTTCTGTGAAAAGCACTCTTAAGAGAATGAAAAGACAAGCCACAGACTGGGAGAAAATCTTTGCAAGACACGTACCTGATAAAGGACATGTATCCAAAACATGCAAATAACTCTTAAAACTCAACAATACGAAAACAATGCAATTTAAAAGTTGCCCAAAGATCTGAACAGACACCTTACCAAAGAAGATAGACAGATAGGAAAGCAGTATACGAAAAGATACTCAGCACCACATGCTGAGTTAGGGAATTAAGGTATTGCAAATTAAACTACAATTAAATACCACTACATACCTACTGGAATGGCTAAGATCTGAAACACAACACCAAATGCCGTTGAGGATGTGGAGCAACAGGATGCTCATTCGTTGCTGGTGGGAATGCAAAATGGTACACCCACTTTGAAAGACAGTTTGGCAATTTCTTATGGAACTAAATCCAGGCCACCATATGATCCAGTAATTGCATTTGTAGCACTCAACTGAACTGAAAATTTATGTCCACACAAAAACCTGCGGGTGAATGTTTATAGCAGCTTTATTCATAATTGCCAAAACTTGGAAGCAACCGAGATGTCCTTTTGAGTGGGTAAACTGTGCTACATCTAGACCTCAGAATATTATTCAGCGATAAAAGGAAATGAGCTATCAAGCCAAAAAGACATAGGGAAAGAAAGTTACACGTGTATTACTTAGTTAAAGAAGCCAGTCTGGAAAGACTACCTATAGTAAGATTCCAACTACAGTTGACCCTTGAACAACACGGGTTTGAACAGAGCAGGTCCACTTACACATGGATTTTTTTTTTTCAACGTTTATTTATTTTTGGGACAGAGAGAGACAGAGCATGAATAGGCAAGGGGCAGAGAGAGAGGGAGACACAGAATCGGAAACAAGCTCCAGGCTCTGAGCCATCAGCCCAGAGCCCGACGCGGGGCTCGAACTCACGGACCGTGAGATCGTGACCTGGCTGAAGTCGGATGCTTAACCGACTATGCCACCCAGGCGCCCCGGATTTTTTTTTTTATATATAAATACAATACAATACTATAAATGTATTTCCTCTTATGACCTTAACATTTTCTTTTCTCTAGCTTATGGTATTTTAACAGAATACAGTACATATAGCATACCAAATATGTGTTAATCAAGTGTTTATGTTGTCAGTAAGGCTTCCAGTCAATTGCAGGCAATTAGTGGTAAAGTTTTGGGGGAGGCAAAAGTTATACATAGATTTTCAACTGTCAGCGCCCCTAACCCCCCACGTTAGTCAAAGGTTTAACCAGTAGAGGCAAAACAATAAAGACAGTAAAAGATCAGTGGTTGCCTGGGGTACAGGGGATGTGGAGGAGAAATGAAGAGATGAAACACAGGCTATTTTTAGGTCAGTGAAACTACCTTGTATGATTTTGTGATGGTGGATATACACATTATGCATTTGTCAAAAGCCACAAAACTGTACAGCACAGAGTGAACTCGAACAGACTTTAGTTAATATTTCAATATTGGTTCATCAATGGTAACAAGTATACCACACAGTCAAGATGCTAATACCATGCATACAAGATGCTAATAATAGGGGAAACCAGGGGCACCTGGGTTGCTCAGTTGGTTAAGCATTCTGCTTCAGCTCAGGTCATGATCTTGCGGTCTGTGGGTTCGAGCCCTGTGTCGGGCTCCGTGCTGACAGCTCAGATTCTGTGTCTCCTCTCCTCTGTCCCTCCCCTGCTTATGCTCTCTCTCTCTCAAAAATAAATGTTTAAAAAATTAAAAAAAAATAATAATAATAGGGGAAACCATGGGGGTAAGGGGGAGGAAGGGCTATACAGGAACTCTGTAGTTTTTGAGCAATTTTTCCTATAAATTTAAAATTTCTCTTAAAAAACTGAGGTCCCTGGGTGGCTCAGTTGGTTAGCAGCCAACTTTGGCTCAGGTCATGATCTCAAAGCTCATGAGTTTGAGCCCCATGTCAGGCTCTGTGCTGACAGCTCAGAACCTGGAGCCTGCCTCGGATTCTATGTCTCCCTCTCTCTCTGCCCCTGTCTCAAAAATAAATAAACATTAAAAAATAAATAAATAGGGGCTCCTGGGTGGCTCAGTCAGTTAAGCGTCCAACTTCGGCTCAGGTCATGATTTCGCAGTTGGTGAGTTTGAACCCCACCTCAGGCTCTATGCTGACAGCTTGGAGCCTGGAACCTGCTTCAGATTTTGTGTCTCCCTCTCTGTCTGCTGTCTGTCTGTCTCTCTCTCAGGAATAAACAAACATTAAAAATTTTTTTAATAAATAATTTTTTAATTTTTATTTAAGTCTCTTAAAAAAATCCCACACTCCCTAAAAATGAACACTAATGTCAAAAATAACAATGTACAATGTATAATCCAAAACATGGGAAGACAAAAATCAGCATCAGAATGAAAAGGGGCATAAACCAACACGGGTGGTACAATTCAAATACAAGTCAAGATCCTAACTTTCCACTCCCTGCCTGCAGTCTCCAGTTGTCAACTGAGGGATAAGTCGAATAGAGGGTGGATGCAATTACCCAAATCGAAATATTACAGAGATAAAAGAAACTGTAGAGATCAGCCACCTACTCACTCACTCTTTAGGTGGGGAGCATGAAACCTAAACATTTAAACTGTCTTAGTGCCAAGAAGACAACAGATTACATCTCTTTTAAGCTACTAACCTCAAATCTAGACCATAAAACCGAAGAGTATTTGAGCTCTGACCACTTGTGATTGACTGTTCACAGCACATCTCCAATTACTGTGTCATGTACTGCTAAGTACCAGTTGTTCTGGTAGAGAACATTTTCCCTTGGAACCTAATTCCTCAAGGAAATGAGAGATGACCAAGGTGTGACCTAGTCCTCAAAAGACAGCAAAATATTTTAACTGCATATTGGTAGGAGAAATTCCACCTGACCACTAAGAATCCCCAAAAGACTCTGAAAGAAGATGAGACATAATAAACCTCCAAAAATTAAAGGCAGTCATAGTGCTAAAACCTCTCTGTATCCAAACTGCTCAACTAGGACAATGTTACTTAGAATCCAACAGTTTGTAGGCTGTTGTTATTATTAACCCCTAAAAGGTATCACTTCTTTTCTTTTTCTTTCTTTCTTTCTTTTTTTTAATAAGGTATCACTTCTAACCACCCCAACAACTACACTGAGAATAGCTCCTAGAAGTCTCGGATCTCAATTTAATTTCCTGACTCCTACAGTGTGTGCTCAGTCCTGTTCCCCTCACAAGTCAGACCACGTCCCTCTCAGCTTTCCTAGCCCAGGTCACAAACTGCTGCTTCGTGACATCTCTGAAATGTCTTTAAAGAATGAGCAGCTGTCAATTTTAAGGACTGACTAAAGTTATACCAGGAATGTCAGGAGTGTTGAACATCAGAGAACCTGATGTACCCATTAACATATTAAAGAAGAAAAACCATATGTTCCCTTCATTAGATATAAAAGATTTGTGAACTCAAAACTCTCTGGTGATTTTTAATTTTTTTTTTTTAATGCTTATTTATTTTTGAGACAGAGACAGAGCATGAACGGGGGAAGTTCAGAGAGAGGGGGAGACACAGAATCTGAAGAAGGCTCCAGGCTCTGAGCTGTCAGCACAGAGCCCGACGCGGGGCTCGAACTCACGGACTGTGAGATCGTGACCTGAGCTGAAGTCGGACGCTTAACCGACTGAGCCACCCAGGCGCCCCTCTCTGGTGATTTTTAAAAAACTTCTTTGGGGGCAAGCCCCTCCCCACCTCATGCTTTGTGCAAGCGCTCTCTCTCTCTCTCTCTCTCTCTCTCAAAAAAAAAAAAAAAAAAAAAAAAAAAAAAATATATATATATATATATATATTAAAAAAGAACTTCCATAAACTAATGTCAATGATATATAGCAGAAAAAAACAACTTGCAGATTATGTATCATTATCAAAACAAAAATGGAATACATTTGTAAAAGCATAGGGAAAAACCCTAAAATTACATATATATACATGCACACACACACACACACACACACACACACACACAAATACACATAGAACTGCTGGAGAAATTGAAGGGAGGAAGACACACTATAGATTCTATATTGACTTTTCCCATCATGAAGATGTATTTTTTTAATAATTTAAAAATTATATTTTTGTTTTAGAAAAGTTAGGATCAATAGCACTCCTAATTGTGACTCAATTTTATATCAAATGTACAGAGAAGACTGTCTACTAAGAATCATCAGAAGAAAAATATTTCTCAGTTATATAGACTGATATGAATTAAATCATCTCTCATTTCCATTCTTCCTCCAAATTCTCGTCCTCATCGTGTGTGTCACATGCAGACTCCCATTGGTGCCGTAAGGATAAAGGTCACACCAAGGATACTGCCCTCAATGCTCTGCACATTGATTAAATACATTTCTCAGGAGAAACAATGTGAAACAGCACATTCCAGGCTTCTTGGATCCATCTTCAGGTCAGTGAACTGTATCGGTCAACTCAGGGTGCTCAGTGAGATAAGGAATGTATAATTAATCTTTTCATTATCTTCCAAATTTATGGGCGGTTGTTTTCCAGAGCTCCCTCTGTGCAATCTCAACTTCAGAGACATAAAGTGCTCATCAGACAGTGCAAAATACACTCTGTTCTTAATCCACATAGCTGCTTATCTTAGTACTATTCTTGGCTCAAAAGATAAGTGAATAGTCCCTTCGAAGTCAAATCTGGAAATGAGAGCATTAGTGGCCATCTAACCAGGATCAAGCTGACTAAAACTCATTATGCTTACACCACAGCACTTCCTCCAAAGCCTGCTCAGGTGGCCTCGGCCACAGTCCACAAGAGCTGGGAGCAGCTTGCTGTGGTTGGTTTTTGTACCTTCATATACTTTGCAGAAATTTCTTCTAAGCAGAATGAGGAAACCATTAACAAATACTATGCGATGCAAAGCATTAACTGTCCTTAGCATATTCTCTAATACTTTTTTTTTAAGGTTTATTTACTTTGATAGAGAGAGAGAGAATGAGTGTGCATGAGTGGGAGAGGGAGGGAGGGAGAGGGGGGGAAGGAGGGAGGGAGGGAGGGAGGGAGGGAGGGAGAGAGAGAGAGAGAGAGAGAGAGAGAGAGAGAGAGAGAGAGAGAGAGAGAACACCAATATCCAATCAGGCTCTCTGCAGAGAGCCTGACTCGGGGCTCAATCTCACAAACCGTGACATCACAACCTGAGCCAAAATCAAGAGTCAGCTGCTTAACCGACTGAGCCACCTAGGTGCCTGCAAATACTTTTCATTTGTGATTGCTTGAAAGCAAATAGCAGAAGGCAACTAAATACTTCACCACAGTGCCTGTCATAATATTGCCAAGACAAACTGGACTAATTCATGATAAAAGTACTTATCAAATGCATACTACAACCTAGATGTCCACTGAATCAACAAGATCTGCAAGCAAATTCCACAAATCTGAGGAAATATACAGGATCAGATCAGGTGAGTTTGTTGAGATGATTTGTGAATTCACCCCTGTGAAGCTGTTAAAGAGACTTCCTTCCATTTTCCCTGTCTGCAGGAGGCATGCTTTCTGATCTGTCCCATCCCTAAAGGTAAAGAGTCTGCCCTTCAGGGAAGGACTCCTGCGACAGACAGACAGACAGACAGACAGACAGTGCTGCTGGTGATCAGCCTGTAAGCCTGTCCACTTCAGATGTTAATGTGAGTGAGCTCACTTGGCTGCAGATCAAGGCCACAATTACCACCTTTACTGGTAATAAAAGTGGTATTTCTATCTCCATCCATCTGTGTATATTTCACTCTTTCCAATTCCTGCAAAAACTAATAAAGACAGGTATTCCTTTTAACTGGTTCCCTTATACTTCAGAAAACCCACCTCCAAAGAACCTAAAAGCAGTGCTCTAACCCCTTATATAATCTATAATCAGATGTTTTTAAAACAAAAATTCAGAATTCTCAGGACAACTGGTTATACTCTAACATTGTAGTTACTTACAAGTTTCAAAGCCATTATTTGTCAGACTCTTCCAAACTCAGAGAGGGAAAAACAGAAAACAACAATGTAAAAGATCATTAAGGTATCTCAGGAGTCAGAAAACAAAACTAAGTAAAGGATAAAAATTCAAATGTGACACAAACACACTTCTGGGAGAAGAAATAGAGAAATAAGTATGTTACATCCATGGCATAGACCGTGGCCATGAGAGGCATGTGACAAACATTTGTCCACTGGGGGGGTAGGTGTCTGTGTACGTGAAGAACAGAATGATTTGTGACAGGGCAGGGACAATGATACAGGCCTGTTCCATAGAGCAATTTCACTCCACTCCCCAAGGGAAAGGAAAGCTCTTTTTGGGGAAGATATTGGAGACCTCCCCTGCCCTTTAATTCTAAAAAAGCCTAAGTAAAATTGATTTTTTTTTTGAAGCCCATTGAATAGGCGTAAAAGGATTGTTCCCAATCTGCTTGATGCCTGAAATTCTTCTAAGAAAAAAAAAAAAAAAAAGCCTTTTAAACTGCAATTAGAAATAAATGGCTTAAAATATGCTTTAAAAATGGTTGAGAAGTAATGCATTTGGTACAACTACATTTTACTTAATTATGAATAAGTGACATCAAAGCTTTCCTAGCTTGGAGGGAAGGAAAAAAGAATAGGGGGTCAATAGGCGCCTTAAGTGGAAGAGAGGTCACTGCAGAGGGAGGTATAGGTTAAGGCAGGAGAGGAGGATGTAAAACCATCACTTAAAATGATGATGTGTTAGAAAATTCAATGACAAAGAAAAGTGTCCCAACATATATTAGACCAAGTTCTACAAGAGTTGAGACTACGAGGTTATGGGCTTAGTTTGGGCCCTAGCACCTTGCCCTAGTAAGTTTCCCCACCATGAACACTATAAAGACTGTTACCAGACTAATTTCCCTAAAGCCAGAGTCTAATCATTACTAAGCTACTCCACAACCTTCACTGGCACCCATCAGCCTTCAAAATGAGGTCAAAATGACTCAGTGAAGAAGGGTTGATGACTTGTGTGGTCCAGCCACAACGTCTATTTCCCAATCTTATTTTCTTCACTACTTCAGACCCCCATTGATTCAGCAAACTTCAGCTTTTCTCCAAATATGCACAGCCTCTTGGACTTCAGTGCTTTCCCCATCTGCCTCTCTCCTGATGGTCTGTGTTTTGATGCTCACTTCAGTACAGAGGAGGGGGTGCTGAGCACTCTAAACCAAGTTCCGGAAGCCCCCTTCCCAGTTGCTGGGAACATGCCTCCCCATCACCACTTCATGGGGGAGTCACTTATTTTAGATAAGTAACTTGCACCTCCCTTCTTTCAAGGTTCTCCTTACACAGCTGGTGACCAGAGATATTTAGGAAGTCTCAATGCCACTTTTAATATTAAAAATGCTGGCGTGTATTTTACCCAGTGGGGTTTTTAACAACATGTATTAATTTCAAGTGTTTTATGCCTCCAGGATTTAGTTTAAACACAGGAGACAACTAAAACTCCAGGAATGAGGAGCCCACTTATTTTAAGCAGTTCCCTTTCACAAATTCAAGTACAAAGTCTAACAAAGTCAGAAAGTCCCAGCTCCACATTTAATCTCAGCAGTTTTTTTTTTTTTAATTTTTTTTTCAACTTTTTTATTTTATTTTTGGGACAGAGAGAGACAGAGCATGAGCAGGGGAGGGGCAGAGAGAGAGGGAGACACAGAATCGGAAACAGGCTCCAGGCTCTGAGCCATCAGCCCAGAGCCTGATGCGGGCTCACGAACTCACAGACCGTGAGATCGTGACCTGGCTGAAGTCGGACGCTTAACCGACTGCGCCACCCAGGCGCCCCTAATCTCAGCAGTTTTTAATGCAAACTAACATTAGGTAGTCCCACTTCTGATTCAGAAGACGGAGCATTTAAAAACGTAAAGCCAGCCCATCCCCAGGCAGAGAAGCATGAAAATGGAGTCAGATCTCCTAAGCATATAGTAAGGACAGAACTCAAGAGATTTTCTTATATTAGAGTGAATACAAACGGCCTCACGTGGCCACTGCTCTAAAGGAGATAAACACAGATGAAAGAAGAAACCTGAGCAGCGTGGTGTTTGAAATAACTGAAAAAAGTGATCCGCAGCAGTCTTATAAAATAAATTGGGAAAGAACAAGAAGAAACAAGGTTAAGAGAAGCAGGGTGAAGAAAACAGAGAAGACTAAGACAAGAGTGTTTTACCTGAGATGTAGACACTTTTTTTTCTTTAAATGCCTTAGCCAAAAGAAACAGGTTTCACATGTGTAAGAGCAAGGGAAGCTTGGTTCAGAGCCAACCTGTCATGAAGCCCAGTTTCCAACACTTACTAAGAGGCAAAATTGCAAAGATTTTTTCCTTGTGTTAAGTGCCAGGGGAGGGGGGGGGGGCGCGGGGAAGACCCCCTAAGCTATATGCACATGCAAATGAGAAAATGAACAATAACTAGACAGGGTCCTTGAGTAAGGCCAAAATAATTTAAAGCTAACCAAGCTCTAGGCAAGCTCCAAAGACTACAGTGAATAAAAAACCAATTTCACCCAGTGTTGTAAGTGTCCTGGGAACTAGAATGAGGGCTTCCTTCCTCATCAGCTCTCTGGAAAATGCTTCAATTTGTAAGGGGAGTAAGAGAAAAAACAAAGCTTCCAACTTTCCAAAATACACAGTTATTTGGTTGGTTCTTCCATTCTTCTCCCTCTCTCCAGCTCACTCCTCCAAATACCACAGTATACTCGTCTAGAGCCACAATTTCTGGAATAACAGCCATAAAATATCAGCTGTTGACTGCCACATGTTTTTTAACCTCAAATGAAAATAATGTTTGATTGCATTAATTCCCATCTAATTCATTAGTAGTTTTCAAAGGCATTAGCCCTGAAAATGCTTTTGGAAGATGTCAGTCAAAGCTACAAAAGGGTAGGAAGAAATCGGTACGATATCAAAGGAAGTCAAGTGTTTGAAGGAAGGGCAGGCAGTTGCTCCCAGAAAACTTACAGTTTTTCCATGTATAAATCCAAAACAACCTCCTTTCCATCACTCTATGCACGACCCCTCTGCCAGGGCATTTAGAATCTTTTCAGGCTTCTATTTCTAATAGCTGACTTCAAAAAAAAATCCATTTAAACAATGACATTTAGTCTCTCAAAGTAGTGCTGGAATGATCAGTGACACAAATTTAAATTCTACACTGCTAAATTAAACTTTCAAAAAAGGACTCACTCTTCTAACTCAACAATAAAAATAAAAATAACCAATTCAAATGTGGCCAAACGATTTGAAAAGATATCTCTCCAAAGAAGAGAGCTAATGGCTAACTAAGCACAGGAAAAGTTGCTCAATATCATTAGCCGTGAGGGAAAGCAAATTAAAAAATCACTTTATACCCACTAGGATGGCTAAAATAAAATGGACAATAACAAGAGTTAGCAAGCAAGGATGGGAAAAAACTGGCACCCGTATACACTGATGGGACTGCAAAATGGTACAGCCTTTTTGGGAAACAATTTGGCAGGGCCTGAGAAAGTTAAAGAGAGTTACCATATAACTCAGAAAGTCACTCCAAGAGAAATGAAGGCATACGCCCCCCAAAAAACTTGTATATTAATGTTCAAAGTAATAGCCAAAACATGGATACAATCTAAATTTTTACCAACTGGTGAATGGAGAAGTAAAATGTGGCAAATGCATAAAATGGAGTATTATTTGGCAATAAAAAAGAACAAAGTACTGACACTTGCTATTACATAGATGAACCTTGAAAACATTATGCTAAGTATAAGAATCCAGTCACAACCCAGACTGCTATGGATCACTTTTCTAGTTATTTCAAACACCCGGCTGCTCAGGTTTCTTCTACTGTCTCTTCTGATCTCCTGTTTGTGTGAAATGTCCAGAATGGGCAAATCCATAGAGACAGAAAGAGTAGTAGTTGCCTGGGGAGACTGGAGGAAAATGGGGAGTAAATTCAAGTGTGTAAAGGAGTTTCTTTTGGGGGGGTGATAAAAATGTTCTAAAACTAAGACTTTTGTGATGTCTCTACAATTCTGTGGCTATATTCTAAACTACTAAACTGTACACTCTTAAGTAGGTGAATTTCATAGTGTGTGAAATGTATCTCAATAAAGCTTAAGAAAAAATACACACTATCTGACTGGTAGATATGACCAGGGTAAAGACAAGAATAACACATTCAGGTTATGGCATATGAATCTGTGTCTGTCTTGTCTCAGATACAAGCAGATGCTAAGACTCAGAAGCTTTGGACCTAGAAAGGGACCTGAGAAAGCATCCAAACCAGCCCCCTTATCTTCTAAATGAAAAAAGTATGGTCAAAAGGGGGAAAATGACTAAGGGAGAGTTGAGGCCAGAACTGAAGTGAAGGCCTAATCCCATGCCAGATTCTCCAGTCTCTCTGTACCTTAAACTTTCTCAGCACTACCCAGGGTCTTCCAACTGGCTGCTGGAGGTCCAGCCTCAGCCCAGCCCATCCCTCCTCTGGAAGCTATGGACTGTTCGAAAGTAACTCTCTTGTATCTGCAATTATGTGTCCATTAAACTTTGAACACAGACTAAAATACAGTCAATGTTTCAAACCTCTGACCTAAATAATGTATGCATAAGGATTCTTTAGTTGGAAAACAATATGTAAAATGGAGAAAAAAGATGAGTGTACATTATCTGGAAATATGGGAACAGTAAAATGTTGAGTCTTATTATTCAACACTACCTGTTCTATACAGGGGCTATTGTGGAATTACAGAAATGAAGAAAAGTGCTTCTCCTAGAGTCTCTAGTTTACAAATGTAGCAGATTCACTCATAAAAATATGTTATTGGCGGGGCGCCTGGGTGGCTCCGTTGGGTAAGCATCTGACTGCAACTCAGGTCATGATCTCATGGTTTGTGGGTTTGAGCCCCACCCACATCAGGCTCTGTGCTAACAGTGTGGAACCTGCTTGGGATTCTCTCTTTCCCTCTCTCTGCCCCTCCGCCAATTGTGCTTTCCCTCTCTCTCAAAAATAAATACATAAACTTAAAAAAAAAATGTTACTGTGTAAAATAGAGATCCTACAGAAAAAAACAAAACACTATGAATCCAGAAAAGGACACTCACACTGTTAATCATCTAGTATTTTGTGCTTCTTACTCAACCATTTTCTGCCCTTTAGCTCTTTGGAAGTATCCAGAACATAAAGGGGTGTTATCTGTCATACATTCATCTGACTGTGGATTTCCCCAAGCTTGCATGTAGACCATAGGGGACTTTCCTAAATGCAGGAAAGGCAACTCAGCAATTGACTTCATCCCTCAACCCCAGACTGGTTGGAAGAAAAGGTACAGCAGTTCCCTTCTTCAACCATTGTAAGTCACTCAGGTTTTATAAGATTTAAATATCTCTTAAGATTTGGTGGCTCCATGAAATAGGGCCATTTTGTAGGGGGTAGAAAAAGAATAAGGGGAGGGGGTCAGGGGTTCTTCTTTATAAAGATATAACTTGTTTCTGAGAAATTCAGAACTAAGAAAGCATGGAGGTCCAAGCCTTTATTTGAGATAAGCATAAAACCCTTCCCTAGACCAAAGTAATAAGGAAGAAGGGTCAACTTCTGATGGGTAGTGTACCAACTGGAAAGAGGACTTGGCTACACTTGTGATCACCATGATGGGAATGAAACAAATAATACTTCTCAGGAGACCTAACATTCCTAAGTTTGCAAAACTGCTGTTAATTTCCATGACAGGAAATTGTGCAAAGGCAGAGAAACTGGCTTCATTAGAGACAAGCAGAAGAACAGGAAGGCCAAAAGAAGGAGGAGACCATTTAGAGCCCGCCACAGGTCATGTCCATCAACCCTAATGCAATTTTGTGCAGAATGTCAGCATCTCTATTTTACAACAGGAATCTGTTTTAAAATTTAGAAGAATTCAACAGCCTGCCCAAGTCACACAGAGAGCATGTGGCAGGGCTAGAGTATGAACCCTGTTTTGCTGGACTCCACAGTCCCAGGCTCCCACTGCCTCCAGGACCATCCATTTACTACCTTCCTTCTCACAGAAGCTCTCTCTCTCTCCATTACATTCCTGTGCTTTATCCACTTATGTTGTTGACCCTCCAAGAACAGTCTTGGAGAGATACACCTACCACCCCATTGCTAAATCCTCTCCCAAAAAAGTGAGAAAGAAGTAACCATCCAGATATCTACCCTAGTGGGGCCATTTTGTTTATCACTGTCATTAGAATATTTAGCCATCTGCCACTTTGCTTAAAATTTTTTCATGCTTATTTTTTTTATGTGTATTTATTTTTGAGAGAGGGACAGAGTGTGAGTGGGGGAGGGGGAGAGAGAGAGAGAGACAGACAGACAGACAGACAGAATCTGAAGCAGGCTCCAGGCTCTGAGCTGTCAGCACAGAGCCCAACAAGGGTCTCAAACCTATAAGCCATGAGAGCATGACCTGAACCGAAGTCAGACACTTAACCAACTGAGCCACCCAGGTGCCTCTTTATTCTTTTGAAAATTTTTCTCTCTCTCCTTATTGTAAAGATCATACTGGTTAACCATTACTTTTATTTGAAAAAAAAAATTTTTTTAATTGAAGTATAGTTGGCACACAATGTTACATTTGTTTTGGCTTTAAGACCATTACTTTTAGTTATGAGACCCAAACACTTGCAAAGGCCCTGTTCTAGTAGGCCTTACTTTTATCATTTTTTCCCCATGTAGTTCTGGCTTATTCTTCATGTTGGTGTTGTATGACTTCTGAAGTCAATGAATGAGATTTTTCTCTTTAATTATCTTTCATTGATAGCTCTCTCCCCCTCTCTACACAACAACCCCTTATGAGGAGGGTACAGTTGTCACTCTAATTTATCATATCAATGAGGAAACTGAGGCACAGCATGGTTGAGCACCTTGCCCAAAGTTGCACACCTAGTAGTGTGGCTGGGATTCGATTCCTGTTGGGCTCAAAACCCCAAAGCCACTAAATTCTATGCACTTTACAAAACCTGTCTCACATCTCCATGACAAATCTTATCTCCATTAAATGGACTTAGAAACTGAGGCTCAAAGAGGTTAAGTGACTCGCCCAAGGTTACACTTGCCCAAGCTTGTGCCAAGCTAATAAGCAGACACAGCAAGTGTTCACACCAGGTCTACAGGACTCAAAAAAGCACCTATTCGTTCTTATGTGCCACCACGCAGTATTCCTAAAACAAATTCCTCAGGAGAATCAAAAAGAGGAAACAAAATGCCATCTTAAAAATGGCGGCCCCAGCTAACTAACTGATGGGAGACTGGGAAACAGAGTAACAAAGAGTAGGGACGCAAGAGCCAGACTGCCAGGATTCGAATCCCAGCCACAGTACTAGGTGTGCAACTCTAGGCAAGGTGCTCAACCATGCTGTGCCTCAGTTTCCTCATCTATAAAATAGGGTAACAACCGTACCCTCCTCATAAGGGGTTGTCATGAGGATTAAATGAGCCAGGGCTTGGGAAGTATTAGAACAGTGTCTGACACAAAGCAGTGGGGGAGGGAGGGGACAACAACTGTTCAAAAAAGAATCACTGAAACAGAGCAAACATGGATAAGGTCCTTAGCCCAATCCCCACCCACCCCCACCAAACTGCCCCCCCCCCCCACCTCCTGCTGGGATGATGCTTTTATTGGGCTTTTGGGCTAGAGCCTTGGCCTGGGGGAAGCTAGGACTCTTTATCTAAACATTGCTGGTGTCATTCCTGTGACAGTGCTCCAGACAGAGGGATTCCAAGCATGAAAATCTGAGACCTTTCAGATGATCCTGTGGTGCTTCTCTCCTCTGTGTTTCTTCCTTTGCAATCTCAAAAGCAATCACATCACTGACAGCTCCTAACCATGGTAGCTGAGGGCTCAGCTGAGGGCTGAGATCTGAAACAGCAGAAGCACCAGGAAGGGGGATAATATCTCCAACTTCGATCTAAGTTCAGAAGTTCCCTCAGGGACAACAGGGCTGTGGCCCAAATACCACCTGATTCTCCTTCTCCAAGAAGCCCATGCTCAAGAGGGTCTGGGGGAACTGGCAATAAAGTTGAACAGCAGCCACTAGGAAGCAAGTGCCAAATCCGGGCTCTGCTGACAGCTGATCAAGTCGAGCTGAACACGCTATGAATGAAGAAGGGAAATGCTAACCTCGTCTACTGCTCCTGCATTCAAACTGCAGCCCAGGGGCGCCTGGGTGGCGCACTCGGTTAAGCATCCGACTTCAGCCAGGTCACGATCTCGCGGTCCGTGAGTTCGAGCCCCGCGTCAGGCTCTGGGCTGATGGCTCAGAGCCTGGAGCCTGTTTCCGATTCTGTGTCTCCCTCTCTCTCCGCCCCTCCCCCGTTCATGCTCTGTCTCTCTCTCTCTGTCCCAAAAATAAATAAATGTTGAAAAAAAAAAAATTAAAAAAAAAAAAAAAAACAAAAACTGCAGCCCAAAGGAAGCCACCGGTTTGGGGAATGGGGCTGCGCTTAGGGTTGCTCTTGGTTCCAAGGGGTAATCACTTTCTTGCTTGTCATGAAACCTTCCCCTAACCTGCTCTTCCTCTCCATTCTCTCGCTGACCAGATTTTTGCACGGCTATTCATACCAGACTGAAGACCCAGGTCACCTTGCACTTGTCCCCGTGTCTCCATCAGTCATCAAATCCTCTATGTTAGTACTATGTCAAAAGGCTACCTACACCTACCCATTTTTCTTTACTACTGTGGCAATCACTTAGTGCCGACCTAGATGAGATGCACTATGAGAACAGCTTCCCAGCTGGCAGCCTGGCCCTTGTCACTCTCCTCTTTCTCCTCACTCTGTAAGTCCACCGAAGACTCATCTGCTTGAATTTCCAGGTCCTTATGTCACTCACAGCTCAGAAATCCCTAGTGGCCCAAATGGCCCCTGGTACCCCTCTACAAAAATTAATCTTTACATTTATGTTATAATTTATCAATCTCTCCCACCTCCCATGCACAAAATCACATAACCCAATCTAAGCTCCTGTTACCTTAATGTTTCCTTACAGCTTCTATAACACATCATGTTCCTGCCTATTTCTGCACCCTTATGCACACTGCTCCCCTCACAATTATTCTCTTTGCATGACTCAAACCTTCAGCTCATGTCAAGGTCTACCAATGAAGCCTCTCCTGACCACCTCCCACACCTTACCTCCTCTTCCTCTGAATTCCTCTGGCACTTACATCCTGTACCACATCACTTTTTGTAGATACATACATACATACATACATACATACATACATACTGAATACTTAGTATGTGCCAGGCATCATTCTAAATGTTCTATGCTCATTTAATCCTTCCAACAACCTGATGGAATTATTCTCATTTTACAAATTGACAAACTGGAGCACAGATAGGCTATCCAGCCCAGAGGCCCCAACAGAAAGCCCTGGAGTCAGGATGCAACCTGGTGCCAGAGCCTGAACTCCTAATCACTATATAATCATTACATACTGCTTCATACTGCACCAGGGTTATAAGTTACTCACTGGCACGATCCATGCCAATATGCCCTGCAGTCCATCCCCAAAGCTGTACACTAGCTAATACCTGGTAAATGATGACAAGAAACAACATCAAGTCCCCAATCAGGGATTGGTTCTGGTGCCTAGCAGCAGCTACAAGAGGTGCTTTTCCCCTCCTGGGAGGCTGGGACCTGGGTAACAGGTCATCTGTCAGATGTAAGCCAACATCCAACTAATGTGAGTATAAAATCCAGTATAAAAATCCACCTCAAGTACAGAGACAGAACACACTTTTGTCTCTTCGTCTACACACTTTACAGTGAGAAACACTTAAGAATTCAAGTAAGTTGCATGACACAAATTAGAAGGGTCACAAAACAATTCAAAAGGTTCCATTTTGGAAACTATGAATAAAATGATGCTGTCCCCTTAGAGAAAATATCTTCAGCATCATCAGCATTCTCCCCCCACCCCCAACTCCACCCCTGCACTCAATAAGTCCAGGGACAAGAGATCATGCATCTAGCATCATTAACCCCGAGAGGAATGGCTCTAAGAGGGTGGGAACACTGGACTTCCAGAAGACTCTAGAAACTCCTGAGGGACTATCCTTCTTCCTTTAACACATCTAATCAAAGGCATGGATGGTCAAGGGAGGCCATAAGTAGCCGTCAAAGAAGTTTCTCAACTACCACAGGTAAGTTTCCCAAGCTCCCACCACCCAGAGAATGCCCTGGAGAGTCCATGACTCCAGAATGTTCTCTGACTCCACTGGTGAGCACTGCTCACCTGTATCCTCTGAGGGTAGCACACCAGTGGCTGGGAACATCCAGGTTTCTTTACTATAACTGGTGATCATCAGAAGATATAAACCACACCAGAGCGAGAGCCACAAAAATACCACCTTAGTCATAGTTTTGCTTCATGGTAGCCTGGACATGTTAACACATATAAAAGGAGCTGAGCTTTTTTACAGCCTCCTCTAGTCTTACTTCCTAATTCAAATCCACTCCTGATGAGAATCCCTCAAGACTCTCTCTAAAGCAGGGTTTCTCAACTTCAGCACGACTGACATTTGACCAGGAAAGTTCTTGGTTTTGGGAAACTGTCTTGCACACTCTGTTTATAGCGCCCCTGGTGTGCACCCACTAGGTGCCATAGTACCACGCCCCACCTCCCGAGTTGTGACAACAATCATCATCAATGTCAGAGAGTAGGGAGGACCATTCCTGGTTGATAGCTACGGCTCTACAGAAACTAAAGAAAGCTCTCTTTGGTCTGAATCCCAGAGATCATCACCCCAACCCAGCTGCAAGCTGAAATTACTTTTCCTTCAGTTTTCCAATCCACATACAGACCTCCAAAGAGATGCTATGGACAGAATCACCCTGAATAAGATTCTCTAATTCTTGGTTTAAAAAAAACAAAAACAGAACAAAAAACAAAAAACAAAACAAAAACAAAAACCTCTTCCTTCATGTCTTATCACTTCAGCCTCCATGGTTTCTCAGCTATTTCTCTAGAAAGGTTCTAACTGTCTTATTCAGTTACCCCCAGGTCCACAGGCTTACCCTATCATATGCAGTGTGTAAAGGTGTAATTACATGCTCATTATCTGGTCACAGCCAGGGACCAACCAGACTCCCTTTCCCTGCATCCTTGATGTCATTTGTCATACAGGACTTGAGGAAAGCCATTCCACAAGCAAAAACTAGGAGAAAAATGTATTAAAAGAGAGTTTATTGAAGGCCCCAAACAAATGGGTTTTATTTTAAAATAATCATTTACAGAGAACAGGAAAGAAATCAAGAGTCTGCTAAGATAGTTAAAGCTTCTGAGAAAAAGAAAAGAGCAATGTGAAAATATAATTCATACAGGCCAGTAAGGTACTAAGAATTAAATGTCTCCTTGTAAATAAATGCAAGGAAGAAATATGAGAACACTTAAAAGACCAACAGAAATAAACATAACAGTAACTGCTGAGTTGCCAATTTAAAAAAAAAAATAGTCTTCAACAACAGAGAGGCAAAAGATCAACATAATTAGGTAGGAAAAGTAAAAACGATATTAGAGGCAATTAAGACTCTT
This sequence comes from Prionailurus viverrinus, assembly GCF_022837055.1. NCBI lineage: Eukaryota > Metazoa > Chordata > Mammalia > Carnivora > Felidae > Prionailurus > Prionailurus viverrinus. The sequence goes on along the minus strand of NC_062565.1, from coordinate 33,629,993 downwards.
CTAAGATCAGATAATATTAATAAACGTACTAACAGATTCTTATGCCTCTGTCTAATTATTTTGCTTCCTCTTCCGCCTCCTTGATCATTTCAGATGGATTTTCTCGAAATGGCAGGAGCCACCCATTTGGAAACCCCAAGGTCCCTGTGCCAATGGTTGCCAAACCACATACAGAAATAGCAGCACTGCAGAGAAACATGAAACTTAACAAATTACCCCCAAAGAATGTCTCCTTCAGGAAGGGTTAAAGGCTGGGAAAAACAGGAAACTGCACTTGTAGAAGCTTTTTTTGAAAGCAACTAGGCTCACCACTGCAGAAGCTTTTTGAAGTAAAAAAATGTGTACAAATCTTCAACGACTTTATGAGGACTATAGTGAGTACTGAGGACATAGGTCTCTGGGACTTATAAAAGCGTAAGGATTTTGTTGAAAGAAAAGCTAGAGGAAAGTGTATCTGAAACCAAACCCTGACCAATTTCTATCAGACTTCATAGACCTAGCTGAATGGCTCATATTAACATCCATAAACACATGAGAAAAGAAAATACACACACCAGAAAACCCTCCATCCAATGCCAAGTACAAATAGATCCTGGGAGGCTGTGGGGCCAAGCCAACATTCACAGTGCATTCATTTTTTTTTTTTAAACCTCCTCTAGGTGTCTGAAGGCACGAAAAAGAAGAAAAAAGAAGAGGAGGGAAGAAGGAAGAGAAAAGACAGGGGATGGAGGAGGGAAGTGGAAGGAGGGAGGAGGAGGAGGGGAGGAGAAAGAAGGAGAAGAGGGAGGAGAATAGGAAGCAGGAGAGGAGGACAAGGAGGAGAGGAAAAAGAAGAAAGCAGACACCCTTCAAACAGCTTGCAGGCTCTTGGAGCACAAAGCTGTGAGGAGCAGCATGGAGCCCAACATTGGGCACAACACGCTTAACTAAGAATCTGAGAGCTGACCATCTTCCTATCAGAATTCAGGACACCTTCCCTAGGGTCTCAGAAGAAGAAAGGCACCTCCCTTCTCAGACTCTAGCTCCCCCACAATCCGCCTATTCCATTACATGCATGATGGAGCTTGACAGACCTCAGTTTAAAACTATACAACTTAGTAGCATCCTGAGCGTGGGCAAGTGGCTTAAACTCTAAGTTTATTAAATAAGAATTAATGTGAAATTAAATAAGACATAACAGGAAATGTGCTTATCTAGTTGCTGGCAGCCAGTATGCAATATGTGTTATTAACATTATTATAGCAGCATCTTCAATTGCTCCCTTTCCAGCATGTTTTCCCACTGCCTTCAGATGTGGTCAGAACAGAGAACCAAACAGAGGAAAAAGGCTTCACTGGGTCGCACTGCCCCAAAAGCCATCTCATTTCAATTTTTCCAGTCTTTACCCAACTTTGGAAATCAGTGTTCTATACACAGGGAGACTCCCTACGCATTCGCCGCACAGCCCCTGAAGGCAACCATCAGCTTTTCCCCACTTACTAGCTCACTGACCTCGAACTTATTACTTAGCGCTTCTGTGCCTCAGTTTCTTCATCTGTAAATGAGGATAAAAGTGCCCATTCATATGGTTTTGTGAAAATTCAACGTAAAGCATTAGTACTTCAAATTACAGTAAGCGTGCTTGAAATTTTAGCTGCTAATGCTCTCTACTTACACTTACCTTCAGAGTCTTGGTCAAAAAAAGCATGTCACTTACATAGACAACACAGACAAGGGGGAATCCAGGTAGGAAACAAGCAAGGAACAATGTTTTAAACGATCTGCATGTAACAACCTGAAGGAGAGTATTGATTTATTCAGAACATCTAGCTAGATATGTTCTCCTGAGTCTCCCTGCAAACCTCTAATGCCCATAACATTTTGCAAAACAAAAGTCCTTGATTCTTTTACTAGCCAGTGACACTGAGTCTGCATGTTTGACTAGATGGACCCACTTCCCAAAAGAACTTCCCAAGGGGGCTCAAGCTGTTGTAAACACCAAATATCAGTTGTCTTGATAAATAAGTCAGTACCTATACCGTAGTCTGATCAGAAGGCTTTAAGTTATACTCGGGCTTTTTGAAAATATAAGTCATTACACGGATACCTAACATTAGAAAAAAAAATTTTGAATAAGGCTTTTTAAAGATGTTAACATTTAAAAGATGTGAACATTCTCTTGAAGGACTTAAAATTAACAATAAGGATTCTCTCTCCTTTCTCCCGTATCTTCAGAGTTCTTACAGAATTTCAGAGTAGAAGGAGACTTGGATATTTTTGAAGCCAAGACTTTCATGAGCAGCTACATTTGGAAGCTCCTCTGAGTTGTCCTCGGGCCCTCAGTTTGGGTGAGGGACTGAACAAACCAGAAGAGGATTTAACTCTCCATGCAGGTCCTCTAGGCCTACTGCACTGGTAACAGCTCCAGCCTGGGTACTAATTAATCACACAAGAGCATGTCAGTCCCACTCTGTTGTTTTCTAAAACGTGCAAATAGAAAATTAACATATAATGATGTTACAAAAGGCTGGTACCCCAACGTTTCTCAGAGTAAAAAGCAAACACTGTATTATTCTGATGCATTGGCTTATCTTTCCGCTTAGATCATCTCTAGTCCCAGTAAACCTAGGCTTCCAAGTTCATCTGTGGTTTGTTGTTTCAAAAAAATATTCAGAAGGGAGGTGAAACCTATTCTTTGACAAAGGGCCTATTTTGATAGAAAGTCTTCACACATTCCATCCTTTGGATACACTGTCTAAATTTTTTGTACCAACCAGAGATCCAGGTGGCCTAGAGGGCATGATTAATTCTATTTTTAACTTTTGGACAAACTAAGAAATGAAGCTATAAAAATAGATGATTCTCTGCTCTCTCCTCCCTCATGTTCCCAAGCTTGTGTTTATCCAGAATCTTTATCTGTCTGTATGACAGTCTCAATGTTTTGTGCTATTAAAGTCCTGCAGTTGCTCAAAATAAGATGTATCCAACTCAGTATCTTCCCAACATGAAGAATCAATCCCGTTAACTATTACTTTTGAAGTCTACTTGTACTGCTACTTAGAAAAGAAGCAATAAAGCCCTGGGATGGTAAGTGAGGGCAGGGAAACAGCTGACAAGTCCTCTGCAAGGCAGTGAGCTCATGACAAAAATAGTATGTGCCATGAAGCCAGGGAGACCTAGGTGAATGGCACTGAACGCATTACACAATTCTTAAAAAGGGTCTATTCACACCTACCTCAGAGAAGCTGAAGGAGAATTCAATAAGAATATATCGAAAGAGCCTAGCACAAAGAGGCGTATTAATGAATGTGACTTTTCATCCCCAAATCTGGATATACCTTTAAAAACCACCCTAGTGAGGGAACAGGGAAACGCTTGCACCTCCTGGCTCATCACAAAACAGGCAAGCAGACCCATTCATCAAAAATCAATAGCAACTTAGTTAGGGACTCCTTTCTTAAGAAAAAAACAAAACAAAACAGAAGAAGAAGATGAAGAGGAGGAGGAGGAGGAGGAAGAAAACCCCTACCCTAACATCTTGGAGCAGGGAGAGGAAGGAATAATGTCTACCAGGCAATGAGGCTACAACTGTGGCCAAGAACGAGGCCATAAGTACCTTACAGGGCTTGAGGTGGATAGAAACAAGCAAATGGGAAATTACAACACAGTATACTAAATGCAACACCAGAGGTTACAGAATAGGTTCTGGGAGCACAAAGGAAAGGCCCTCCTTCGCTTGTAGAACTGGAAGATTCCCACAGGAAGTGACCTATGAGGACCAAGACAACAACAACAGCAGGCAGCAGACAACACTTGCTGAGATGCTAGTATGTGCAGGAACATGCTAAGTGCACTTAGGGATTACCTCTTGTAATTCTCTGAACACCTCAAGACAGCCGCTACTATTCCTGTCATTTTAAGGAAGAAACAAAGGTGTTAAGAAATTTCCCCAAGGTCATACCACTAGCCAGTGGCAGAGCTGGGATTTGAACCCACACAACCCGATTGCAAGGTCTAGATACTTAACTTAGATGCTTTCTCTAAGGTGAGACCAGAAGCCATCAAAAATCAGAGCATGAGAGTTTTGCAGACAGAGGCGTCTATGCAGCTCTAGATGCAAGTCAGCACAGGGCCCAGGTTCAAGGGAACTGCAAATGGGTATTCAGTATTTGTTCAATTAAGTAATGCTGAAGAATCCAGTGCAAAGCTAACAGTGGTGAGTGATAAAGAAAGAGAAAGAAGCCAGATTGCAAAAGCCTCAAAGACACATTAAAGAGACTGCACCATGATGGGGGGGTGGGAGGGAGGGGAGGGTGGGTGATGGGTATTGAGGAGGGCACCTTTTGGGATAAGCACTGGGTGTTGTATGGAAACCAGTTTGACAATAAACTTCATATATTGAAAAAAAAAAAAAAAAAACAACAACAGAGACTGGACCAAAAGTTGGAAGCTTAACCAACTAGGCTACCCCTGCGCCCCTCATCTGCACCCTAATGCAAATTCTGATTTTCTAACACCAAGTTGATCTAGCTACACAGTCGTTGTAGGGACTCTGATAGGTAATGTGGAACATTTGGGGGCCAGGGGAGCTTGGCTGGATGCAAAGCAAAGAGGTCACACAAATGAAAGGGTGCAAAAGAAAACATCGCAAAAGTGTGAAAGCTGCCTTTCCGCAAGCCACATAGGAAAAGCTTCGCCACTCAGCCAAGGGCACTCCCGTTTCTCCATCGGTGGCCCTGTCTGCCATGACTGGGGCAAAGCAGGGACAGGCTGCTGGGTTAGCTCCTTAAACCCCACTTCCTTCTCCCCCTTGCTCTTCCTCTGCCAACACACACAGGACACCGAGAGGGCCTGCAAGGAAAGCTTTAATTGTCAATCAAATGAAGGAATATGTTGCCCCCCCCCCCAAAAAAAAAGAGATGCCCATTAGAAGGACCTGTGTCTCTAACTGTAAAATGGCTTTAACTACAGCCCTTCTACTCTATCACTTACTCCATGCTGGGCAGGAGGGCTGCAGGGTACACATGGAATGAGGGACAACCACGTTGCAGGCAGCAGTGACGTTGGTGCTTGCTGCCTTAAAGAACAAAGAGCAGCGTCTGTTCACAGCAGGTGTTTAATAAATGATGCGTGAAACACCCAAGACAGAATATACTAAAAAATTTAAGAAAATCTCCCACAACTCTGTAGACCAATAACGAGGTATTTTTTGCCCTTGTTTTTATGCAAGGCAATTCCCAGCGGAACCCCACAGAATTACAAGCCCTGCAGAGACGGCATTTGGAACATTCTGAAACTTTTTAAGTCACACAGGGGCAGAGCGTATTTCAGAGGCAAAGGGAAGGCTTTTACCAGAGACCAAATGAGGAAAAATTTCTTTAAAATGAGACATCTGGCAAACCTGGCAATTCAGTTTTTGTTTGTTGATGAACATTTCTTGGACCTGGGCTCCTCTCTGAATCACTCTTCTTAAAATAGAGGCTTTATAGAGAGCATTTTGTCTAATTATTCTCCCACGGCAGGCTCCATTGAGAACACAGAGGAAGCAGCAGCCTCAATCCAAAGTAATTTCATTTTCATATTAATTAACATTTTAACTCCAACTCAGCGATATTTGGGGAAGAGTATACTGTGGTTAAGACTTTGGTCTCTCCCTTTCATAAATCTTCACGTCCACATTTTCCTTAATGTGTCAACAAGCCCCTTTACCCCCAAATCCCCCAGAGGCTTTTAACGGGCTATAAGAAGGATAACAGCTCGGTTCTAGAACCAAATACTTTCTTGGAAAAGACGGGAACAGAGAGAGCCAGCTCTGCCGTAAGCCAAGAGTGGACCCCAGACAACACGGAGTGACTCAGGGATCAGGGCTTCGAGAAGATGCCAGCTCACCTCAAAGCCAAACCACAGCCAGCCTTTTCTTTCACTCCATTATTACATTTTCATCGGTCAAGCTGAAGTAGAAGAAGAAAACCCTCTGGAAGGAAATCTTGGAAATGCAAAAATCCAAACTATACCTCATTGATAAAATGAAAAAAAAAAAAAAAAACATGAAAAACACACAGACAAAACAAAACCTGTTAGACCTGAAGCTCCAAGATGTTAACAAACACAGATCTATGCTTATGGACAGCACATCTACATTTTTTCCTCCAGCTTCTACAGGACTAACTGTGGGGACTTGTTCACTCACCAAGTATCTGAGTATCTACTAAGCTCTAGGCACTGCCACAGAGGCAGGGGGACACATGAGCAAAACAGACAGATATGGCCTTGGCCTTGACGGAATGTATATTCTGATGGGCAGACTTCAAATGATCCCAGAAATCAATGTATGTAAAGAGCTAGAGACAGATGGACCCTCTAGATACATGATACCCCCAAATTCCCTTGTAGAGTAAAATATCGTCTCGTTTTATGGCTGAAAAATGAGATACATTAAGCAATTTGCCAAGATCTTACAACTAACCACCTCAGTTCAGCAAGGCCTCAAGGTCCCACCCTCTAACCACTCCAGGTCACCTCGGCCCTCTGACTGCTGCTGTCAGAAGCCCTCAGTAAGACCACCAAGGAGAAATGATTCACAACACATCCTGTTGCCATACTCAGATACTTTGGACAGGCCTATGTTCAATAAACTCTGTTTTAGAGTCCACAATACAATGTCATAATACACTTCTCACTTCACTTGTGGGGAAATTTTCCTTCTTAAGTTCTGCAAAAATTGAAAACGGTCAATAACACAAGAAGCCCAAAGGCCTTTTTCACAAAATAAACCTAAAATGGCTATTCAGCCCTGGAGGATTTCTAGCTGCACGAGAAAATGGGTCAGCACATTACCTTAACTCTGCTTTTCTCATCCTGGCCAACTCAATATTGGCTAACAGAATTTTCAAAACTGTTTCCTCCCCAATCTTAAGAAAAATCTAGGGGTGCCTGGATGGCTTGACAGGTTGGTTGAGCAGGCAACCCACAGGGTGGGTGACAGGTTGGTTGAGCAGGCAACTCTTGGTTTCAGCTCAGGTCATGACTCACGTTTCATGCGTTGAGCCTCGCATCGTGCTCCACGTTGACAGTGTGGAGGCTGTGCGGGATTCTCTCTCTCTCTCTCTCTCTCTCTGCCCCTCTCCCACTTTCTGTCTCTCTCGAAATAAATAAATAAACTTAAAAAAATTAAATAAAAAAAAAAGAGAGAGAAAGAAAAATCTTACTACCTCCCAAGCCAATTTAAAAACTACATTGAAAAGAGGTGCCTGGGTGGCTCGGTCGGTTAAGCATCAGACTTTCGCTCAGGTCATGATCGGGCTCTGTGCTGACAGCTCAGAGCCTAGGGCCTGCTTTGGACTCTGTGTCTCCCTTTCTCTCTGTGCCCCTCCCCCGCTCATGCTCAAGCTCTGTCTCAAAAATGAATAAACGTTGAAAAATATTTTTTTAAATACATTGAACAGTATCTTCCTGAAAGCACCATATAAATCAAAAGGTGATGACTAAATCATTCTAGGTTCATTAGGGTGATTTGCTAACTTATGAATGTTTTTGTTGAGCAAACTATGAGTCCTTAAAATTGACTGTTTAAATTCTGAATGTTTTTAATTGCCAAATTTTCAAAAATACTGTCTCAAAATCATTTGTATGAATTTTTAAAAGGTCAGCATAAACTTCTTTAGGAAGATGCTATCCTTCTTGATTGTTGGGTTTTAGATCCAAAGACTGTTTTATTTAGTCTTTCCTACCTAGTGAATAGTTGGGGGTCAAGAGACTGAGGCTTCAGCTCAGCTACTATTATGATATGTAACCTTGAACAAGTTGGTTCATCACTCTGTGATTACATATCTGCATTGTGGGTACATGAGAACTCTCTATGCATTTTACAGGGTAGTGAGGCCAAATAAGATTACACAGGTAAATGCAAAAGATATTGTTTAAAATAGAGCTATTTGATCATCTTTCTGTACCTGGCTCCTAGCACAGAACCTACCACAGAGCAGCAACTCAGTAGAATGTTTGAAGGAAGAACAAAGTTCACTCCTATAGAGGCAGACAGCATTCATCAAGTACAGGAAAGGAAACCTAACCTTAGGGAACCAAATGGTGGGTCAGGTTAACCACAATATAGGCAATACACACTCAGCCAGCAGGACCACAATAAAAGGCTCTGCATCTCACCACCAAAAACTGAACCACCCATCACGGCATGCACACATACGAGGGCAGGTCAAAAACGTTACTCAAGACTAATTCTGTTTCTCAATCCATCTAAAATGTATCATTCTCTTTTCAGTGAACCTCTAACCAAGATATTAAAGTATTCTTACAAGTGCACTCTTCTAACCTAAAATCAACTTGGCAGTAGAATAAGATAGTTCTATGAATAAAAGTCTATTAAATCCTTACTATCTGCTAAGCGAGAAATTGTCGCTTATTTCAATCGCTACTCTTTAATAAAATGTGTTGTCAACTCCTCTCAGATGTGAAGGGGTCTCTCTCCCCAACAGTGTGCTCTCCTACTCCTGGGCAGGCCACTCAGTCCCAAGGTCTGGAGTTTCAACTCCCTGAAGACCCCAGACTTCCAGAATACCTGAGATCAGGGAGAAGCCATAGGAGCTACTTTGAGGTTGAGGTTGGGTGAGACAGAATGGGGGTGAGGGCAACCCTATCCCTCCAAGGGCTCTATGGAAGAGAACCCAGACTTTTGTGTTTCAAAACAGGGGAACCAGGGCATCACAGTGATGAGGATCAGATATATAAGGAATCAATGCAAAATGCTGACATTGATGCTAATTATAGATGCTGAAGAGCCAACAAATTAATAAACAAGAAACTGTGAAAATTTGATTTGGCCATGTAAAACTTAATACTATTAGTCACTTATGTGAGCTAATTACCAGGTAGCACAATAATGATCATGCATATCATTAACAGTGTCAGATTAGCATATGATTGTTAGATTTTGTCACAACACTGCACTGAAGTCACCCACAAATTGTTTCACACCTAGCATGCTTGCTAACTCACAACGTGCAGCTGAAAGGAACGTCCCTGGGTGAATAAGAACTTGTGTTGTTGTAACAGCATTAACAGTCCCCAGGCACATCCTGAAAACTGAAATAGTAGAGATTGGTAGTGGCCCAGAACACTACTCAGAGATTCCGGAGGCAAGAAATGTATCTTGCAGTTTTATCATGTAGGCCTCTGAAGCCAAACTGCCATTTCTCTTCTGTTCATCTGAATAAGGATTCTCTGCCCCACACACCACCATCCTTCACTCTAAACTGTCAAGGATTTATAATAACAGGAAATTTGGGAGTTGGGGCAGGCAGATGGCTGAATTTTGGCTGACTGCAGAGAAAAGCTTCCTCTAGGCATAAAGGGTGTGGTTTGGGTTTCTTAATGACCACTCAGGGTTGGGACTCCAGAGGCTGCCAATCACAAAGCCCAAGCAGCTTGTGTTGCCTTCTCTAGAAGTTTTCAGTCCTATGCACTTAGTCCTTGAGCTTCAAAAGGACACATTCTCATAGCTAAGGCCAAGGATGGAGTGAGGAAGTCCTGGGTGCCTAGATAATAGCCCTGTGGGTTTAAGGATCCCCCTCACTGCTATCCTGTGCACACAGAGGGCTTATTTTAGCAGACTACAGGCCAAAGCAAAGACGGTTAGCTTTAAACTTTATAAAACCCTTAGAATCAAATTTACATACCATTTCGCAAGAAGCACTGGTTTGTAAATAAAGTACATGTCTCAGTAAATAAATAATGCAAATCCTGAAAGGAGTTAACGTCTGCCTTTTCTTCTTTCCCCATCACCAGTTCCCCACTAGTTCATGGGTTCAGGGGTTTGTGGGTCTTCTCTGGAAATACCCACTTGGGAGACTTACCTTTCATCACAATATTCAAAGGAAGATTAAAACAAACCAAAAGACTCATTTATCGGCGTGCTTTTTAAAAAGTTACACAACTATAGGTCTCCATCTACAAACTTCTGTGACCCAAAATAAGCAATGGGGCTGTTCTAAAGTAACCACTGTCCTTGTGCTGAAGAGGGGGAAAAGTATTTCACTTCAGTTATGACTTACAAAACTCTACTTCTACAAAAATCCACTCTCATTTTACATTGTAACATCCTATTTAAGTCATCAACCTCTCAACTGCTAATTAACAACTACCAACTCCTGTTCATTGACCTCCTAAGTAGCTCTCCAATTTGGCCTCCTCTCCCTACCCACTGTTAACTGGACTGGATCATTTTGCACTCCTAGTCAATTTCACACCCCCCCCCCCTTTCCATTTCCCAAAAACCTGAAGCGATCTTCCAAAATTGCAAATCCATCATTACCTTCAGTGCAAAATCCAACTCCTTAACAGGAGCATAATGGGCTCACCTGTGCCTGCTATCTCAGATAATCTCTCCCCACCCCACAGCACCCCACCTCCCTCCTTCTTACCTGCAGTTACCGGAATGTGCCATTCTTTCCATCTATCTACTCCTACCCAGCATACACAGTACTCTCTTCTCCAGCCCAGAAGAGCCCTCACTTACCCCCTTCTTTGCCTGTACAACTTTTAGCTCTAATATTCCACTCAGACTTCACTTCTTCTAGAAGGCACATAGAGCTACCTCCACCCCCATCCCTGTCCTTTCATTCCTATGTGATTCCCCCAGCATCCCTCTGCTTCACAGCACTCATCACACTATCCTCTGTGTCCCCCAGAAGATTAAAGGCTGCAATCGAGATTTCTTTTCTAACTGCACTGGCTAGGCACATGGTCTGGCACTCATTAAATGAAGACACTGCCATTGTCCTTTGGTTTCAAATTAGCACAACACCCCCAAGAGATTTACCCCACCCCAAAAAAAAGCATAGAAGGAAGACTGGGTGTGTTAACTGCTGCTCTTTGACTACCACATAAACTACTGAAAGAAAAAAAAAAAGAAACTTCGAAGGTGACTTTAATGATGATGATAATTGCTATGGTAAATGTCAGTTGAAGGCACAGAGCATGGTGTCATGGAAAAAGCACTGACTCTGCAGCCAGTGAGGTATGGGGTTGAATTTAGGTAAGTAACACAAAGCCTAGGTCTGTGGTTTTACGGGAGAATGTATTTAAGCCTGGAAATCTGTCTAGTGTAGAATTTGGCACATACAGACCCATCCCTGCTCCCGCCTCACTGTACTTCATGGACTTGGGTGTATGGGGGAGAAAAAGAAACACATTCCCAGGCAAAAACCCGTGGTGATTGAGGTCAAAATAATGGTTTCCCCAAGGAGGAGCATTTTTGGCTGAGAGGTGACCAAGAGAGGTGACCATTTCTGGAGACTTGGAAATGTTCTACGTCTTGATCTAGGTGATAACTGCACAGATGTATACATTGGTAAAAAGATATCATTGTGTACACTTAATGTCCAGGTACTCACTGTATATAAATTATATCAAGAGGTTTTTTTTTTTTTTTTTAAACTAATAAAAGAAACATACTTCCCCTGTTATGGAAGACCGCCCCAAAGACAAGGCTCTGAAGTCAAAGGATGCTTGCATATTGAAGACTCCTGGTTACTGACAGCAGTGATTCTTAGCCCTGGGCCAAAGTGTTATTATAAAAGGTCAGTAGGCATTGACAGTAGGCAGAATAAATGTCTCACCCGCACATATAACAATGTCCCAAAAGTACAGAGAAGCTACCACATTTAATAAGACACAGTTATTGCAGAGTATTACTTACTACTTTCACAGTCATTCTGTCATAACATATTTTCTCAATCAACAAATACTCAAAGTACAACCACAATCCTGTTGGGACTGAAATAATTTTCGAAGCGATCTCTTTCTCTCCCTCCCTCTCTCTCTCCTTCCCTTCTTCCTTCCTCCTCCCCCTTCCCTTCTTTTCCTCCCCAACTCTCTCCCCCATTCCTTCCCCCAATCCTTCCTTCCCCCTCCCCCTTCTCACCTCTCTCAGGCCTCCAGCCTAAGTCTAAACTTCATCAAGCCAGCATCCACCCACCCTACCAGCCTCTCCCTCACTGGTTCCACAGGTAGTCTCCACTCCCCCGGAAGAGTTTACTCACTGTTCAAACAGCTCTTTCTCTTTTTTAAAAAAAAATTTTTAACGCTTATTTTTGAGAGAGAGAGAGAACAAGCACAAGAGCACAAGCAGGGGGGTGGGGGGGTGGCAGAAAGAGTGGGAGACACAGAATCCAAAGCAGCCTCTAGGCTCCAAGTTGTCAATGCAGAGCCTGATGCAGTTTGAACTCACAAACTGTGTGAGATCATGACCTGATGACCTGAGCCGAAGTTGGGCACTTAACCGACTGAGCCACCCAAGTGCCCCCAAACAGATCTTTCTCAATGCAGCTTCTCTACCCTTGCTTCCAGCTGTTCTCCTCCGCCACACCAGTCTCCCACCAGCTATCTAAGTCTTAGGCTTTCTTCTAGGGCAGGGCTCAAGTCCCACCTCCCAGGAGTATCTGCAGTGGGAGGAGGGGTCTCTAGACCACCCTTTTCCCCTGGTACCATCATCTCCTCCTCCAAACTCCTTTAGCACAGACTATTTACAACCAGTGCTATATGCTGAGTACCTAAGGAAGAGGAATTATTACTATAGATGAGGCACCAGAGGCAAAAAAAATTAATAAAGTCATTTATTACCTCTCAACTGGTAGGTGGCAAAAGCCAGATGTGAATCCAGACAACATGACTCCAGAGCCACTATCTGATATGGTCTTTGTTTTTTATTTTGAAATAAGTTTAGGCTTACAGAAGACTTACAGAGTTCCTGTAGACCTTTCACCCAGTTTCCCCTTATGTCAACATCTTACATAAATAACCATGGTACGCTGGCCAAAACTTAAGACATGAACACTGGACTTAAGACTATTAAACTAGGGGCGCCTGAGTGGCTCAGTCCATTGAGCGTCCGACATAGCTCAGGTCATGATCTCACGGTTTGTGAGTTCAAGCCCTGCGTTGGGCTCTGTGCTGACAGCTCAGAGCCTGGAGCCTGGAGCCTGCTTCGGATTCTGTGTCTCCTTCTCTCTCTGCCCCTCCCCCACTTGTGCTCTGTCTCTATCAACAATAAATAAATGTAATAAAAAAAAAAAAAGACAAACTAAACTGCAGACTTTATTCAGATTTCCCCAGTTTTACACTCCTGCCCCCTTTCTGTTCCAAGACTGCACTTTACACTTAGTAGTCAGTCTGTAACAGTTCCTCAATCTTTCCCTTGTCTTTCATGACGCTGTCATTTTTAAAGAGTACCACTCACATATCTTGTAGGATGTCCTTCAACTTGAGGCTATCTGTTTTCTCATGATTATACTGTGGTGACAGATTTCAAGGAAGAACACGAGAGGCCAAGTATCCTTCTCACCACATCCCTATCAGGGGTAAGTGCTATCAACATGGCTTACCACAGGCAATTATCAACCTTGACCACTTGGTTAAGGTGTTGTCTGCCAGGTTCTTCCACCATAAAACTACTGTTTTTTCCTTTTCCATACTCTACGATTTGGAAGCCAGTCTCTAAGTCCAGCCCACACTCAAGAAGAGGGGAATGAAACCTCATCTCCTGGAGAGGAGAGCTTTGAAGAATATGTGGGCATGGGTTGAAAGCACACCAGTAATCAATAAATATTTCAGGGAAGATGCTTGGAGGCCATATGAATGTTCTGTTTCTCCTTAAACTTTCACCCACTAATTTTAGCCTCCACTGGAGATCTTGCCTGCAGTGACTATTACTGTGGTTTGCTAAAGGTGATTTTCTATTCCCCTCATTCCTTCTCCATTTATTAATTAGAATTCTTCTGGAAGGGCGAGCTATATCTTCACCCCCATTTATTTATCAAATCATTTATATCATTAACTCATGGATATTTATTTCATTCTTTGGTTAATAATCCAATACTATTGTTATTCATGTTGTTGTTCAAATCGTTCCAACTTTGGCTTTCGGGAGCTCTTTCAGGTTGGTTTCTATGTTCTTTTGATGTGCCCCTGTCTTTTTTGTTTTCTCTGCCCCAGTCCTGGAACCAAACATTTCTCTGAGGAGTTGACAGGGTCATTCTGTCATTGCTCTAATCAAGCTGATTTCTTATGGGAACTGACAAATTTTGTATGCCTAACTATCTCCTACAGCAGTACGCATACCATACAACTATCCAACACTAGTCAGTGTTTGTTTAGGAAAGCTTCAAGGGCAGAAGGAGCAATGGCCCACTTACACACTCACAGAGATGAGAGGACAGACCTCTCCTCCTCTCCTCCTCTAGTGACCCACCCTCTGCACAAGGTATACAAAAGGCCTGGCCCAGTTCTGGTGCACAGTGAGAAGACAGTAAGCCACAGTCTGGTTGTGCAACTGCTTTGAGATGTTCTCATGCACCTTCCTCAGGACACCTGGCAAGAATGCTAAAAACATTGCCTTGTTTTATGGATGGAGGAACTGAGGTGCAAGTGAAGTAAGAAACACTCCCAAGATCATTCAGCTAGAGCGTGGCTGAGCTGGTACTAGGCACAAGGCCCCGAGGGACTGCTCTCCCATGCCCTTTCCCAGAGGCAGTGTGCACTTAGAAGGAGGAAGGTTCCTGGAGACAATGTTTCCTGTGGATTGAATTTTCTGTCTAACCTACGGCCTCTTCCCTTCAGAGTTCACACATGGAGACACTAGATAAAACTAAGAGACCTGTGTGTTTTCCAGATCCCAAGGATCAAGACAGACCTAGAGCAAGCTAAAACTCTATGGACAAGAAGAACTTAAAACTTAATTTACAGATTTTGTCCAAGAATCTACAACAACACATACAAGGCTAAAATCAAAACCCATGAAGGAAGGAGCGACAAGACTTAGTTTTTGTTCCACTCAAACCCAGATGGCCACATGAACCCAAAGACCAATCCTAACTTCTAAGCATAAATACTAAGTGGACATCGAGAGATTAAAACAAACGTGAACCACAATCAAAACTATGGCAAAAAGCAGTAGGTTAAAGCCTGTAGGTGTCAAAGGCTCACGAGTCTCCCATACCTGGTAATGAGGAAAACTGTTGCCAGCCAGAGTCATCGTATGATTCCAATGACCTCATTATTTCATCACCAAAAGAAAATCAGATGACACATTGAGCAGTAGGAAGCATTCAAAAAAATGCGTGTGTGTAAACAAGTAAAACAGTGGCCATTGGGTTTTTAGGTAACATTCCCATTTTTTCAGAGACCCAGACTTGTGGTCTGAACTCACAGTGGATTCAATTCACCAAAAAAAAAACCAAACCAAAAACGTATCTCTACCTGGTGATCTGACTTTTAAAGAAGTGGTTCATGGGAAAATCGTTTTACTGGAATGACAACCAAAGCCCACAATAAGCCAGTTGGAAAGCCATCAGTATCAAGATAAAAAAACACGTTAAGTTCTAAGCAATTTTATAGATTACAATGGGACCTCCCCCCTCTGCCCCTGACACACAAAGTAAATCTTGGGTTTAGCTGCTATTGGATCATTTTGTTAGTACCAGCAGCTTACACACAACTTACAATTACATATGCACTGCTATCAGCAAACATAGGTATTTTTTTAATGTTTATTTATTTATTTTGAGAGAGAGAGAGAGAAAGAGAGAATGAGCAGGGAAAGGGCAGAGAGAGGGGGAGAGAGAATCATAACTTGAGCCAAAATCAAGAGTCAGATGCTTAACTGACTGAACCCCCCACGCACCCCCAATAGGTATTTTTAAATGATTATGAAAACTCACTCAAAAGAATTAGGTCTTCATAAATATCCTGCAACTGAATGAGCAGGAGCTAAAGTTTACCTGGGCTGCTCTGTAAATGAATGATATAGTTGGCAAAAGAGTAAATATTAAAAAGAGGCACGCAGAAGTGATGGAAATTGAGGACAATGCATCTAACATAACACATCATCATGGGTAAAGAAAAGACATTAAGAAAAAGACAGCTCTATCAATTTTTTTTTTTTTTTTTTTTTGGGACAGAGAGAGACAGAGCATGAACGGGGGAGGGGCAGAGAGAGAGGGAGACACAGAATCAGAAACAGGCTCCAGGCTCTGAGCCATCAGCCCAGAGCCTGACTCGGGGCTCGAACTCACGGACCGTGAGATCGTGACCTGGCTGAAGTCGGACGCTTAACCGACTGCGCCACCCAGGCGCCCCAGACAGCTCTATCAATTTGACAAAGCATAGTGAGTCAGAGTACTGGATCCTGATTTCTTATACACGCTGTCTGGAAAAACAAAAAGCAGTTAAACTTTAAAATGAAGCACCAAGTCCTGGATCATTTACTTAGAAATCTTTTTGAAAGCCTGCCCTGGGCCGGCTAAAGATGGTAAAAGGGCTGCTGATAAGTGACTAATGAGAAAACTATTCTCCAGCTAGGTCTTAAACATACAATTATGGAGGCAGCAATAGATTAAAAAGGAGCAATTCCAGAATCTCTGCCAATTTCAATATCTGAGGTATTTGCATTTGTAGGTAAAAAGTAATAGAGCTCTTCTATCACTGCTAAGCATATAGGACCCATAGGTGTTTTCAGAACTGCTTAACTAGAATACTATATTCTCCTTCCACTTCCACAACCTGGGGACTCAACAGCTTTCTTCCTGGTAGCCATGATCTCCACACAAAACAGACTCTAAAGGCCCAAATGCAAAACCTCAGTCCTGGGCAAGGCACTTAACCTCTCCAAATCTCATCGGTGAAATGGACACTAATACCTATACCACAGGATTGTGAAGATTAAAGCGCCGAGGATTATGGAAAGTAACACCCCCTGTCCCTAAATCCCAGGCTTCAAATTAGTATCAACACTCATTTGAACCGGCCGGACAATATTCTCTGGAAATCATTTTATGGACAAACTAATTATTATTTGAGGTCTAAAATTTGGACATAAACCACTAATGAGGGAGGGGGAGGGGGAGGGGGAGGGGAGAGAACTGTAAAAAAAGCAGAGTGGGTAGCAAGAAATTAGAAATCATTTCAAATACACAGGTCTCTGGTTTCTTACCAACTGTTTAGACTTACTTCCCTTGCACACACTTTGGCCTTGGTGGTACAGCTGGCAGTCATGTGTCCAAAACAAACCTTTATCACTTTGAACTTGGGGAAGTAGGGATGCCGAACTTTCTCACAGATGAAATTCATGAAAACGCATTAACCTGCTTGAGAGGAAGATGGGAATTTTCTAGAAGAAAAGCTTGAAAGAAGCGATATGGGAGGCTTTTCCCTCTTCACGAGCTGCAGGGCATTCCCCTATACTCTCTAAACTAATACATTATTTGGCATAAGTTTAAAGACATTCCCCTCACGTAATGTTCCTATATTCCAGGGAAACTGCCAATGATTTCTTTGAAAATAAGCCTTTTACTTTAGGTCAAGTGTTCCAAAGGGATTTTGTGTTACATTCTTGAATCAAAAAAAGAATCCCCGGTTGCCTAAAAACTAAGAGCAAGGACTCTGAAGCCAGTCTGCCTGGGTTCAAAACCAAAACCAAGCTGCATCATTTCCTGGCTTACCACCTGGGGCAAAGCTACACTACTTCTCTGTGCTTCAGTATCCTCATCAATAAAATGGCAACAATGCTAGTGCCTTCCCCAAAGGGACAGCATGAGGACAACATGAGATCATATTTGTAAAGTGCTTAGAACACTGTATGACACAAAGTAGGTGTTATAAAAGCAACTATTACGTTAAAATAAATAAATCCCTCATTCCTCTTTTTTGGTAAAATATTACCTGAGCATATAGCGAGTGATGTTTGAATCTCATCCAAAGAGACAATTCTCCAAGTGGTCACATGCAGTGCTCTATAAGCAACAGTTTGGGAGCCAGAGAGACTCCTGGCTTTGTACCCCTCTGTGTGGCCCTGGACTTTAACCTGTCCCTGAGCCTTGACTTCTTCATCTGTAAAATGGGAATGACGATAATATCTACCAGGCATACTATAAAGGTAAACTGAGAAAATACAGATGTAAAGTTCTTGACACAAAGTATTAAGTGCTCGAGAGTAAAACTATCCCCCTTCCAAATACACGTGTACATACCCACCTACAACTATGGCAACAACTCTGAGCTGTTGTGAATTAACTTGTGAGTTAACTACCTCAGATACAGCAATAAGGGCCGACTTTTGCAAGTTTTATCACGGCCATGGGGCAACCGGAAGAAGCAAGAATCAGGTAGCTGGACCCAACCAGGACAAGTGTCAATGCTCAGGCTTCATCAAGCTGGATCAGAGGAAGAGTGGGACACAATGCACCAATAGTTAAAAACAAAGCCAGGACTGGGGCTCCTCTCCAGGCCCAGCCAAGAGCTAAAGATCTAAAAACAAACACAAGAAAGCCTAAGAATCTTGAAGTGATTCAAGTAAACAGCCCTGAACTGATCTGTTTTGCAAGCTTTCCTGGTTATTGAACTTCTTTTAAGAAGGTCTTGACTATAATTCAAAAGGAAAAATTACTGGAGAAATGGATTGTGTTTAAAGACAGCAAAAGAAAATCACAATGACTGCTTATTCAGGCGAAAGGAAAACAAAGTCAATAGGTTGGTTCACTCAAACAAAATGGGTTCTGATATAGGCAGAAAATTCCTTTAAAGAAGTTTCCTTCTGGGGCGCCTGGGTGGCTCAGGCAGTGAAGCATCTGACTCTGACTTGATTTCAGCTCAGGTCATGATCTCATGGTAAATGACAGCCTGCTTGGGATTCTCTCTCTCCCTCTCTCTCAAAATAAATAAGTAAACTTTAAAAAGTAAAATAAAATAGGGGCGCTTGGGTGGCTCAGTTGGTTAAGCATCCAAGTTCAGCTCGGGTCATGATCTCACTCACAGTTTGTGAGTTCAAGCTCCACATCAGGCTCTGTGCTGACAGCTCAGAGCCTGGAGCCTGCTTCGGATTCTGTGTCTCCCTCTCTCTCTGCCCCTCCCCGACTTGTGCTCTGTCTCTCTTTGTCTCTCAAAAATAAATAAATGTAAAAAAATTATTTTTAAATAAATAAAAGTCAAGAAATCTTTAAAAAAGAAAAAAGAAGAACGATCTTTCTAAGGTTAAATAAAGTGCCACTTCCAAATTAGCTTGTGTTCTCTGTAATAGCTAACACCTTAAATAACAGTACCACTTTTTCTACCTTTCAGAGGTAAGAATAGAGACTTTTCAAATTTTAAAAACAGAATGTTACTCAGGGCACCTGGGTGGCTCAGTTGGTTAAGTGTCTGTCTTGGGCTCAGATCGCAATCTCGCAGTTCATGGATTTAAGCCCCATATTGGGCTCTGTGCTGACAGCTCGGAGCCTGGAGCCTGCTTTGGAATCTGCGTCTCCCTCTCTCTCTTCCCCTTTCCTGCTCGCATTCTGCCTCTCTCTCAAAAGAAAACATTAAAAAATTTAAGAAAAATAGAATGTTCCTCAAAGAAATTAAAATCCCTGAGATTTTAAACTTTTGCTATGACTGAAAACAGTTGTAATTAGGAGATCTACATAAGCAAAGCTGAAAGTTGCAAAATGTACAGAAGGATGAACAAGAAAAAATTTTATTTTCATGGGGCGCCTGGTGGCTCAATCGGTTAAGCATCGGACTCTTGATCTGGGCTCAGAGGTCATGATCTCACAAACATGAGATCTCACACCCCATATCAGGCTCTGTGCTGATAGCATGAAGCCTGCTTGGGATTCTCTCTCTCTCTCTCTCTCTCTCTCTCTCTCTCTCTTTCTCTCTCTCTCTCTCAATCTCTCCCTCCCTCCCTGTCTCTCTCTCCCTCTCTAAATAAATAAACCTAAATTTTTTTTTCTTACTTAATCCTTGTAAAGACAAGCACTCGATCGTACCTTCCAAATGTAAAAATCAATGCTACTTATCCAGTATCAGTGAATGCTTAATAAATGCTGACTACTGGTATTATTAGTGGTATACACATTTGGAGCTGCTTTTCCAGTCACAGTAAAAGGACTGACTCAGCCCATACATCACATTGCCGCTAGTCATCACTGGCAGGGATAAGCACATGGTGTAGTCACGACAAAGGACAGACCCCACCACGTGGAGACAGAGCTACAGCCGCAGTCTTGCAAGAATCATGCACCAGCCAACTCAACGGTGTTGATACCTGCTTGGCACTATGAAGCTTCAGTGTTTTCAGCTACATTTTCCATTCTGAGTAAAGAAGTTCAGTATATTTCTCTTACTTGTATTCTTTTTAATATTTATTTATTTTTGCGAGAGGTAGAGAGTGAGCCGGGGGGAAGGGCAGAGAGAGAGGGAGACAGAATACCAAGCAGGTTCTGCGCTGACAGCCCCATGTGGCGCTCAAACCCACGAACCGTGACATCACGACCAGAGCCGAAACCAAGAGTTGGACGCTTAACCAACTGAGCCACCCAGGTGCCCCCTCTTACTTTTACTTTTATTTTTTCATCTTAACTAATGAAAATGCTCTTAAAAGAAGGTGAGAGCCCCACATAAAAGTGCTGTGAAATCCGTCAGTATAATGGTGCTGAATGCTCTCACTGCCTAACAGAGGCCAAAATCTCTCTAAAGTAGAGCCCTGACTGTCCCAACAACTATCAAAAAGAAAAAATAAGTGGTTCCATGTGCTGCTTTTATCACTTAAAAAAACGTATTTATCTATTCTTTTTTTAATATTTTTTTCAACGTTTATTTATTTTTGGGGGGACAGAGAGAGACAGAGCATGAACGGGGGAGGGGCAGAGAGAGAGGGAGACACAGAATCAGAAACGGGCTCCAGGCTCTGAGCCATCAGCCCAGAGCCCGACGCGGGGCTCGAACTCACGGACCGCGAGATCGTGACCTGGCTGAAGTCGGACACTTAACCGACTGCGCCACCCAGGCGCCCCGTATTTATCTATTTTGAGACAGAGAGAATGAGCAGGGGAGAGGGGCAGAGGGAGAGAGTAAGAATCCCAAGCAGGCTCCACACTGCCAGCACTGAGCCCAATGTGGGGGCTCAATTCCACAAATCGTGAGATCATAACCTGAGCTGAAATCAAGAGTTGGATGCTTAACCAACTAAGCCACCCAGGCACCCCTGCTTTTATCACTTTTAAATTGACTCTATAATGTAGTATTTGTATGGCTAGTCAACGGGGGAATCTGGGCCAAGGCAGAAGGACCCAGACCCAAACCTCCCACCTGTACTCCAAGCATAAAAAACCAATGAACAAAATGTAACAACAACAAAAAAATGCTTTTGTGTATATTTTGTATATAGCTCCAAACCAAGAAAAGAAATGCACAGATGTCAGAACAGGAACTCAAAATCAGAGCTGTGAATGGGAACTCCCAATGCACTAAATTAGAAATCAACAGTAAGTACAGAGAGAAATGTGCTTAGTATACTTAATAAAAGACAATTCAACTCACTCTTCAATGTTTATGTAAAAAGAGTAACACCGTGAAACATATTCAGAGTAACAAATAAGACTGAATAATCTAAGTAACAAGTCAGCTTAACAGATCTAGATTCTTATCTAGAGTCCGCCCATAAAGCTGGTGGGAAAACACTATTTCAAGTTGGTCTTCCATAAGTACTACCTAAGGAATTTGGTTACTCAAGTCCCTCAAGCATGCTTTTAAAGTCTTTTGGCGTCTATAGGGCCATCTATGGCCAGCAGGAAACTTAAAAAGAGAAAAAAGATTGGAAGCTAGCTGAACTAATCTATACTCTCAAGGATTAGAACACTTGATTCGCAAATTGTCAGATGAACCAGCACAAACAGTGGGGGGGGGGGGGGGGGGACTCTGAGTAGAAATATCAGTCAAGTAAAATACACAAACACACACAACACCACTTCATTATAAACCAATTCAACTGCTTTCCATAGTAAAATAAAATTGTTAGTCTAAATATCTCAGAGCACATTTTTAAGAGGTTTTATTGAAGCATAAATATGTTTAAATATATGAGTTCCTAATGATATTTACAAAAAAAAAAAAAAAAACCTCATTAGACACCACTGAAGACTACTAGGAAACCAAATGGATCTGAAAACTGGTAAAGAACAGAAAAGAATCAGGCATTCAACTCATCTTTCCTGAACAAACTGTATCCCAGGATAACCAAGTGGTTGATAACAGGAGGTTTCTCTCTAAAAAGTATTCCAGGTAATAAGTGAAGAACGTAAAATAGAAATGAAATATCACCATTTTGCAAACTCTTAATGAAGTCATCGTCTAGGCAGTGATCTTCAATGGCTGCCACCATCACAAGAAAGAAAGACTCAGGACACTTGGGTGGCTCAGTCAGCTGAGCATCTGACGTTAGCTCAGGTCATGACCTCCCAGTTCCTGAGCTTGAGCCCCACACTGGGATTGCTGATGTCAGCCTTTCAGCACAGAGCCCGCTTCCCCCTCTCTACCCTTCCCCCACTTGCGTGCTCCAAAAAATAAATAAATATTTAGAAAAAGAAAAAAGAAAGACTCAACTGAAGGAAGCACACAACACCCCGAGGAAGAAATCCTGCCAAAAAAATTGAACCTGAATCAGATCAAGTCTCTAGATCCAATTTCCAGCTTATAGGCAATACAGGGGACAGATGAACATGTTAAATGACACCTCAGAGATGCAATCAGCAAAACCCGGACTATGGGAAATGGGGCAAATGCCCCTTTTCTTTCAAATACACTGGAAAGAAAAATGACAGAGATGAAACCCACAGATTTAAAGAGACTAAAAGATATATCAAACGAATACAAGGTGTTTACAGACTTGAACAAACCAACTGGAAAATACAGAATATTTTAGACAATATGGAAAATTTGAACCCTAACTAAACATTTGATGATTTTAAGGAATTGCCATTTTTTTAGATGTGATAACGGTATTGTGAATATTTTTTAAAGAAATCTTTATCTTTTAAAAATATGTACTTAAGTAATATGATATATAGGCCTCTCTTCAAAATAATTTCGGTGCAGCGGGGGGAGTGGGTGCCTGCGTGGCAGTTAAGCATCTGACTCTTGATTTCAGCTCAGGTCATGATCTCACAGTTGTGAGATCAAGCCCCACGTCAAGCTTTCTGTGCTGGGAATGGAGCTGCTTGAGTTTCTTTCTCTCTCTCTCCCTCCCTCCCTCGCTCCCTCTCCCTCTCTCTCTCTTTCTCTCTCTCCCCCCCTCTGCTCTTCTCCCCTGCTTGCATTCTCTCTCTTCCCTTCTCTCTCTCTCAAATAAAATTTAAAATAATAACAATAATAATTTAGTTGTGGGGTGATAAAAAGAAACAAAATTGGCCATAAGCTGATAATTGTTTTATGAGTACATAAGGTATGTGAGGTGTCATTATTTTATTCTCTTGATTTCTGTATGTTTGAAATTTCCCAAAATAAAAGCTAGAACAACAAAAGAAAACGGCTTTTGTCTCATTCTGCTTCAAGCATATTGCTCAATGCATTGTGTGTTATTAATGGCCCTCTTCTAAACATTAGCCTCTGAAGAAGGACCTGAGAGGTCCCAACTTGACCATTAAAAATCCTATGCCTGCACAAAAGTAACTTTCTAAATAGAAGTAGCATTAGCGGCCATAGATCAATACATTACTTCCCAATCAGAAGGACCCAGAAGATGTAACTCTTATTATAAGAGTCGTCAAATACAATTGCATATGTAACTCTCATCACAGTTGAATACTCAAACTACATCTACTGTTCTCAGTACATAAAATGTTATAAGCACAAATGTGCACACAATCTTATCTACAAGATTACATATGCCAATGCTGTTCCAACAGCAGAAAACTAAAAACAAACTCCTAACTAATGGCAAAGAAGGGATTCAATAATTACAGTTCATACACACTATGGAATACCACTTACTCATTTAAAATGAGGTTGAAGAGAAAATGAAAGTTGTTTATAATACATTAAGTGAAAATCTGAGGCAAAGTATGTACAGAACAGTGTCATTTCTAGTAAAAAAAAGTTATTATATATATTTACATATTATATTATATTATATTATATTATATTATATTATATTATATTATATATTTTTTTTGTAAAGAAAAAAGACCAAAGAATATACATGAAAATTGCAACAGCTAACTCTTTTAGGTGGTGGGATTACAGATGATTTTATTTTCTTCTTTGTGCTTTCATGTGTCTGGCAATTTTTCTATACTAAATGTAGAGGTCCATAATCCCTTATTTATAATTCAGATACCCAAAAATCCCTGAAAATAGATTTTTAAAAGTTACTGGCAAACTTGTTTAGTTGCAAAACCTGCCCTAAACATACTTCATATTTATCCCCTTTAGTGTGAATATTGACAGATGTCACTGCAGGGATACAATGTTTCAGACTGTTGACCCAGATTCCACTAGGGGCTCACTAGGACTCTTCAACAACCCCAAAATTCTGGATACTAAACCCCAATGTCTCAGAAAAAACACTGTAGACCTGTATCAGTCTGTACCCTGCCACTATTACCATGTTTAGGCTTCTAAAAATGGGACTCACATTTGAAAAGGTTGGGAGCTCCTGCTATCAATTACTATAACTTTTAAAGCAGCATCAATATAAAATATGTCCTTAACAACAAGATTACCATTCCAGTTTATCAAAGGTGGCAAGCACTGGGCTCCCATCAGAAGGTTTCAGCAGCCAAGGTTTACCAGGCATTACGTGCCTTCCATATTTTAGCTCACGTGATGCTGCTTCAGGAAGTAGATACTATCCCAGGCCCATTATACACATGAAGACACAGATGCTCAGAGAGGTTATGTAACTTGACTAACTCACAAGGCAGAGTTGGGTCAGAGTCTGACCTTCGGCAGCCATGCTAAGGCCTCGTCAGTTAAGTAATCCACAGGGCAGTTCTGCTTCCTGGATCATCTCCACCATTTTTAATAGCAGTAATAACATCACAAGTAAAGCAGAGACAACTGACTTGTTTTAAAAACTCTTTTTTGATTTGTAAACTAAACAAACTTGATCTACAAATTACTAAGAAAGGATAAATATGAAGCCATAACATATAATTTCTAGTATTACTACCATTAACTCTAACCACACCAAAGTTATTTGAAGATGTTCTACGAATGTAACAATATAATTTTCTATACCACAGAAAATCTCCCAGTAATCTTTTGGAAATCAGTGTGGGGAACATTTTCTGAGGGCTGTCCAGAAGAGACCAAGTTCCTACCCACAGGAGAGCCTGACATTTCCAAGAACAAACTCTCCACTATCTACTTTTGGGGTTTCCTTGGTGTCTCTGGGCTATAAAACCCAGTAATTTACTTTCCCTACTGAAAACTAGGGTAGAAATAGCCTTGACTTCCTTTTGCAAGCCAAATTTCACAGCTGTTGGGGGTGAACAAACCAAGGGGAAAAAAACCTTCAGAAGGGATTTTTCTGGCCAAGGATGCAACTTTCACTGGGACCATAATCTCCCAGGACAAGTGAACATGCTGAAGCTGACTGGCTACAAATCAAATTCTTCCGACCACAAGACTGTTTCACTGTTTCCAGTCTCTAATTTTTGTAACTAAGACAGTAAAAACTGAACTTCAATTGGAGAATTCAGAAAAAGGGAGAGGAGATGTCTGACTTTTCAAACTTATGTAAAATTATCTTTTTCTTTTCTTTTTTAAAAATGTTTGTTTATTTTTGAGAGACAGAGACAGAGCACAAGCAGGGGAGGGGCAGAGAGAGAGAGAGGGACATACAGAATCCGAAGCAGGCTCCAGGCTCTGAGCTGTCAACACAGAGCCTAATGCGGCGCTCGAACCCACAAACCGCGAGATCGTGACTTGAGCTGAAGTCAGACGCTTAACCAACTGAGCCACCCAGGCGCCCCTAAATCTTTTTCTACACTTACACGCCCTACTCGTTTAAGATTAGTAACTCTCTAGATTTTTAGGCACAAAATAACCACATAAAATCATAGTCTGCTTTAAAGAAAACAAAAATGTATAGCAATTCCAAAATAAAAGGGCTGCTATCCCAATAAAATCATACTTAAAAGAGGTATATTAAAAAGTTCTTGAGGCGCCTGAGTGGCTCAGTCGGTTAAGCATCTGACTTCGGCTCAGGTCATGATCTCACGGTCCGTGAGTTCGAGCCCCGCATCGGGCTCTGTGCTGACAGCTCAGAGCCTGGAGCCTGTTTCCGATTCTGTGTCTCCCTCTGTCTGCTCCTCCGCCGCTTGCACTCTGTCTCTCGCACTATCTCAAAAATAAACATTTAAAAAAAAAAAAAAAGTTCTTTAAAAATCATTTTTAAGGAATTGAAAAGCTTTAGTGTAATATCAAGAAAACGGTTATCCTAATGGATAGTTGGGTTTCGTTGGTTTGTTTTGTTATGTTCTCTTGGAAAGAGCCAGAACTTAGATCACACATGTCCATGAGATCCTGCTTCAGGACCTCACATCAACATCGTAGAATGCTGTTGTCCTCTTAGGATGTTAAAATCATTTGCTCAAATTAGGCATATTCAAAAGAAATCTGGCACTGCAGGAAGGCAGTGAGAGAAAAGCTGTCACGTCATTACAGTTTACAAGCTACACATCCATTCTGGGGAGTGAATGAAGGACCATTTTAATGCGATGGTTTTGTTAAACACTTTTTTTTCTTTTGAGTGTGAATTACTTACATAAATTTAGGAATCTTTCTTAAAAACAATGAATAAGTTGTCATTGTCTTCTGACATTGGAAGAACTTTCTATTGTCCCCAAAGTGGGGTCCATTTTTCAAAAGTTTTCATTTTTCCTTCCTTACTTCAAAAAAATTTTTCATATTTTTGGGAAACTCGTGGTGATTTCTGGATAGTCTCCCTCCTCACCTCAAATGATAGAATAAAAACTAGTTTATAGCTACATTTATTGCTACTGTCTATACATTTTTCGATTTCTCCAGTAAGCCTCCTTGGCTTCTTCTGTTCTTACTCACTCTTCTCATGCTTGAGAAATTAAATATAGAATGTTCCTAAACTATGACACATCTACTCCTCAGTCCTAGCCTTTGGTTTAGTTTCTCTGTGCTTCTGAACCCTCAGGAATACGTTTTACTTTACACCTTTCACATTCATCAGTATTTAGCTCGTAACTCAATAAAAGTTTAAGTCAATATATGATGATTTCTTGTAACATTTTCTTTTTTCAGGCCTTTTTGCCCTTTAGTTGATAGAATTCACTTCTAACCCCAATCTTACGGTCTCTAATAGAATTTGCTCTCCTGGAAATCAACAGTTTCGCTAAAAGCATCAATATACCAAACTCTCCGTTCCATGACAATGTGTGTCCAGGGCTGAAAAATACCACGAGTTAAAATGAAGTTTAACACAGCGCCTGTCCCAAGCTACCAACCAAAGGCATGCATTTGTTCAACAATCAGAAAAGGAGATACTATTATGTAAAGTAAAATCCATGCCATCCGGAACCACTCTAGGACTAGACATTTCAGAGAACTATGCTTTCTAAATAATCTACTTTAAGTAACAAAAATTGTATTTGAATCATTTTGGATAAAAAACTAAAATATGTTTTTCCTACTTTCATTAACATGCTCTATTGCATATAACTTATTTGATGGCTAAGTGTCATCATAAACAGAAATTACGGCACTAAGATCTAGTACAACAATGCTTGGGGCCTATGCAAGTGTGTAGGGCTATGCACATCTATGTTAATAGTCTCAAATTACTGAGGATGGGAAAAGCTAGGATAGATTTTAATCGCTTTTTCTGTCTCTTATTTTGTCAATCAGTCACACAGACATATCATACTACTATAAACGCTGTAAGGAAACAGACGATATATCAGGAGAGGGACTGATTTTGATAAAGTACCTATTCTGTGCCAGGTCTGAGATAAACTTTGCAAGGCATGTAGCAATCAGCCTGGCACAAAAGGAGAAAATGGGTAAACACTAGGTAAATGAATAGCACTAATGTGCCTACCTAAGCACGTTCTCTCTTATTTACAGCTTCTAATCTGCCATGACCTGGAAAACGCATACCCAAGTGTGAAAGAACACCATTTAAAATATGTCTAGCCTGGTACTTTGCACATACCAGGGGCAGCATGGCAAAACTGTATGTGCTGAACTGAGGATGGCGAATAGTGAGCATTTACAATGTGCCAGAAAGTGTGGGAAGTGTCACACATTATCTAAGGTGATACCTATAAAGCAAACAATATTATCCCCATTTTACAGATGGAGAAATTGAGGCTCCAAGTGGTTGAGTAATTTGTAATAAAATCAAGCAGCTAGTCGGTGATGGCAGTACTCTATGAATTCAGGCAGTCTGACTACAGAACAAGTAGTCTTTTTCTTTTTGAGAGAGTGAGATAGAGAGTGAAAGAGAGAATGAGTGGGGGAGGGGCAGAGAGAGAGGGAGACAGAGAATCTGTAACAGGCTCCAGGCTTTGAGCTGTCAGCACGCAGCCCGACGCAGGGATCGAACTCCCGAATGGTGAGATCATGATCTGAGCCGAAGAAAGATGCTCAACCAACTGAGCCACTCAGGCGCCCCAAGAACAAGTGTTCTTAAGTGTAATACTACACTGCCTCTGAATAAATGTGCAGTAAAGAAGAAAAGGTCAGAAAGACATGAAGTTTATAACAACTTTTTGTTTTCCTAGTAGAAGTTTTTGCTGACTTTCTGATTCTCAGGGATATTCTCAATGGGTGAGGGTTACTGCACGTCAACATTATACTGACAGGCCAGTGCAATAAACTATGAAAGCCAGACAAGTAAAGAATGAGCCAGTGAATTACTGCACACTACAGATGATGGGTTCCAAAGAAGTAGAAGCCTGAGAGATCCGTGTGTATTAGGGTCATTAGGGAGGGCTGTAAGAAGTTAAGACCTAAGCCCAAGAAGTGTAAGAGAAAAGACATGGGGTAAGAGAAGGGGCATTTTGTAGTTTCAGAATCAGCACAAACCCTCTGTGGACATGGCGGGGGGAGGGGTCGGTTGGGGGGGGTTGGTCATAAGTAGATGAACAAACACACATGTGGTTTGGAACATTTATATCCAATGCAGCTGTAAGCTCTTATTCTTGCCAGCTTTACTTGGTCACTCAAACAGCTGGACAAACATAGGTTACAGTTGGCAGTACTAGTGGGGGTGGGATATGGCAGCTAATGCAAAGGCTAGATCTAAAGCTACGATTCCCTAGCTCCCGTTAAGGGTCCTTGAGGTGTGGAGTGTGGGCATAGGGAACCTACCCTCCACGATTTCCAAACCTAAAAAGGGAGGACATGCTGACCTAGAGACTATTTAAATACACAGTATCATTTGCTCAGAGATCTTTCACTAGGTTGAGCCAGAATCACCTCTAATTAATGACACACCTAGTGTAACTATTGGTGCAGATCCTCCCTGCCCCTAAGAATCACAAGGATGAGAGGTTAGGGCAGCTCTTAGGCCATCTACCATCTCTATAAGAGACAGGAGAGCAAATCAGGAATCAGCTGTCTTACGCAAGGGTGTGGAGACACATCCACACTTTAGGACAGAGACTGAACTTATTAGCATGAGGCCAAAAGTAAAAACACTGTGGTAAACAAAGATTTCCTAGTCTTGCTTAACTACACGGCAGCTAAATCCTCAGCAAAATGTTAACAGTCTCTGAAGTGTGAGCCTAAGAGCAATTTGACCTGTACTTGGAAGGTGGGAGACATGTGCAAGTTTCTCACTTCAGCAGGATATACTAGGGGTTAAGGTATCTTCTGGCAAACCTCCAAATGCTACATTATTCACCTGATTAGAGACTGGCACTTGGAACATGTATGGTCTTTCTCTCATCTCTCAGATATCAGAAGTGCAGAAATATCAAAGTAATCCAGAGAAGATTCAAAACCCAATGCATGCATCCAAAGTACGTTTGAGTTGCGAGGCACTGATCTAGGGACTGAGACTATAAACATACGAAGAAAGACTACATCACTCTAAAGGATGGAAATGTACCCATTCATTATTACGTTTTATCATGCCCAAAAACTCCAGACTGCCGGCAGGAAGTTCTTCTAGTGCCCCAGTAGCATCAAACAAGCCTTTTTCCTGCTTCTATGCCTCTGACCATAGCTTGCCAACCTGGAATTATCTCACTGTATGTCACCTATCTATATCCTCACATCCTTCAAAGCCAGCTGAAGTCCTCCTCCTAGAAGTCATAATCTCCATCTCATCCCCTAAGTTCTGTCTCCTTTTGCTGAACAACTAACAATCACAGCGAGTATAACCATCACTTTATTTAGAAATCTGTCATCCTCTAATTGATAACTTGTATTCATTCAATAAACCCTAGGTACCAACTGTGCGACAGCATTGCCCTAGGGACTGGAGAAACTGCGGCAAACAGCACTGGTTTTAACCTCCCAAAAAAGAACTCATGGGGAGAGTTCTCCTATGCCGCTTTTGAAAATCTTCTGTGTAGACCTGGGTCTGTACTCAGTGCTTCATACCTAACAATTTATTAGAGCCCTGGGCTTCTTTGGTCCAAACTCACTCAAACTGAAGTTACAAAAACCAATGGGGAACAAAAGCCAACGAAGCCATTTCTAAATGAACTTCCACTTCGTAAAAACCTCAAAAGAACAAGGAAGGAAAAGAAAACAGGCTATGAAAGTGCTGCTGAACTAACACATTTTACTCACACTGACAAAGTACCTCCAATCCCCCCTCCAAGCCACACAAAAGTGACCTTTCTCTCTCCATCCTTACCAGCTCCGGATTCAAGTGTTTATTTTAACAACAGATCTCAGAAAAGTTTAAAGCACCCCTAAGTTTCCTAAACAATTGTCTTTCTAAAGCTTTGTTTCTTGATGAGTAACCCCCTCGATGAATCTCGCATATGCCACTTAAGAGACTAATCCAATGAGGCTCCCGACAACGAACTAGAATTTGAGCTGCAAGCACGAGAGGGGCTAAAAGAACACCACTCTGAACGTGATAAATCCAGACACGATTTTAGTATCAACAACAAAAGCCAGGTCCTGCGGAGCAGGGTGGAAGGTTCCAAGTTCCCAAAAGAAGGGAACCAAGAGAATATCCTCCGGGGGAGCGGTGGGATTCTGCAAGGCGTGGGAGTTTCTGCATGAGGTGAGGGAGATTTCAAATAAATATTTCTCTGCTCTAAAGTAGCTTGTGAGATACGACAGCTGGCACCCGAGAGCGGGCGAGGGTGAAGCCGGGCTGTGCCATGCGGCGGAGGCTGCCACCCGGGCACTCCCACCATTCTCCGCAGCCGGGTCAGGATAGGAGAGCCCGGCGCCCGCGGACCTGCACGGGCGCTCCTGGCCCCGTGGGCCGCCGGTCCTCGACCCTGGCACCCAGCAAAGCCACCCGCCCGGGTCTCAGGCGCCCCGACCTCTCAGGAGCCCCAGGAGACGGGCGGGGGAGAGGGGATCTCCAGCCAGCCGTCCGGCCCCGGCGCGTTACCCACCTGAGCAGACTGGAGAGGGGATGGCTCGAGGACCCGAGGCCGCCGCCGCCGCCGCCGCTGCTCCCGGAGGAGCCGCCGCCGCCGCCGCCGCCCCCGAAGCCTGAGGAGAGCCGCTTCCCGGACAGCAGCTTCTCCACGGCCGGGAGGTGCCCGGTGCGGGCCGCCTCCAGCAGCTCCTGCTCCTTCCCCATCCCCAGGGCCACCGCCCCCTGGACCCCCTTCCCGGGGCCGCAGCCGAGCCTGCTCCGGCTCCCAAACTTTCCGTCTCCGGGCAACGCACCCCCCAAACTGGCCGGGGACACCACCCCCCTCCCCCCCGCCTTTTCTGCCCGGGAGCGCGTCACTTCCGGGATCTGGCGTCACGCGTCACCGCGCCCCCGCGCCCCGCCCCCTTGCCCACCTAGCTGGGCGGGGCTCGGCCGGCGGGCGCAGGTGGCTTTGGTCTGCTGGAAGCCGACCGGTTTGGGTCGGGATAGGCCTCCAAGGGCAAGAGGAAAGCGCCTGATAGGTAGCCGCTGTACAGGTGTTAGGGAACAAATGGGGCCCACCTGTATGCGCCTCCCGACGTGCGCTTCCTCCCCAAAGGTTTTGGGAGCCCACAGGACAGGAAATACGGTAATTCACCCAGGCAGCGTAGAAACAAAGAGAGAAATACGGTAACGCGCACCTACATTTCCAAGTTCATTCTTTCGGCACGCATAAGTTAAATATGTGATGGATGTTGGGACCTAGTGATACAGAGGTGAATAAAATGGCCTGCTCCGCACCTCAGTGAGGGAAGAGAGGAAATTTTTAAAATACAAATATCTCTTCTTCATGGTCCCAATCTCTGAAAAGTCTCGTTAAAGTGAAACATGCAAAGACAAGACCTCCCTTCCCAGTAGAATTTGTTTCCTCTTACTTTTTGATGAAATTAACCGAACTGACATAAGAAGTCAAGTTTGTGAAACCGACCTGGATAGTGAGTACCGGTGAATTGGAAAAATCATTTAATTGGGTAGAAAGTATATATTGTCTTTGCTACTGGAACTGTTCCTACCTCTAATTAGGCGCTCAACAAATGTGGAGTGAATCGATGGGTTGATCAATTCTGTTCAAGTTATATGACTTTTTTTTTTTTTAGGTGCTTGAGGAACCGAAAAGAAATGGCAATTCACACAGGCCCACGGCCTCTCCCCAATTAAAATGTACGAGGTTGAGTCCCTGCCTAAAACTTTACCAGGCAGCCACATCCCAAGACATTGGCGTACAACGGAAAAGAGTCTTCTACCGTCCCCAAACTTTACTCTGAGGAAAATGGATTAGGGAGTTAACCACGTTTTTAGAAAGGCAGCATGGAGGGGGAAAAACGCCCTTCAGGAAACAACACAGCTCTCCTTTACAAATGCTGATTTCCCAGAGTGGGAAACCCACAAACTGATTTCCGTACCCTCAATTTTCCGTCTCCAACCGCCACCAAATCAGTTAAAACGGAGCTCTTGAAGTTCCCTACGCGTGCCTTAAAATGATCCCTCCGAGGAGCGGTCGGTGTGACGTCATCGCAGCGCGACGATAGGAAGTAAGCTTCTAGGTTGCTCTGACTCAGTCAGTCCCGAGCTCCCGAACCTGACAGGACTGCGATCTCGCCCTTCTTTTTCTTGCTGCTATGGATAATGCCTGCGAGTCGCCCCCGGAAAAAGGTGGAGAGACGGGGGAGTCAGAAGAAACGGCTGCTGCTCCCGGGGGCCCGGGGGCTACCGACACAGACGGAATCCCAGAAGAAACTGATGGGGACGGAGATGCGGATTTGAAAGAAGCTGCGGCGGAGGAAGGCGAGGTAGGGAGACATGTGTGGCTGAGGTCAGAGGAGTACTCCGAGATTTTGTTAAGAGAGCTTGCTCGACCGGCTTCCTGGTTGGTCCCTGCCAAGCCTAGATAACTCGAACTCACCATGACTCCCTCTAGATCTGCCAAGATGTGTCCGGAGAGGGAGGAGACAAAACTGTAGTGCGGGTTCGGTTCCAGAGCCCCAGCCTCTGGGTTAATACTTTTAATCCCCGCTCCTAGATATTAAGGCTACTTCTAAGAGATTTTTTAAATTTTTTTAGGCAAATTCTACCCCTAACGTGGGGCTGTACTTCAGGACCCTGAGATCAAGAGTCCCATGCTTTTCAGGAGGAGCTACTCAGGCGCCCCTAAGGGAGTTTTACATAGCCTCTTGGTTTTCCTGGTGAGGAAATTGGGATCTGATGTCACAGACAGTGCAAGAGCTAGAAGCCAGGATTCCTCGTATCCCTTTGACCGAAATATGGTTTCTCCTAGATGTTGCTCAAGCATAACTGTCATACGCTGCAGAGCCGTTAAAGGGAGACTTGGAGTTACTGGTTCAGTCATGTTTTTACCCTCGTGGGACATTTAACTACGACCAGTGACCTGGGTGTCAATGTCCAAGGGACTCTATAGCATAAACACACCAAACCCCAAGAGCTCAGCAGTGTTGCCTAACTGAGCATCAGTCAGGGGACTAGAATCTCAGCGTGCTCTGGCTTCCGTTTCTAGAGATGGAATCTTGGAGTCTTAGAACTTCCTAGGGACTTAAACAGATCATGGGGAGGACACTGGATTAGATAGAAACAGCCTTTCAGAGAATTAAGTTGCATCAAAATATATAAAGTAAGAACTTTTAGAAAAATGTGGGAGCACCTGGTTGGGTCAGTTGGTTGAGCATGGGACAGACACTTCATTCAGCTCAGGTCATGTTCTCACGGCTTCCTGAGTTCAAGCCCTGCATTGGGCTCTGCGCTGTCAGCAAGGCTCCAGCTTGGGATTTCTCTCTCTCTGCCGCTCCACACCTCGTGCTCACATGCTCTCTCGCTCTCTCAAAAAGTAAGCATTAAAAAAAATGTGATGAAACTTTTAAAGAAGGAACCTTTAAAAAAGATCTGAAGGACATAGAGGATTTGAATAATAATTGGTTCAGTCCAATAAAGAGCTCACTACATACAGAAATTTGCACCCAACAGGAGATACATTTTTTTTGATACTTCTGACTGAAACACTGTTGTTGTTTTTAATGTTTGTTTATTTTTGAGAGAGAGAGAGCACGACCGGCTGGGGGGGGAGGGGGGGTTCAAGAGAGAGAGGGAGACACAGAATCCAAAGCAGTCACCAGGCTCTGAGCTTCAGAGCCTGACGCAGGGCTCAAACCCACGAGCCGTGAGATCGTGACCTGAGCCAAAGTCGGACATTTAACGGACTGAGCCACCCAGGCGCCCCAAACTGAAACACTTTTAAAAATTGATCATATACCAGGGGTATGGGTGGCTGGTTGGTTAAGCTTCCAACTCTTGACTTCCGCTCAGGTCATGATCTCAGGGTTTGTGACATGGAGCCAAGGCTGGGCTCCCTGCTGACAGCATGGAGTCTGCTTGGGATTCTCAGTCTCCTGACTCCCTCTTTCTCTGCCCTTCCCCCCACTCGCGTGCACGCACATGCGTGCTTTCTCTCTCTCTCTCTCTCTTTTTGTCTCTCTCTTTCCCCATCAAAAAACAAACCTTTTTTAAAGTTAATTTAAATTAAATTAACCTTAAAGATTGATCATATACCATACCACAAAGAAAAACCCAAATTCTTAAAAGCGGAAATCAAAACAGGGCACATTCTATTAGCACAGTGCAATAAATATGAAATTAACAACAAAAAGCTTCTCCCAACTGCCACTCCCCCCAAATAAACTAACCCCTGGACATTTTAAACTGTTTTTTAAATAGCCCTTAGATTAAATTAACAAAGAGAACACTACATCATATCGTACGGGCCTTGACCAAAACCGTATTTAAAGAAAAATTCATAGCTTTACATATTTGTATTAACAAACAGGAGATGCTGAAAATAAGCACCCACCTCAAGAAACCAGAAAAAGAACAGAATAAACCAGAAATATTTGATGTTCAAATTTAGGCCAAATAAATTTTAAAATCTAAGAAAATGACTCATTTTTAAGGAAAATATAAATCACCAAAATTCAAGCACATAGAGGTTAGAAAACTTGTATAAATAGGTAACTAGAGAAGAAATTGAAAAGTTTTTTAAAGATACACTATCTTCACTCTTACCTACCCCCTCATATTCCTCTATGAGTTTATGTGAGTTCCTCTTTAAGAAAAACAGAGGTTAAATCCCATTAATGAAGTTTGTTGTCTTTTGATTGTATACTAAGTTGGAGGGGATGAAGTTTGGATTTGAATTATTATTAAACATCTAGCATGAGTAAACCTGTGTTAAATGCTTATGTGGGGAGAGAGAAATAAGAGACAAACCTATCTTCAAAAAGTTCACATTCTAGCAGTGAGAAACATTTGCGTGATACAGTAGAATTGAAAGATAGGAAGAAAAGAGCATTATGTGTGAGAGAAGCTCACTTAAAAGTTCCGAATCCATGGGGCGCCTGGGTGGCTCAGTCGGTTGAGCTTCTGATTCTTGGGTTCCACGCAGGTTGTGACTTCATGGTTCATGAGCTGGAGTCCACGTTGGGCTGTGTGCTGTCAGTATGGAACCTGCTTGGGATTCTCTCTTTCTCTCTCTCTCTCTCTCTCTCTCTCTCTCTCAAAATAAATAAATAAGCTTTAAAAATATATATTAAAAAACAAAAGTTCCAAATCCAGGGCCAACTAGCTCGCTCAGTTGATAGAACCTACAACTCTTGATCTCAGGGTCATGAGTTTGAGCCCCATGCTGGAGGTAGAGGTTACTTAAAAAAAAAAAAAAATTATTAAAAGTTACAAATCCAAAGAAACACTGTTTTGAAGAGAGGGTGCCTCCTTTTTAATATTCTTTCAAGATGGAATCATCAACAATAAAGAGATGTATAGATTTAGAGGCAGAAGAGCTGGCTGGATGGAGAGGCCTTTTCTGACATCCCCTCTAAAGGATGAGGTCAGGAAAGTGGGCTCAATGCGGGAGAGTGGTTATCGTGATCCTTGGCACTTCATTTCCTTTGTAAACATACTAGAGCTAGGATCATATAGCTAAACTGGAAAGTTGGATTCTTTGGCTGGTTTTCTTTTCACAGCTAGGTTAGAAACTTCTTTAGGACAGAGAGTGTATCTTAACGCATGATGGTACAGCCAGTGCTTGGAACCAAAAAAACTATTGAATAATGGATTTGTTGTGCTGTAAAGAGAATGAGGTCTTACCTTCTTCCCCAAGTCTGGAAAGTAGGCCAAATATATAATAGGGTTTCTTTTCATCTTCTCAGCTCAAGAGTCAGGATATCTCAGATTTAACAGCAGTTGAAAGGGAAGACTCATCTTTACTTACTCCTGCAGCCAAAAAAATGAAAATAGATACCAAAGAAAAGAAAGAGAAGAAGCAAAAAGTGGATGAAGATGAGATTCAAAAGATGCAGTAAGTTACTTTCTGATTTTTTTTCCCCATTTCAAGTCTCTAACTTGACCGTACAAAGTCAATAAATTTGGGGAGCCTGTAGTTTTTTTCCCTTTTTTATACTCAAAAGAAAGTAAAGCAAATAATACTTTATGTAACATTTTAGGGAATATAAATAAATAAAAAGAAAAAAATATCCTCTTGTCACCAGAAATAAACACTGTTAGTATTTTGAGGTATAGTGTCCAAGATATTTTCTATACATGTATATCCAGAAATAAATTTTTTCAAAGATGTTACTGTTTGTGACCTGTTTTTCACATTGTATATGGTGAATGTTTTCCATGTCAGTAATTATACATAGGTCATAACTTTTTTAATGGGCTCATTGCAAATTTATCAGAGAATACAGAAAAATAGAAAAAATAATTACCTATAATCCCACCACCCACAGTTAACCCTGGGTATGGATTAAGTTATATACTTTTTCAGATTTTGTTTTAAATGTTTTAAATATTTATAGCTAAATACTTTCTTGTAAATCTGCCTGTAAATTATCAATTTCAGTGGGTGCATTGTGTTCCATTATGTAGATGAATGATCATTTAACCAATCCCTGTAGTTCTTTTTCTTCTTTTGACATTATTATGATTGAGCATCTTTGAGCCCATCTTTGCATACTTGTCCATTTAGTTCCTAAATAAACCCCCAAGGAGTGAATTGCCAGTTCAAACAGTCTGAATGTTTTCAAAGACTCTTCATACACATTGCCAAATTCTTCTCCAGAAAGGTGGTTGCACTTCACACTCTACCAGCATGTATAAGTTTGTGTCCTCCCATTCTTACTAACACCATTCTTTATAATGCTCATCTGTCTGATTCATGAAAAATGTTACCTTATTTTAGTTTATCATTTTAATTTCTTTAGTTAATAGTGAAGGTTAACTTTTTTTCCTCTGTGTTGGTCATCGGTATTTTTGTAACTTGCCTATTCATGTCCTTTGCTTATTTTCAAAATCGCTATCTTTTATTTATTGGAAAGCATTAAGAGCATAAACCCTTCTCCATATATTTTACAAATATTTTCCCCCAAGTCTGTTAATGTCAAAAACTACTGGTTTGAATATAAATTTATGTATCAAATTTTTACCATCAATGTGAAATGTAATAAGGTAGAGTTAGGGGTAGAGAGAGCCTAGTGCTGAAAACATAATCTATATAGTGACCCACCATTGTAGTTTAAGTTTTTGTTGTTAATGAAGTAGAAATGAAGTTGTATGTCATTTTCTCTTAAGTTTCTAAAGAGTAAAAATGCTTTGTCTTCATTTCTTGTAAGCACCAAGCTTAATGCTATTGACCCCTCGAAAATTCATTTTCTAATTGTCTGAGACTTTTATTGATGTGATAATATACCTTAAACATTTGTTGTTGTAAGCCAACTTAATTATCTGAATCTTTGTCTAGAATCCTGGTTTCTTCTTTTTCTGAGGAGCAACTGAACCGTTATGAGATGTACCGCCGCTCAGCATTCCCTAAGGCAGCCATTAAAAGGGTAAGGATGGGCTACCACACTTCATTTCCATCAGATATGAGAGTTGAACTAGACACAAGAACTGTGTCCACCTCATTTTGAATGAGGTGCTAGTCAAGTTGGTGGATCATTCACACAGGAAAACAAAAATAAAATGCCTCTCGATTATCAATTGGAGTTTTGTATTCTGGGGATAAGGTCTAAACGTAGAGAATGAGTTGCTGTACACCTGAATCTTTGTCTTAATAGTCTTCATTTCAGTATCCAGCCTTTAGTAAAAACCTTTTTAGTACAAAACTCTTAAAGGGTACCATATTCTTAAAAGCAGTCCTTGACTTTCTTAATCATAGTCTTTGTTCTTCTTTCAAGCTGATCCAGTCCATCACTGGCACCTCTGTGTCTCAGAATGTTGTTATTGCTATGTCTGGCATTTCCAAGGTTTTCGTCGGGGAGGTGGTAGAAGAAGGTAAGTGTTGTTGATAGCATGTACAGGATTGAACTTCTGGTGGTCTTAACTTTCAAGAATATCTATGCTAGGGGACCTAATGAAGTACCTGTGGGTGTTTCCATTTGCACTAGAAGTTGACCAAGTGGGGCACTTTGTATTCAGGAGAGCATGACCATTATTCCTCAAAAGTTTTAATACTGGGACTCAAGGAAGCATCTGGGAAATCTTTCCAGACTCCTGTCCTCAGTCCAGGGCGACAGAAGCCTACTTCGTATTTTTCCCCAATGGAGTTTGCTCATTTCTGTTGCCAAATTAAAGACCTAAGATAAGCTATCACTGGGGGCTGACCAGTGTGGTATGATGAGTTGTCCCTCATGTTATGAATCCTGGGAACTGTCCTCTATCCATCAAAGAAGGAACCTTGGCTGAGTGTATTGCTGGTCTCCAGTCAGTGAAATGTTTTATTTTTTTAAGTAGAAGATTATATATTACACTAAAGCTAACGTGATAGGTTTTATAGCATTCTCTTAAGAAGGGAAAATGTCTTGGTTTATTTCCTTAGCAAGATTATGAAGGGTTAATGAGAATTATAGGATTCAAATGGATTATGTGATTAATAAGTCCTGTGTGACCATGAAACTTTCTTCTTATCTTCTGTTTAGCACTGGATGTGTGTGAGAAGTGGGGAGAGATGCCACCACTACAACCCAAACATATGAGGGAGGCTGTTCGGAGGTTAAAGTCGAAGGGGCAGATCCCCAACTCAAAGCACAAAAAAATCATCTTCTTCTAGACTGAAGCCTAGAAAGGCCTGGTACTGAAGGAAGGAGTACCGGTTCCAGACTTCCTACTGCATGAGACTTTTGCACAGGTGCTTTAGTCCTCTAAGGATTCCATGATGATTTTAATGTCTTTCTCAGAACTCTGATATTCATCACATCTAAAAGGCATGCAGCCTGTTTCATACTTGCCTTGACTAAATATTGGCACCTCTTTGGACATTCTGAGGCATTTAACTATTTCTTGGCTAGTTGGAAGAAGAAAGGTACATGGGCCTTAAGCGTCTTCCAGACAGAGAAGCTGCTTTCAGAAAGTCTTTCCAAGAAAGCTTTGATGGTTTCACATTGAAGCATGAAGTTGCTATGATTTAGGTTGTTTCTTCCATCTGGTTTTAAGTAGATGAAACAACCAGAAACTTTGACTTGTGATACTCTACCATGAAGAACACAGTGATGGGAGGAGTAGTGGAAAAGTTTATCCCTGTACACATGTAAAGTTCCCTATGGATCTTGGTGAGTGATCATTAAACCGTTTTCCAACGTGCCTTATGTGTATTCATTTTCTGTCTAGCTGGTTGGAATGGGGAGAAGTTCATCATTATTTTTTGGTGTCAGATTAAAACTGGTCTTTGGCTTTTTTTGAAAATTTGAGCCCTTCCCATTTTCTACTAGAACCATTTAAAATTTTCTCAAGAGTACTTAAAACACTTAAAAATAATGTAAAAGCCCATATATTTCAGGTTCCTATAAACAGATAAACCACAACCAATGTTTAGTAAGTTTAATTTGCTTTTTTCAGGTGGTTCACAGAACCAGTACACTCAAGGTTTGATTAGATAATGCAACATTAAAATTTCCCAATACTGACCAGTATTCCAGTTCATCAGATACATTCTCATTGTTTTCCTCAAAGAGAGGGGAATGGAGTGACCTTTTATTGACAGTGATTAGCAGTAATAAGGCTACTGTATGTAATTGGCAATCCCCAAGAATCCTTTCCTCTATCATTCAGTTTCATAGGGAGAAGAGTTTTGAAGCTGTTCTCTTTTGAAGCTTTCCTGAGCATGTCTTAAAAGATTCCAATTCTGTTCAGCACCCTGATGGGGGGGGGGAGTGGGGAGAAACAGTTTGGACTCACAAAGTTGAGCAAATCTTTTATATCTTACACTAAAACCCATGGCTTTAAACATATATTTAGCCAGTGAAGACACATCACATTTGGGGCATTCCACAAAGAAATGCTGTAAGACTCAGGCTAAATCTTGACCAAAAACTAATAAACTGGGGGAAGGAAGAAAAAGCAAATAGTCTCTCAGCTCCAACAGGAATTTTTTTTTAACGGTTATAGGAACTAGAGCTATTTCAATTTGAGATATTAGGTAAGGCTGAAACTTATAAACAACAAGGGAGAAAGATCACATCCCAAGCCTGGCCATTTAACAAAGCCTCACTGTTTAAGTTTCTCCCAGAGTGCATCTTCCTTCTGTCTGTTGTAAGAGATGGGGAAAATAATCCCCCCTCAACAATAGCTACTAACTACTATCCATACCTACCTAGAGGTGAATGGGAATATTCCTATTCTAGTAGAAAGTGGGGAAAGATCTAGGTGAGGGCCGTAGTCTCTGGAAGGATAGTACATCACACCAGCTTCTCTTGAAAGAGTAAGGACTATGGTAAGTCACAAGGCAATGACAGCTTTTGTAGTTCTCAACCAAATGTCATTCTACTAGCATTGCAGCAATGTTCAGTTGTTTCCATTGTTTTGTGATGTTACTATAACTGATTTTAGAAGTTTAGGCAAATATTAAATGAGAAAAAAACAAACCTTCGGTGTTAAGGTTTGGAATGGCAAGTTCCCATATCACTATGGGAATACTTCAAACTACTTGCTTTCCACCAGCCCTTGAACTAGTCTAAGGGGAAACTAATGTAAATGGGTTAAATGGGAGCATTTAAATTATGGGGCATGTGAGGGATAATGTTTATCCCTCGTATATTCCATACACAGAAACCATTCCTTTCAGAAGCATAAAAAGGGTATATAAAATTTGAGGCCCATGGCAAAATGGGTGGGGTGGGAGGTGGGGGTGGGGATGGGAGTCAGATTAAATAATACAGCAAAAGCAGCCATCACAAAAATAGAACCTATTCCTTCTGTCTTAAATCAAAGAGATGAGGTTAATTATTCCAGTGAGATGAAAACAAATCTGAGATTGATAATCATCCCTGTAGCTCAGCTAAGAGATAATTAAACTAGTCCCTACACACTAAAGCCGGTCTCCAGCACGTCCATGTAAACGGGAAATCTAGACAATCATAGATGATACATAGTTGTAAATGTTTCACAGCTGAAATGATGATGTGCAGCAGCTGAAGTCTTTGAGGGATAGTGGTGCTATCACTCCAGACATTTTCTTGAGGTATTATTTCTTGTTCAGAGTCTTAGAGCTCCAAGGCAGAAATCATAAGCAGTCCAAAGCACTACTATTTTCCTTCCTTTTTTTTTTTCTTTACATTTACCCTGAGGACTACCAAGAAAGTCTTCTTGCTCCCAGTGAATAGGAGTATGAAGTTATACAAGATGATTGTTACTAAAATTTCATGGGACCATGACTCCCACCACATTTCCTGGAGGAGGATTTCAAGACACAATAGCCAAAACTGCCATGTAAGTCAGAAATTCTAGGGCTCCATTTGTCACATAGACAAGAACTCCGGAGAGCCCAGAAACCTGACTGAACTCTGGTCACTAAAGGGGTTAGCCTTGATGCCTGCCAGAATTGTTTGTATTGCCTACCAGCAAGCACAGGCTTAAGGTGAAGGTATTCCAAGCAATACCTATTAGGCATTTTCTTTGCATGGAGGGATGCCAGAGGGATATGGTGGGTGGGGGAGGTGAAGAGGGGAAGAGAATCAGAATGTGGTTTTAAACCAATTCAGGTGAACCTAAGGTTGAATGATTCTATTTTCCAGCTACTGGATCTCCCTCCTCTAAGAACATTAGAAAGGCCATACTTGAGAGGACCAGTGATCCATTTTGCTCAACATTATGCCTTCCAAAGGAACACTAAGGGGGAGTTTATGGAGGGACACAGTTACCCTCTCAATTGTATTTCACCAAATGGCCTTAGTTTTCTAGAATTCCTGTGGAAGGCCACCATACAAGGATTCCTCTTAAACCTTCAGCACCTGTACATAGGTTCTGCCAACACCACTTCTTGGACAATGAGCTCCTTAAGTTTCTGATTGGCTATGGGAAGTGCTTTCTTGTACCTAAGGGTATGAAGTTGAGCCCTAGAACTTGTATTTCAGGACTTGGTGAACACGTCCTTCCTCCTGACTGGTTATCTGATGTACACCACACTTAGCTTTCATCTTTCCAGAATTGGAGCCAACATCTTAAATATGTGTACTCATGTGGAAGTATCTCCACTCTCTGATAATTTTTGCTATTCTCTTGACCTTTCTTCCCTTCACCATGTATTTTGCAAATAAGGTCACTAGAAATGCACAGACAATTTAAGCCATTAAAATGGTTTTGTAAGGGGTCCTGTTTTCTGTATTGTCTTCATGTGCCTTTCCTGATGATGCAGTTGGGTTTTGAGCCACAGCAGCACACTGACCCCTCCTTCCCTTCAGCAATGGTTAAGTTTCTGTGTTGAGTTCTAACAGAGCTTGCTGCCTCACTGGTTGCTGGTAAGCACTTACCTAGACTGAACCTCACCTGTGATTTTCCTGTGTGGTCACAGCCTGGCTTATGTGCCTTCTCTGGTTTTGTTATTGTTTTAAGTCCCTTCTGGTTTACCTTTTATTCCTCGGAAGTAGGGACACTTGACTGCATTATAATATCCTGCTCTCAGATTATTTATAAAAGTCTTAAGTAAGGTTAAACCAAGTGTTGACCCATAGGAAACTTCCCATTAGCATTATCTCCAGAAAGATGTTTATTCTTCAGTGTCTAAGTTTTTTCCTAAGCATGACAAAATATTCTCGTATCTCATAGTAACTGGTGCTTTTAAAAT
This sequence comes from Prionailurus viverrinus, assembly GCF_022837055.1. Taxonomy (NCBI): domain Eukaryota; kingdom Metazoa; phylum Chordata; class Mammalia; order Carnivora; family Felidae; genus Prionailurus; species Prionailurus viverrinus. The sequence goes on along the minus strand of NC_062565.1, from coordinate 33,586,479 downwards.
TGCTTTAGTGACGGACCTTGACAAAAGTTCTTTGGAAGTCTGAAGAAATTATATCTTGCTCCTTCTTGAATGCATGTTTCTTTTTATCCTCAAAAAACTAGAATATGCAAGTCAGACATGATTTCCCATAAAGGAAAATAGTTTATCTTTCCTCCAATAGGTCATGTGTGATTACAATTTTAGTGACATCACTAAATAACTATTTTACCATCTTGCCAGTTTAGTTAGCTAATGAACTTCCGTCCAATCAACACAGCATGAAGTGTATCACAGCAATATGGATGAAGGTAGAATGCTGGGGAAGAATTAGGTAGGAAAGAAAGAGGGGGGAAATAGTTGTTTTATGGGGCAAGGGGAAACCTACCTAAGTTGAAGCGTTTTTGTTTTGTTTTGTTTTTTACTTAAGTCAAAATTACACGGTTTTAAAAAGCCACAGTGATAGAAGGGTATGAGAGGCAACAGGTTGAGATGTTTACGTTATAGTTTAAAACACATTTTCAGCTCCCAAACCACCAAATGCAGAGGAGAGTGCTGGTAGAAAGTCCCAGTGCCTGGAGAGCAGATGTGCCTGGGAGCCCAGGGAGACGAAGGAAACAACTTCTGAAGTACAGCTGTGGAAGAGAGGCAGGACTCTAGGCAGGCAACAGGGGGCTCAGGATCAAGTCCCTTGGTGATTCTTACCACATCATACCTTCAACCTAGCTCAGTGAATATATTTTCTTGATTTAAATTCCAAATAAATTCTGTTACAGAATTGCATCGCAGTGATGAAGTACAACAGAAAAGAAGCTTAATACAGCTTGGCTGACTGTAGGATCAGCCAAGATGGCATGAGCTTGGCTCCCTTTCCAAAAAAGGCAGCATCCAGGTCTCCCTTACTCTTGTGCCTCTCCCGGCTCCTGCCTTGCTGGCTATTTCCTGTTCTATTCTACTACCATGGCCAAAGCTCAGGCCAAGGACTTCTCAGGTCTGCTACAGGAAGCTCTGGGACATAGAATCTTTGGTGGCTCTGTGGGTGACTGAGGAGATGGGTACCTTCTCTTGTTCACACAGGTTGTAGAGGAAGCAAATGTCTCTGCCATGAAACCAGGTGGTGAAATGGCCCTACAGTGTTGACAAGATTCCACCTAGTGTGGAGAGGGCCAAAAGGCTTTATACAGGCAAGACATGCTTGAGCCACGCACAAAGCTGCCCCCAGTTTCCTAGAACTTGGTCATACTTTGCCCTGTCTTCCACCCGAGTCAGAACAGCTAGTAGAAAGGACACCACAAGGAGTGAGGTGAGCACTCCCCAGTCCCTCTGGCATCCTTAGCAGACTTATTCAATGCTGGACAGCGCCTTCTGTCATAGGTGGTGCTATTGCTGGTGATCTCCTCCTCTCTCCTTGGCACAGATGGCTGAGCCACTGCTATCAGAGCTCAAAGAGGGGGTTATATTTCCTAATCTCCTGAAGCAGTCTTTCTTTATCCTGGTTGGCATTGGCCAATGCTCGTTTAGTTTCTATAAGTTCCTTCTGTAGGGTAGGCAATTCTTTCACCTGAGGAACAATAAATAATTTACAGTTAATAAATAAGGTAACACGCCTTGCAGAAACATCCAGTAAAGGAACAAGGAGGCAGAATTGAAGCAGAAAAATCCATAAATTTGGTTAGTGATCAACTAGATCTTTCTAAAAGCCTAATCCCATCTTCAGAATTCATCAGTTATAAGGACAGCAACAGGTAGAAATACACGATCAGCAAGCATTCACCTACAGTTCCTGACTTACATCCTCTATTCAGCACTTCTGGAAGTTGCTGCTAGATGATAGGAGCCCAAACTACCCAGCTATACACAGCACAGGCAACCTTTTCAGCTCTCTGAGTTTTACCAGCTTCTGAATTTACAGCCACTAAGGGTCTACGGGAAAGGTATTGTGCAGTTAGGTCCTCACCTTCTCTCCAAAAGACTCTCCTGTGGGCACCAGAAACATCTGTTCTTTGGGGGGCTGCCTCTTCTCACTCTTAGGTACTTCAGCTGATGGTGTATCCTGAGCAGCAGCTGGAAAAAAGTAAAGGGTCTAAATAGCAAACTTCTGCCAACATGCAAGCAATTCCTAGGTATCACCCACTCCCTTACAGGACAGAAAAGGCAGAGAAGCCGGGAGGCCAACAAGCCCAACTCACCGCCTATGTGGAACACACCATCATCACTCCGTTTCAGCACAACATGCTCCATGGCCAGAGTAATGGGGATAGGGCCTGGAGATGTTGGATAGATGGGGGGTATATCATCCTGCAGGAAAAAGGGAAACCACATGATGCCCTCAAACAGCTCAGAGCAGTTTGGGTAACAACCCATGCTTCTACCATCTGGCTTGAAGCAGCTTTATGCCATTGTGTATCCACACATTCTTGCAATGTGGAGAAACATAACTGAGTTTCTCCCATTCCAGAGATGGTCAAAGTGAGGACAGATAACTTAATGGGCTTATACAAAGTCATGCTGCATGGCAACGACAAGGTCAGGGCTAGAGACAAGGTCTCCTCACCTAAATCCAAAATGTTTTGATAGCAACACACATTTTATGTATTACTATAACCTTCACAAAGAATGCCAAGCTGCATTTACTCACTTGATCCTCACCACACTGTACAGCGGCCAGGGAAGAGATGATAGCAGTCACTGCCAGAATCCCTTGCCTGACAAAGTCTAGAGTAAAAACCAAAAAAGCTCCTCTCACCTTTAGGGTGATGCTGCAGTGCAGGAGTTCAATCTGCATGGGAACTACCACTGGGATCTCTTCATCCTCCAAGAAGGGCCCCAGGCCATTGAGCACCGAAGTGAACAGCTCAAGGTCACAGCCTCGAAGCAAGAAATGCAGGAAGCCATTTCGTGTGGCCAGTGGGGAGTGAATGGCTGCACCAGGCCCCACCTCAAAGCGAAGGCCCACTGCTGGCCTGATGTGGTCAGTCTTCAAAGTTGAGGATTCCTGAAAGCTTGTACCTTTCAAAAGAGAGACAGAAGGAAAACATCAATTAATTATCAGTCAGGGACTTTTCTAAGCATTTTACATACATTTAATATTCTTAAGAACCCTATGCCAAAAGTATTATCACCATTACCATTCTAGAGATGAAGGAACTAAGGAACAGAAAATAATTTGCCCAAAGTTATACAACTTGTAAGTAGCAAGCACAGGACTTGAATGCAGGCAACAATGACCACAAAGACTGGGCTTGGCCACTTTGCTATCATGCCCCTCATGGTGGAAGGGAGGTCAAGGGCCAATGAAAAACTGGCCTTGCTATAAATCTGAGACACTGGGCTAAAGGCCAAGAAAAAACACACGACCCTCAACTCTGCTACACTTAAACATCTCTTCCTTTCTCCAAATCTTGGTGTTCTCATTTCTCTCTGATAAAGCCAAGAAGGATCTATGCTAATCTTCTCAAAAGTCCATAAAGACCTATCACAGGTGTAGCCAAGGATATGAAACAACTTCTATACTTATATAGCTGCAAATTGTTACAAGCATTTTGGAAAACAAATCGGTATTATCTAGCAAAGTTAAAGTTATACCTATCCTAATGCCCTAGAAATTATATCCTCAGGAATGTAACTCTGAGAAACTCTCTAACACACATACCAGGAGACATGTACGAGAATGTTCAAGGCAATCCTGTATGAAATAGCAAAAAAACCCCAGAAACAACCCAAATGTCTGTAAAGAAGTAGAGTAATGGGTACAAGGGATATTTTGGGGGCGATGGTAATGGTTGCACAACTCTGTTAAACTGCTAAAATTTATCAAATTGTATACTTATGAGTTAATTTCATAAATGCAAAGTATACCTCAATAAAGCTGTTTTTAAAAAGCAAAAATTGGTATATTTATACAACAGAGTATTATATATTAATGAAAATGAATATATCATAGCTAACTCAACAACCCAGAAGAATCTGAAGAATATCAAAGAAAGAAGCCAATCATGAAAGAATACAAAATAATCCCACCTGCAAAGCTAAATAATATGTTAATACAAACACGTAGAATTGCAAAGTAAAGCAAGAGAATGATAAACACAAAATTCAGGATAGTGGTTCTCTATGACAGGTGAGAGGCAGAAGAAGATCCAGGAGAGAGGCTCCTGGAGACTTCAAAGTTAATGATACTATTGTATTTATTAAACTAGGTGGGCGGGGGGTGTCTGGGTGGTTCAGTCAGTTAAGCATCCAACTCTTGGTCAGCTCAGGTCATGATCTCATGGTTCTTGGGTCAAGCCCTATGTCCAGTTTTGCACTGACAGTGTGGAGCCTGCTTGGAATTCTCTCTTTCCCTCTCTCACTGCCCTTCCCCACCCCTCTCTCTCTCTTTAAAAATAAGTAAATATGGGAATGAAAGCTGGTGCAGCCACTCTGGAAAACAGCATGGAGGGTCCTCAAAAAACTAAAAATAGAACTACCCTACGACCCAGCAATTGCACCACTAGGCATTTATCCACGGGATACAGGTGTGCTGTTTGGAAGGGACACATGCACCCCCATATTTATAGCAGCACTATCAACAATAGGCAAAGTATGGAAAGAGCCCAAATGTCCATCAATGGATGAATGGATAAAGAAGATGTGGTATATATATATAATGGAGTATTACTTGGCAATCAAAAAGAATGAAATCTTGCCATTTGCAACTACATGGATGGAACTGGAGGGTATTGTGCTAAGTGAAATCAGTCAGTCAGAGAAAGACAAAAATCATATGACCTCACTCATATGAGGACTTTAAGAGACAAAACAGATGAACATAAGGGAAGGGAAACAAAAATAATACAAAAACAGGGAGGGGTACAAAACAGAAGAGACTCATACATATGGAGAACAAACTGAGGGTTACAGGAGCGGTTGTGGGAGGGCGGATGGGCTAAATGGGTAAGGGGCACTAAGGAATCTACTCCTGAAATCATTGTTGCACTATATGCTAACTAACTTGGATGTAAATTTTTAAAAATAAAAAATAAAATAAAAAAAATAAGTAAATAACCTTTAATAAATAAATAAATAAATAAATAAATAAAAAGTACAATTATCAAAGGACTGAATCTGAGTGACAGCAGTTCCCTGATCAGACACAGTTTGATGTCAGCAGCCACACAAATGAAGAGGTGGACAGTGGCCTCCTGTATAAGCTTAAGGAGCACCTGGGAAGTGAAGATGGCTAATAGCCTACTGAATACAAAGCCCCAGAAAGACCTCTGGGAGTCTCCCTGCAAGCAGGAGGCTTCACTGGAGTTACTCCCCCTAATGGCTACTGGAGAGAACGACCAAGGGCTTGGCACTTAGGACAACTATCCTTGGGGCACAGTGACAGGTGAAGCTAGGGCTGCCCCAGATAAATCCCACCAGCTCTCCTGGAATTGCTACCATCCTCACCTGAGCACTGTCCATGCAGGAACTGCCAAAGTCCCACGGTTCCCAGCTGCTGGAGGGTCAGTTCCTCTGCCTGAAGGGCCACAGTCAGATCTTCACCACGTACCTCAATCCCAAAAGACACCTCATTCACCTTCAGGACCAGAACGGAGACCTGTAAAAGGATACTCTCTTAGCTGCGTCCCTCCCAAGCTTCTAGCCTTGAGCCTACCCTCTGCAGAGAAGAAAGTAGAGCAGCTGACCGGGTGAAGACTGAGGTCTTCCCCACTGGGTGAGACCGAACTGTTGGCCTCTGGTGACCCCTGGCCGTAACTATCCATAAGAGGGCTCCCTTGAACGCCAGCACTGTCCAGGACATTTGGAAGAGTTCCTGGTGGAAGAGATTCTGGACCAGACTCTGTATAAGAAAGACAACAGATGAGTTTCAAAGTCAAAAAATTCTGTTCAAATCCAATCTCTAAAAACAATGACACTATAAAAACAACAACAGCAACAACAACAACAAACATTTATGACGTTTATGAGAACAAATGGGAATTTGATGGATTTAAGGAATTGCTAATTGTTAAGAATGGATAGTGGTATTTGGTCACATTAAAAGAAAACCTATAAATGGATGCAACCCAAGTGTTCCCTGACAGATGAATGGATTAACAAAATGTGGTATAAACATACAATAGAGTATTAGCCTTAAAAAAGAAGAAAATTCTGACACGTGCTATGAAGTGAATGAACCTTGAGGACACTATGTTAAGTGAAATAAGCCAGTCACAAAAGGATTCCATTTATATGAGGTACCTAGAGTGGTCAAATTCAGAAATAGAAAGTGGAATTGTGGTTGCCAGGAGCTGAGGGAGAAGGGAACAAGGAATTACTGTTTAATGGGTACACATTTTCAATTGTAGAAGATGAAAAAAGTTCTGGAGATGGTTGGTGATAGTTGCACAACGATGAATATACTTAATGCCACTGAATTATAGTTAAAAATGGTTAAGATTGCAAAGTTTATGTTATATATATTTTACCACAATTAAAATTTTTTTTCAAAGATTTTTAAAGTCTATTTCCTAGAGATACATCATGAAAATATTTATGGACAAAATGATATGTTTGGAATTTGCTTCAAAATAACATGGAAGGAAGGGAAGTGAACAGAAGTATATTTGAAACAAGAATGACCATGAGTTCTTAATATTTGAAGCTGTAATGGGTACATGAGGACTCACTATTTGATTCTACTTTTCTACATATTTGAAATCTACATATTTGGAATAATATTCCATATTCCATAATAACAAAACAAACAGGGTACACACCACCCAGTTTCAGAAACAGTGCATTCTCTTTTCATTTTCATTAGACACTCTTAAGAGACCATTTAAAAAGTGTCCAGTTCAATAACATAAAAGAACCAGTGTAACTTCCAGTAGTGACTGATGCAATTCCTAAGAGTTACTCATTTTACCATAGACAAAGCTTCTAGTTATTTTCCAACACTAAAATACATAGGCAAAACAAAACAAAAACAGACAACACACACACACCACTGACGCCAACCACCAAACTAATCCTACTGCCACAGCTACATGGCTGTAAGACTAGCACTCTCTCCTTTGGTCTGAGTCTGGTTCTGTGATAAAGGTTAAGTGCTAACCCATAACCTAGAAAATGTGTGGATAAAACCAGAGCCACAAATCTATTAAAATTTCTCTTTTTTGGTTTTGGTTAAGAAAATGTCTATTTTATCAGAACTTAGCTCCTTCTGTATCCTACTGGGATACAGGCAGCAGAAAGAACCCTTTCTGGACTTCAACTTTGCCTGGCTCTGCTTCCACCTACCAGACTCCAAGAGCATCACAAAGCTATCACTGCCATCACTGTCCACTGAAATCCGATCTTCAGGGCCACTGTTATCCAATGAAACGCCATCAAATGACTGCTGAGATACCGTCCTCTTCATAGAGAAAAATCGGAGTCGGGCAGCATTTCCACTCAATGGTGCTGCCGCCCCCTCATCTATTTTGGCCATGGGCTCCCTGTGTAAAAAACAAAAACCACAAATGTGGCTTAAGATTTATGTTCTGTCCCTTGCAATACCCATCACTTTCAGCCCTAATAGTTATTTATACATAAACTCTGATGTCAACTATTACCTGCTATAAGGGGGGTCACACCATTTTCAATTGCTGGCCTTTGTGAATCCTCCAGCATTTCAAACTGCATAAGCAGCTCTGCCATATTAACATTAAATGTCAAGTTTATTCAAGGTCATCCCATTTTTAGAGGAGACCAACTACTTACAGCCCCAGTGCTAATGAAGACACCTGAAACCACCCACATCCATTCCACAAGTGTTTACTGAAAAACTTCTGCATAAAAGGCACCATACTAGGTACAGGGTGGGAGTGGAGAGTAGATAAAATAAGAATTAAGGCAACCCTTGTCCTCAGAGAATGTATAATCTATCAGGAAAGAGAAGATTTATTTATTTATTTTAACATTTACTTACTTGAGAGAGAGAGAGAGAGAGAGAGAGAGAGAGAGAGAGTGAGTGAGTGGGGGAGGGACAGAGAGAGGGGGAGACAGAGAATCTGAAGCAGGCTCCAGGTTCTGAGATGTCAGCACAGAGGTCAACACGGGGTCAAACCCACGAACTGTGAGATCATGATCTGAGCCAAAGTTGGACACTTAATTGACTGAGCCACTCAGGTGCCCCAGGAGAGAGGAGATTTAGACACAACTTACCAGTATATGGGAGTAAATCACACACCTCATAGAGGAAAGAGATACAAGCCAAAGGCTAGGCAATATCAAAGGGTGAGAAGAAGGGGATCAGGAAAGGCTTTGTGGAAAGAGATGGCATGTGAGGTGGCCCTTGAAGGACTGTGAAAGAAGGAAGGGGGCATTCTATGGGGGAAGAAACCATATGAGCAGAGACACGGAACTAGAAAATAAAAAGCACCTTTGTAGACCAGTCAGTAGCTCAACCAGCTAGAGCTTTGGTTTTGTTGGGGAGAACAGAAAGGCACAACTCAGTGAGAATAAACCTTTAAAGATCTTTTTTTTTTAATTTTTTTCTTTATTTTTTTGAGAGAAAGGGAGAGCATGAGCATGGGATGGGCAGAGAGAGAGGGAGAGAGAGAAAATCCCAAGCAGGCTCCACACTCAGCACCAAGCTTGAGGCAGGGCTCATGACCTGAGCCCAAATTGAGAGTTAGACACTTAAGCAACTGAGCCACCCAGGTGTCCCCTTTAAAGATCTTTTAATCTTACCTTCCCATTTTATAGGTGAAAAAACTGACTCAAGGTCATAAAGGTGGAATTAAGAAAAACCCAAGTCTCCTAACTTCTTGCTTGCTAAGTGTTTTTTTTTTTTTTCCTCTTTACCACATGGGTTGCAGCCAGATTACTGAAAAACCTGGAGTAAAGATTACATATGAAAGTGCTTTTAAAACTATTAAGTAGAGGGGATATACAGGAAATCTCTGTACCTTCTGCTCAATACTGCCATGAACCTAAAACTATTCTAAAAAATAGTCTATTAAAAAACTGTAAAGTGCTGTAAGGAAATATAATTGATTATGCCACACTAATAAATTCAAACTAAATTCAAGGGTTATAAGGAAAAAGCCTGAAAGTTTTAGAGAAGAGAAATTAACAAGATCAGGCCTGTGTTTTAAGAATTGTGACCTGACTCTTTCAAACAAGGTAGGGAGGAAAAGACCTCCAATGAGGAAATAAATTAATGGTTTACTGAAATAGTCACATGTGGGAACAGACAGCAGAAGCGGCCATGAGACTCCCTAGAGCAGTGTTCTCAAAGTGTCATCCTGGTAGGAGCATCAGCATCAACGGGTGGCTTATTAGACATGCAAACAGTCAGGCCCCATCTCAGACCTACTGGATGAGGAACTCTGGGGGTGGGGCTCAGCAATGTGTTTTAACAAGCCCTCCAGGTGATTCTGAAGCATGCTTCAATTTCAAGAACCACTGCTCTGGGGATTACAGTCAGAATTTGACAAATGACTGAAAGAGGCAGAGCTAAAACACAGAGCTTGAACAAGCAGGAGAATGATGCTACTGAAGAAAAGAAAGGAACTGGTCTGGGGAGAGATAAGGAATTTAGCTTTATGTATGTGAGGCTCGACACACCCCTGGAAAATCCATGCAGAACTATGTGCAGTAGATAGTTTTAAATGACGAGCAGGGGAGAAAAGTCAGAACCGAAAATATAGACCACAGCAGAAGTGAGAGATGGATAAAATAACTTAGAAAGTATTAAAAAAAATGCACTGATATAAACCTTCCTGAAGTTTGGCAAATATGTCAAGAACCTTAAAAAATGTTTGTAGTTTGGGGCACCTGGGTGGCTCAGTTGGTGAAGCACCTGACTTCAGCTCAGGTCAGGATCTCACGGTTTCTGAGTCGGAGCCCCGCATTAGGTTCTATACTGACAACTCAGAGCCTGGAGCCTGTTTTGGATTCTGTGTTTCCCTCTCTCCCTTTCACCCCCTCTCCCCACCCCCCCACCCCCAACTCATCTCTGTCTCTCTCTCTCAAAAATACCATTAAAAAAAATTTTTTTTAATGTTTGTGGTGTTTCACCCAATAATAACCCACTTCTGGATTTTTATTCTAAAGATTCAGATATGCAAAAAAGAGTAATATTCACAAAAATAAGGGCATTTAACACAGCATTGGTTCTACCTGAGAAAAACTGGAAACAGACTAAAGCCTGCCCATAGTGGAATGAATGAATAAATTAGGACACATACATTTGCTAGAACACAATAGAGCAATTAAAAATTATGTATTCAAATACCTAATGAATGGGAAATTATTCACACTAAAACATTAAGTGAATAAAACTGGAAGTTTTCTACATGATATAGAAATAATATAATTCTATTGCCAAAAAAAACAGTATTTGTGTATACTATGTGTGTATACACAGGTAAGGATTCACATGGGTACACAGGTGTATGTATAAAAATTGGAAGAAAATAGATCCTAATGTAAATAGTGGCTATCTCTGCATAGTGTTGTCACAAGTCACTTTGTTTTCTTCTTTATTCTTCTTTTTCTATATTGTCAACAAAATGAACACAAATCATTTTTATAATTTAAAACATAAAATTATGACAAAAGCAATCAGAATACAGACAGCCTAGCGCTGTGGAACAGTTGTGTTTATAGGATAAGGGGAAGAAGAGAGCATCCAAGCTCTCTTGGCTCCTTCTGAGTAGTGCGAGTGGCCAGACAGGGCCACAGGCATTCAGGATGACTGCAGGGCTGGCTGCCACACAGGGCTGTTGAGGACAGGGAGGACTGAGAAGAGGCCATGGGACTGGAAAGTCAGAAGTCAAGGTTGGTGTTTCAAAAAAGGCTGGTGTCACACACATCTTTCTTTTCTCTTTACCACCTCTCCTCTTTTCCCATCTCCCTTATGCTTCTCCATTTAGAAAAAGCAGCACGTTTGGTGACTAGGAGTCCAGGCTTTCAATCCTCACCATACCACTCACAAGTTATACAACCTTGAACAAGTTTCTTACCTCCCTAAGTCTGTTTCCCCATCTGTAAAAGGAAGACTGATATTAGTACCTGCCTTCAGGGTTGTACAAGAATTCAATGCATTAATATTGTAAGTATTCAGGACAGTGCCTGACACATAGAAAGCACTCAATAAATGTTGCCTAGTATTAGTATATCTTTTATCCCTTTAAGTTTCCCTTCTCCTTCCTCCTAGGCTATCTGTGGCCTAAGAGAACTGGCATTGCTTAGAGACCCATTTAGACCCACAATCCACTTAGACAAAGCTCTAAAGCCACTGATTTTCAAACCATGATCCTCAAACCACAAAGAGTCCCCAACAAAGATTTCCCATAGCCTTCATTATCTTCCCTAAAACCACAAGGCACCCATGGAAAAATCCATACCTTTCCACTCTTCTGACTGTGCATTTCTGTGTTTTTCTGCTTACTCCCTACTGCATCTTCAGTGCCTAACACAGAGCTAGGGACAGAGTCAGGGCTCAAAAAATTTTTGTTGAAAAAAATTTTTTTTGTTGAATAAATAGATAAAATAGATGAAATTCTTCCTTCTCTAACTCTGGCAGACACTGATAAGGTGTACCAGAAAGCAAACCCAAAGCCCCAACCTCTCTACTTATAAGATAAAGGATTCATAGGCTCATCCTTTCTAAAACTTCAGTTTCCTCAGCTATAAACTGAGGATACAAATTTCTGTAACTATCTCATGGGGCTGCTGTGGGGATCAAATCAAACAAGATACTAATGAAAGACCACTAAAAAGAAGAAAATATCATGCAGATGCCAGATATTCTGAGCCTATCTGTATCAATAATGGTGACTCAGTGAAAGAGGAGGGAAGATCCTATGAAGCAATAAATGCTGACTTGAAAACTCCCCAAGAATAGGCTAAGATACATGGCATGTGAAAATCCAATTTCTGGCTCTTCCTCTATCACAGAATTAGAGGTAGTCCTAAAAATAAGTCTCTACAGTTGGCATACCTATATCCTCTTGGTAGCCTGAAAACTCTTCCACTGCCCTGCAGGTAGCACTGAAAACTAAAGTCTTTGCCACATTAAAGAGGCCATGCTATACATTGTCCTGGACCAGATGGTGCTTCCCAAACTAAAAGTACACACAGCAGGAGGCCTTAAGCCCAATGATCAGAGCTAGGAGGAAGAAATAGGGTGAATGAAGGAGGCAGAGAACCACTCACTTGGCTGGGGGCAGGGACAACATCTTGTGCATGGTGGAGGTCATTCGGTCTCTGCCCAGACTGAAGGCATCCTTAGTCAGGGACACAGCTTCCTTGGTGAGGTCCATAGTGGCATGGAGAGCCTCTTTTGTGGCATCCTTGGTCATGTGAATAGCACTTGACAATTCTCCCTCAATGTTCTTCAAGGGGATGAGCTCAGCCTGTCCATTCACAGCGGTATCCCTGCCACTTGGGGGCTTCAACACAGCCGGTGAGGTGGATGCTTGAGCTCTGCTCAGTCTCTTGGCCTGTAAGGAATCGACTGCCTCATGGCCCTTCCCTGCCTCCTGCTGTGCAAGAGAATCTGAATCCTGTAGTTCTCCATTGCTAGGGAGAGGCAATGGCCTATCCTGGGATGCATCCAGATTTTCAATGCCACTATCCTCCAGAACCTTCTCAGGGCTTGCTGGGCCCTGGTCTGAAGAGGCATCAGACTTCAGCTCCCTATCCTCTGAAGGAGACAACTCTGAATCTATGAGGCTGGTGGTATCTGAACCTGCCGAGTCAGCTTCAACAGTCCCAGGGGTAGGATGCATGAGCAGAGCCACCTCAGCACTGGGGAAGAGGACCCCAATGCAAGCTGTCTGGTCCTGCAGGGGAGACCCAGTCATGGCCTCTGTATCCTTAGTCAGTTGTTCTTGAAGACCCTGTAGCACCTCCTTCAGGCGCAGTAGAGCCAAGTACTGGTAATGGTCAAGCCTCACACGGACATGTGCAGGGGAGTGTACAAGCATGTGAACATCTGCTGCATCCTCGAGCTCAGTCAGAGGCCCTTTGTTGTCCACACTACTGCTGCCTTCTCGCAAAACATCCATGACTTCTGTAAGGCCTGACAGGCTTTTCAAATCATGTTCAGTCTTTGACCTCTGATGGGACACAGTGTCTGGGGCAAGGACCTCAGACTGGACAGGACTGCCAAAGCTAGCTGATGGTTTCAGCCTCCCTTCTGTGGCCAAAAGGAGCTTCCGTGCCTGAGCTTGCTGCCAGCGGAGGGGCAGACAGGCCCAAATGGACAAGGGAAAGGGGGCCACAAAATTTAAGGTATGGCCTTTGAAGTTCTCTGTTCCCTCAAAATCCAAGGAGATCTGGGTGAAGTGGATGGACCAGAGATCCTGGGAAGCCTTAAGCCTCTGGGGAGGGAGGGTACTGGGTTGAGGAAGGCGGGAATCCATCTGGAAAGCATGATGTAAAAAAAGCATGTGCAGAAGGCTAAAGCCACCTGGAACCTTAGGAAAGTGAACATAATTGGAATGAAAGAACTCAGCAGCCGCAAAACCTCGGAAGAGACTTTGGAGGTCTAGACAACTACAATGTGGGGCATGACGCGTATTGGTGGCAGTCATGCCTGATGCAGAAAAGACAAGGGCCTGAGGACGATGCAACCCAGCCTGCTCTCTCTTCTCCAGCGGGAAGCTCACCTTCAGAGAGAAAATGAAACCCGATTCAGAATGGACATCTGAGTAGCTCTGCAACCTATCATTGATACACATGTGAAAGACTATTTGGGGTGTGACACTATTTTTCTTGTATCAAAGGGACAGAGCAGAACCCTGGATTATAGCCATGGGAGAAATGCAACTATAGCTGCCAACAGGGAACGAAATCCCACTCTCCCCTACCTTCAACCAGAAGGCATCTAGTCGAATATCCAAGTGTTCATCTTTCTGGCTTGAATCTTCCAGCTTGTAGATAGCTTTGAACTGCTCCAAGCTGCGGTATAAATCCAGGCAGAAGAGGTTTCCCCAGAGCAAGCTGACAGGATCCACAGTAAATGTCAGACCATTTAACTGAATGTAGAGATTGGGACAGGGAACTGGAAAGCAGGAAAAAAAGGAATCGCCATGTACAAAGTAGCACCTTGACCCTTACTTACCAGCTAAAATTCATTTTATTATGAAGAAAGCAAAGATGCATTCTCATACAAGGGAGAGTTTGTAACAAACTCTCAACTAACTCAAACAAACTCTCAACTAACTCAAACACCTAAAATTCCAACATCAAATGAGAATATAAGCCATGGCCCCAAGGCTGGCAAATGTGAAGAGCATGAGCTAAACAGTAAGAAGTGACCAGATGAGATACTTACCTGGAAGCTCCTGATTATCGGGGAAGTAATACTCTGTGAACTCAATATGAATGGCAGAGACCTGAGTGGGTAGGTTGTGAAGTTTGCGACTACAGGAAAGGAGTGTAGATGGCTTCTTACTTGGCTGTCCAGCTGTAGAAACCTACATAATCACACACAAGTTGCTGTTAGAATCTGTACAGCATACAGAATAGAATTTCCTCAATTTCCTGAGGTTGTACAAAGCCACTACAATCCTTCCAAAATCTGTCACAGGGAGAAGAGTGTTTTTCACACGTGTAGCAGGCATTTTCACACCTGCCTAACACCATCTGCAAGTTCACTTCTCTCAGGGGAAGGTTTGAAGTGGGGTATTCAGAGGAAACTGGGGAAATCCCAGGTCCTGATCTCAGCAGCCATGCTCAGAAACAGACCAATGTATCAATCCACTCAGAAGTGAGGGAAGCAGCCCCTGAATTCCATGATCTTGTTCACATCTGCTGCCTGCCAGATGAACTGCTCGACCCCTTTCCAACCATGCCTCCCTGTGTCCTGGGCTTCTCACCTGGTGAATGTCCAAGTCATCCACCCGTATTACCATGCAGCTAGAACGTAAGCGATTCCATGCTGGAGGCCGAAAAGCAGCTTGTCGGCCCTGAGAGGGGCTTCTCTCAAGGGAGTTCTTTTGAGGACTGGAGAGAGAATCTAAGTAAAAACAAGAAGGTAGGAAAGATAATCGGGTACATTCAACTCTCATTATTAATAGAATTAAAAGTAAAAATCCTAAGATCGTTAAGGCTATAGGTAGGAAAGAGAGCTTAACACTGCCTAGCGCCTAGAAGGAACTTAAAATTCATATTCTCCTTAAGACCAACGCAACAGCCTACTGAATAAAGGAGGTAACAGCCTCTCTTCTACACTGCAGCTATTCCTGAAGACAACTAGGACTCTGTAAAGAAAAAAAGTCACTGATATCTCTCCATGGGATGAGGTTGGGATAATTAGCTAGTCCAGTGCTTTATCTTCACTGGATATTCAAAGGTAACTAGCAAGAGGCTAAGCAATGGGAGTCCTCCAGCTCTTTGTAACCTACCTGCTTTCCTCAGGAAGGGAGAGTCCAGCCCCAGGTGCCAGGGAGGTTTGAGACCCGTCTCCTCATGCCACTTCTCCATTTTACTCTGAAATTCCATCACCAGCTTCTGGGCCCACTGGCCTCGGGTCTCCATGGCCTCACAGTGCCGTACCCAATGTTTGCAGCTGTCACCTATGCAACAAAGAAGCAAGAAGATTTTAGTCCAAGACCACGATCCAACATCCCAATTTTTCCCTTCCATTGGTATAGTCATAGTTCAGAATCTGATCCTATATCCCAATGCAGATTTCTATGGGATAAGTAAAAATCATCTAGTGAGAACAACTCAAGTTCTTCTGGATTCCATATGTGATTTTTCCCTAAGGTTCCCTAAAGACCAGCTGTTGACTGTCACCATCTTTGACCATGGACTATTAGAGAGGCTCTAAAACTACTGGAAGTAGGGGCAGAACATAGAGTCAAAAGCAAAATCTCAAGCACTGCCTCTCCTCCTACTCCTTCTTTATCACTCATAAAGAATCATTAATAGCAGACCCTGCAAGTTTCCAGAAGATGTCTTCTTCAAGAGGGCTATTCCCAACACCTCTCTGAGCTGAAATTCCTGGCACCCGCCTGCTGGGCAGTCAGGGATGAATCCAGGAATCTGTCCTTAGTACATGTGTAGCTGGGCAGCACCAGGACTGCTGCCATGCAGAACTGTCCTACCTGCCCAGTGGAAGGGGTAATAGTCAAAGGCCATCTTGCGGAAGGTAAGCTGCATTGCACCACCCGTGAGTCTGTTTGCAGAGACACCTATAAAAGAAAAATAAGGATGAACAGTGGCAGAAGGAACAAAGAAGCCGAAACACCACTTTAAGTACTTAAAAATGCTCTTGAGGATTGGTCCAAAGCCTGATACACAAGTGCAATTGAAAGACCATGATGACCGGTGACTTGCAAGGCTGAGGCCCTCCTCTTCTGGTTTATAAAAGTCAATAGACAAGACCCCCAAAATGTATATTACATTATTTCTGTAAATGGCTGCCAGATTTCCAGAAAGGAAAAGACATTTCAAAACTCAGGATTCATGAATTACAGTCCTAGGTCTTCCACAGATACACTCTAAAACCCTTACCCCAAGGGTAAGATTGGTTCCCCCAAACCTAGCAATGCCAGGATTGTTCTGCCTCAGCACAATACCTGGCGAGGCATAAGCCAAACTCCCCCAAAAACAGAACCCCCATTGTTTCCTTTCACATCCTGGCTTCAGAGCTAATTAGGCAATCACGTACATACAAAGTATCTGAAGCAGGCTCCAGGCTCCAAGCTGTCATTGAACACTAAAACACTGCAGTAACAAGGACATTATAAAATATGCATAGAAGATATTGTAGGTACATTGGAATTTTTAGCATTAAGTCAAATGATGTATTATGTTTATCTTGAATTTACATTTAATTCTTACTAAATGAATCAACTTTCCCTATTTCTACCTTATCTCTCCAACTATAAGAACTGTTAGCAAAGTAGTTAGAGTAGGAACTATTTCTCCTACATATCATATTATCTGACCTACCTTTCTATGTTCTACACTTCTATCCTATCTCTTATTAGGGTGAAGGGAAATACTATGGAATCCTATAGGTGTAAGCTGATACACCTACAACCAGGAAGGTCATTTCCACCCAATCTAGATTTTACCACCCCAAGTTCTGGACTAATCACCATCCTACACTCGTGTTCCTGTTTCTCAACCTTTTTGTTTATTATTACTATCTCTAAGCCCATTTAGACATTTTTTCCCTAATTGCCCCCTTCTCCATGAAATTTTCATACCACAGGTATACTATGTATGTTTATGTACTGTATGTGTGTTGTGTTTTTTTTAGTGTTTATTTTTGAGAGAGAGAGAGAGAGCGAGCACGAGCAGGGAAAGGGAAGAGAGAGGGAAACATAAAATCAGAAGCAGGCTCCAGGCTCTGAGCTATCAGCACAGAGCTCAACACAGGGCTCAAACTCACAAACTGTGAGATCATGACCTGAGCCAAAGTCAGACGCTTCACCCACTGAGCCACCCAGGCACCCCTATGTCTGTGCTTTATACATAAAAAGTATAAGCATAAAGTTTACTCCTTTTATTCAGTGCAGGGTTATGAAAGACTAATTCTTTTAAATTAAAATTTAAATTTAAAAACTTAAAGCTATTAATTTTTAACAACTTTATAACTATATTTCCTGGAGGTTAAGCATCTGACTTTGGTTCAGTCATGATCTCACAGTTAGTGAGTTCAAGTTCCACATCAGGCTCCCCGCTGGCAGTGCAGAGCCTGCTTGGGATTCTCTCTCTCTCTCATCTCTTCTGCCCCTTCCCAGGTTGCATGTGCTCACTCTCTCTCAGATGAATAAACTTAGAAATAAATAAATAAGTAAATAAATAAATAAATAAATAACTATATTTCCTGCAAACCCTGTAATGAAATGTATTTCTTATATAACTCATAATGTATCAAATTATATATGCAAATTAGCAATTTACAGAAACACATAACAGCAATATAATCAAACTTTTAATTATTCAAAAGTATTTTTAGAAGATGGTGGAACAGCATGGAAGTTTTTTGTGTCTCGCATTCATGACATACAGTTAGAACAAGGCTAAACCATCCTGCACACCTAGAAAACTGATTTGAGATTTAACACAGGGGCGCCTGGGTGGCGCAGTTGGTTAAGCGTCCGACTTCAGCCAGGTCACAATCTCGCGGTCCATGAGTTCGAGCCCGGCGTCGGGCTCTGGGCTGATGGCTCGGAGCCTGGAGCCTGTTTCCGATTCTGTGTCTCCCTCTCTCTCTGCCCCTCCCCGTTCATGCTCTGTCTTTCTCTGTCCCAAAAATAAATTAAAAAAAAAAACAAAAAAAAAACGTTGAGATTTAACACAAAAATCTGCACAGCCTGAACCACAAAATTCAGCAGCAGGTCCATCTATTCAATTTTCTTTTTTTTTTTTTCACTTCTTTTCTTTTTCTTGAATACAGAAAAAGTTGTTTTATTTTATTTATTTTTTTTTTTAATTTTTTTTTTTCAACGTTTATTTATTTTTGGGACAGAGAGAGACAGAGCATGAACGGGGGAGGGGCAGAGAGAGAGGGAGACACAGAATCGGAAACAGGCTCCAGGCTCCGAGCCATCAGCCCAGAGCCCGACGCGGGGCTCGAACTCACGGACCACGAGATCGTACCGCGAGATCGTGACCTGGCTGAAGTCAGACGCTTAACCGACTGCGCCACCCAGGCGCCCCATTATTTTAAATTTTTATTAAAAATATTTTTCTTTAATTTTTTTTACTGTATTTTTCACTTTTGTGTAAATTTTTTCAAATTCTATTTTACTTCCATCATTTTATTTTAGTCTACTTCAGTGTATTCACTTTTTGAAATTTTCAAATGGTTTCCTTTTTTTCTCTTTTTTGTTTCTTTTCTTTTTCTTGAATACAGAAAGAGAAAAAATTCATTTTTATTTTTAATTTTTATCAAAAGTATTTTTAGCAAAACAAAGGAAAATTTAAATAAATTTCTTAAAATTAATGTCAGTGAACTTTTTTTTTTAAAGTAAGCTCAAGTAAGCTTTATGACCAACATGGAGCTTGAACTCAAAACTCTGAGATCAAGAATCATATGTTCTACCTACTGAGCCAGCCAGGCACTCCTTAGCAAATTTAACTTTTAACTTTTGCTTGATATAAGAAGATAACTTTTAGCTTAACTAGCTGCTAAGTATTCATTCAGACTGAGTCAATATTTTTTCTTTTCAGCACTTAATTCATGATTTGCTGAATAACCTGCAGAATTAAATAATAAAATATAGGGGTGTATGGGTGGCTCAGTCAGTTGATTTCGGCTCAGGTCATGCATGATCTCACAGTTCGTGGGTTTGAGTCCCGCATCAGGCTCTGTGCTGACAGCATGGTGCCTACTTGGGATTCTCTCTCTCCTTCTCTCTGTCCCTCCCTGCTTGCTCTCTATCTCTCTCTCTCCTCAAAAATAAATAAATATAAGGGGCATCTGGGTGGCTCAGTCGGTTAAGCGGCCGACTTCAGCTCAGGTCATGATCTCGCGGTCCCTGAGTTCGAGCCCGGCGTCGGGCTCTGTGCTGACAGCTCAGGGCCTGGAGCCTGTTTCGGATTCTGTGTCTCCCTCTCTCTGACCCTCCCCTGTTCATGCTCTGTCTCTTTCTGTCTCAAAAATAAATAAACGTTAAATAAATAAATAAATATTTAAAATAATAATAATTTTAAAATATAGACTTTTTATTTAATTCCTTTTTTAACGTTTTTTTGTTAATTTTTGAGAGAAAGAGACAGAGAGCGAGTTGGGGAGGGGCAGAAAGAGAGGGAGACACAGAATCTGAAGCAGGCTCCAGGCTCCAAGCCGTCAGCACAGAGCCCCATGCAGGACTCAAACCCATGAACTGTGAGATCATGACCTGAGCTGAAGTCGGTCACTTAACCGACTAAGCCACCCAGGCGCCCCTATTTAATTCTTAAAGTTCAAACCACAAAAGCACTAAGGCTCAAACAGAAACAACACTGACAAGTCAGCCAACCGGCATGTGCGGGCCACCTCTTATCATATGACTTTGAGATTAAGCAATCAGTTGGGAGAAAGACCTCTAATCACAGCCATCTATTCACCATAGTTTTTAGCAGTGATCTTCCATATTTTGTGTATCTTCCATGAACTCAGTGTCAGTGCTCCTCATGTGATATCCAAGAAAACCCAAAGAAAGTAATTAAATACCAAGGACTAGAGTTTTGTCATGTAGGGATTAAGCTTTAGAAGGGTACAAACCAGTGTTATAGCTAAAAATTTTTTTTCACCCCCACACTTCACCAAGGAACCAATTTTTAATGTCTAGAATAGGCAAAAATCAAGACAGAAAGTACATCAGTGGTTGCTTAGAGTTGCAAAATGGGAAGAGACAGCTAATGGGTACATGATTTCTTTCAGGGAGGACAAAAATGTTCTACAATTAGACTGTAGTGATGATGATTATACAACCCTATAAATACACTAAAACCCCCTAAGTTGTATATTCTAAATGGGCAAATTGTATGGTATGTGAATTAGATCTCAATAAAGCTGCTTAAAAGGAAAGAGTCAATTTTCATCTGCTGCTGGGTGATACCATCCCTGTTAAAAATGCATGCCCAAGGCACTGGAGGGAGAGGGTTTCATGGCAATGCTCCCTCCAATGGAGTTATTCAGACCTAAAAGAACAATAAACTACATAGACTGAGCATATTAAAATAGGGTCTAGAATTGAAATCAAAATCAAATATAATTAGCAGTCACCAACATATTTAATTATAAATACATAATCAGATATGAGACATAAATGGTAAATAGTGTCCATAAATGACTCAAGTTCTCCAATGAGCTGTGGGATGAGGAAAGCTTGGCCTTAAGAGAGATAAAGAAAGAAAGTTTTTGGCTCACAGGCCTCATCCAGACGAAAAAGAGTTAAAAAGAAGCAAGTAAGGAGTGCCTGGGTGGCTCAGTCAACTGAGCTTCCTATTTCAGCTCAGGTCATAATCTCATGGCTCATGAGTTCAAGCCCCACACTGGGCTCACTGCTGCCAGCCTGTCAGCGCATAGCCCACTTCAGATCCTCTGTTCCTCTCTCTCTACCCCTCCCCTGCTTGTGCTCTCCCCAAAATAAAAATAAAATAAAATAAAATAAAATAAAATAAAATAAAATAAAATAAAATAAAATAAAAAGCGGTGACACTCTTTTCTCCATCAACCACTAACCTCTTCTCTGAATTTTTTTTAATGTTTATTTATTTTGAGAGAGAGAGAGAGAGAGAGAGAGAGAGAGAGAGAGAGACAGAGTGGAGTGGGGGAGGGGCAGAGAGAGAGGGAGACACAGAATCTGAAGCAGGCTTCAGGCTCTGAGCTGTCAGCAGAGAGCCTGATGTGGGGCTCAAACCCATGAACTGTGAGATCATGACCTGGGCTGAAGTTGGACTCTCAACCAACTGAGCCACTCAGGTGCCCTGCTTTTCTGAATTTTAAGAGATAGTGCTGCCCCACCTCAAGCCAAGGTGTCCCCAAGGACCCACCCAGTTTCCAATAATTTCACCTCTAATGCCACGGAATAGGTAAGTGTGTTACTCAAGGGCCCAACATCCCAGGCTATCATGTCCCTTAATAAGAAAAGAAGGTAGATGTAGCAAGGAGCCTCTAGAGCAGCACTGTCCAAAAGAATTTTCTGTGATGATGAATATCTTCTATGGTCTATAGATTACACTGAGTACTTAAAATGTGGGTGGTGCAAATTAGGGGCTGATTTTTTCATTTTATTTTATTTTAATTTTAACAGACACACGTGGCTATTGACTACCATACTAGACAGAGAGTTTGAAAACAATGCTATCCAACAGAAATATAACATGAGCCATAAAAATAATTTTAAATTTTCTAGTAGCCACATGGAAAACAGTTTTTTAAAAAGGTGAAATTAATTTTAACAATACATACAACTTAAACCAATATAATCAATATATTATCATCTCAACATATAACCAATATGAAAATAATTATCAAGGTATTCTATACTCTTTTATTCTACTACATCTTCAAAATCCCATGTGGAAATTACACTTGCAACCAATCTCAATTTGGATCAGCCAACAGTAGTCATATGTGGCTGCATATTAGACAGAACAATTCCAGAGAACTTTAGAATGCTTTCTGTGCCACCTAGTTCTCCCTTCCCTTTTCTCCCCAGATCCCAGGAGAAGAGTCAAATTCACAAGAACTGTTCCTTATTCCTTTACAGAGTCATACATCACACCTAGGTATGGCAGGTTGGAAGTTTTCTCCCTATCTAAAACTATCTCATACAAAAAGTTCTTAAATTCCAGCAAATATATTAATTTAGCTAGCTAAATAAATAAATAAACAAACAAACAAACAAACAAACAAACAAATAGGGACTGCAAGGGAGGGTAGTCATTTACATTTTAGTGTGGGTTATGGGACCTTGTCCCATGAAGACGACAGTGCTAAATACTCATCAAGCAAAAGGGTCAAATTCTCAATAATACACTCTTAATAAAGACCTATGAAAAGATCCAAGACAAAACAAGAGGAAAAAACCCAAAGCCTTTATAGTAACGCTTGGAAGAAACAACCAAACAAAACAATAATCGTTTTAGCAAAGAACTTCCAAAATAAGTGGGTGGCTAACCAGTGAGCAATTTATTTCTTGTGGTCGCAAAAGCAATCTTTATGTTGTCACTGCTCCTCTCAGCTCTCTCAGAGTGGGAGTAGACAGGGACTGAAGTCACTTCAACACCACAGAACAGCAAAGCAAGAAAGATAATGCTGCTTGGTGCCCCAGGAAGAAAAGGTAAGTTCCCCCAAGGAAACGGAGTCTAGGGGTCATTAAAGAGGCAGACATTAACCTTCAGAAAGGATACAGCAGCACAAGAAAAATCTACCATATGAGAGCATCTAAAGCCAAGAGCTGGTGCAAAGGGGAGTATAAAGGAAATACAGACAGAGTATTAAAAGAAGAGGCAGCAAAGGAATAATAATACTGAGCATGTGCCTATAATTAAGGTCTTCCAATTCAGTATATTATTTCATTTGAGCCTGACAACAACCAATGAGGCAAACGAGTAAGATATGATTTAACTCAAGTTCACAAATGATGAAACTCAAAGAGGTTAAGCAAGAGGCTAAGTGATTTCCCCAAGACTCATGAAGACAAAATGAGTCAATTCCTTTTTCATTTTGAATAAAACATGTATGTGTATGTAATACCAATGGCCTTAATGAATGTAAAAGCATGACAAGAATACAACATAACCTCTCTGCTTGGGAAGAGGGCATTTACACATAAAAATTATTTAAATTGACTCAAAAATCTGAAAATTCTGGGGTTTCCTATACTTGAATTTTCTTTCCTAATAGCTTCTATCAGTGGTCAGCATTGGCCAAGGTACACTGGGGAGAAAAGAAAGTATACAATGCTTGAGCTCTACCCTTGAAGATTCTGACTTAGGGAGGTCTAGGAATAGCATGGCACCTGTATTTTATTAAGTACTGCAGGTGGTCCTGCTGCCTTAAGGCTAAAGAGTACTACCTCAGACCAACAAAAACAGAGATGCCACAGAGGCTGAGGCTCAAGGAATGCCCTGATTAAGGGAAGCCAACCAAAGTACTCCATGGCATCTTGAAAAGAGCCTTCCATCCCGAAGCTTTGTCCAGAGTTGAAGGCAGTGATGGACCACCCAGCCCAGGCTCAGGCCAAACAGGGTACCTGGCTCCCGAGACTGGCTATCGTCACAAATGTGCAGGTCCAGGCGGGAGATGAGCAGATGGTAGGAGGACTCTTTCACATCAAATTTCTCAAAGTACTGGCTGAGGCGGCTGCTGCTGCTGTTGCTGCTGCCTTGGCTGGCACCAAACGCCTGGGCCCAGGACTGCTGGGCACTGGGAGCAGGTGGAGTGATCTATATGTGACAGAGACAAAAATAAGAAGTCCAAACCCAGGCAGCCTCCTCACAGGCTTTCTTAAGCTTTATTTCAGTCTGAAGAAAACCACATTTTAGCAAGATGACTCTTCCCTTTCATAAGTGTTCACCTGGTAGCTCACGTAGGTCTGTCCCACCTAAATAACCCAAACTGCAAAAAGCCTAATTATAATTAGTGTAGTAATAGTCAGAATTCTGTTCTGAGTTTGAATTCCCCCCCAAGCTTTGACCCCCCCAGGACTTAGCTCACTGATGCCAAAACACCTCCTACAGGAAGTCTTTCTTAAATGACCCCTTTCAGTCTGTGTCGTTAGATGCCTCTTCTTTGTGCTCTCATGGCACAGTGTCTACCTTTATACACATCATGTTGTAATAGCTTGTTGACAGTAAGTATTTTAAGACAGTGAAAGCTCCAAGGACAAAAACAAGAAGTTTATTATACTCTCCCTTTCCAGTGGCCAGCACTATGTAATAAGCTAACACACTGGAGGCACCCAATGAACAGAATAAATAAATAAATCAGACACACAAACAAAACCTATGCACATCTAGAAGTAAATGAAAAATGCTCCAAATAAGCCTAATAAAGTCTAGACTCTACCTATGTTGATATGAATTAGGTCTGGCCTACCATCTCCCTAGCCCCACGCCTCTAACCTGTACAGGTTCAGGGGCCAGGCTCTTCCTCTGCTGGGCTGACTTCTCCATGGCCTCACTCAGCGACTCCGCATACTTCATCATAGCCTTGAGCTGTGAGTCAGTCAGCACCCAGAGCAGATCATCCAACAGGAACATCAGCTTGGAGGCTACCACATTGCAATCTTTGGTCTGAAGGAGCCACACAGAACATGAAGTTCAACATCTTGTATTATTCCAACTCAAAGTGACTCTTGCCCAGTTAATTTCAGAAATGGCTTTTAATCCCCAGAACATGAAAGGAAAGCAACAACCACTGTGGAGAGTCCATTTCTTACAAAGCTACTGATGTTTTCTGCAATTAACAAGAAGCAGGAAAAGTGAACTGCTAGGTGTCTAGGTCCATGTCCCTGTATATGGGTAAAAACTGTGGTTTCCAAAATACAGATGACAAGGAGGTGGAAATGTTCACAGAAATGTTCTGTGCAACACTAAATTACAGGCCTGTCCTTTTCAATTGTCATTCCTAGAGCCAGTAACATTCCAAGAGAGAATACCAACTCCCAGGATGTGTAGGAGAATAAAAGATGGAAGTTTTCATGAGGGCAGAAAATATACTCACTCTTCTTTTGAGGGCTATTTGGATCCTGCCTTGGTTGGTAATAAGCCTCAATGGAGTGGTGACTGGATCCTGATCACCATTGTCGGTAGCATCTGCCTCAATTCGAAGTGTTTGCCAAGTTATTTCCTTAAATGTTAAAACCTGGAAGGAGAGAGAGTAAACTCCCTTAATTCTGTGGATGAAATTAACCAAGAGGCAGGAAGTCCAAGGGGGAAAAGACTGGCAAAGCAGAAACCCCCATCATTCTCGGTTGGGATCCCACCAATAGAATGCAGAGATCCCTAAGTGAGGAAAGGATGCAGCAGTAACACTGGACAGAAGGGCTTCTTGGGTTCACAGGAATAAGGGCAATATCTGAGGAAATCCCCAAAGCAGGAACAGTATCCTTTAAGAAGAAGTCCTATTCTGGATCTCCCCATTCTCTTCTCTTGCAATACTAGGGTTGTCACCTCTCCTCGGCGGGGGTCAGTGATGCGGGTGAGGCGGAGGTCACTCTGCTGCCAGTTGGGGTTGACACTGTAGCCCTGGAGCTGCCACAATTCAAAAGAAGCGTGGAAGGCCTTGGAGTGAATCTTGATGGTGATGGAATTGACGATGATGAACATTCCCTCCACCACCTTCTCGGCAAAGCCATACTCACTACAACAAATGAGGCAGACCAATGTTCAGAATCATGTGAGAGTCTGTGCACACTCTGTGCTGGAAGACATCAGACAAGATTATTAACAGTGTCTCTCTTTGGGTGCTAGAACTGTGGATGGTTTCTTTCTTTATTTCTCTTTTCATATATATATATATATATGTATAAATTTGAGAGAGGCAGAGACAGTGTGAGTGGGGGGAGGGGCAGAAAGAGAGGGAAAGAGAGAATCCCAAGCAGGCTGTGTACTGTCAGTGCAGAGCCCGGCTCAGGGCTTGAACTCACGAAACTGTGAGATCATGACCTGAGCTGAAACCAGGAGTTGGACACTTAACCGACTGAGCCACCCAGGTGCCCCTATACTTATAGCTTTTAAATTTTGAAACTTTTATATGATGCAGTACGTTTTTAATGAGATTTTTTGAGGAGTGAAATAAAAGAAAAAGAGTGGACCTGGAAATAAACTCCATTCTGTTAGAAAGAATAAATGTGAAAATATTTTTATAGCCTACAAACTACATGAATTTGAATGCTGTGTGTGAGGGGAGGTATAACTATGGAAAGAAAACACTAGGTTTCTATAAAATATTCAAAGGCCCAGCAGACTCTGTCATATGAACAAGAGGTCAAGAGCAATCCCAACTCTACCCTGCCAAATATAATCCAAAGAGCACAGCTAGATGTACTTCCACAGTGAAATGGCAAAGAGAGGGATGAAGGCAATCTTACAGTCCTTCTGGATGTAGAAAACACACACACTCTTGACATGTAAATGAAATCAGTTTTCATTACAAGAGATAAAAGGAAGGCCTAGAGATTATAAACTTGAAAAATATTTTTTTTCAATTTATATCACAAAGGGCTAACATCTCTAATATATAAGGGGCTTCAAGAAACTGAAAAGAAAAAGGCTGACAGGCCAATAAAAATGGGTCAGAGTATGGACATTTCACAGAGAAATAAGTGCAAATGATATTAAACATTAAACATTATAAGTAATTTTATCATCCTCAATGGGGAAAAACTGAGAGCTTTCCCCCTAAGGTCAGGGACAAGACAGGGATGTCTACTCTTACCACTGTTATTCAACATAGTATTGGAAATCTTAGCTTCTGCAGTCAGACAACACAAAGAAATAAAAGGCATCCAATTTGGCCAGGAGGAGGTCAAACTTTCACTCTTTGCAGATGGCATGATACTCTATATGGAAAACCCAAAAGAGTCCACCAAAAAACTGCTAGAACTGATTCATGAATCCAGCAAAGTTGCAGGATATAAAATCAACACACAGAAATTGGTTGCATTCCTATTCACCAACAGTGAAGTAACAGAAAGAGAAATCAAGGAATCGATCCCATTTACAATTGCACCAAAACCCATAAAATACCTAGGAATAAATTTAACCAAAGAGGTGAAAAATCTATACACTGAAAACTATAGAAAGCTTACGAAAGAAATTGAAAAAGACACAAAAAAATGGAAAAAGATTCCATGCTCCTGGATAGGAGGAACAAAATATTGTTAAAATGTTGATACTACCCAAAGCACTCTACATATTTAATGCAATCCCTATCGAAATACCTCCAGCATTCCTCACAGAGCTAGAACAAACAATACTAAAATTTGTATGGAAACAGAAAAGACCCTGAATAGCCAAAGCAATCTTGAAAAAAGAAAACCAAAGCAGGAGGCATCACAATCCCGGACTTCAAGCTATACTACAAAGCTGTAATCATCAAGACAGTATGGTACTGGCACAAGAACAGACACTCAGATCGGGGCGCCTGGGTGGCGCAGTCGGTTAAGCGTCCGAGACTTCAGCCAGGTCACGATCTCGCGGCCCGTGAGTTGGAGCCCCGCATCAGGCTCTGGGCTGATGGCTCAGAGCCTGGAGCCTGTTTCCGATTCTGTGTCTCCCTCTCTCTCTGCCCCTCCCCCGTTCATGCTCTGTCTCTCTCTGTCCCAAAAATAAATAAATGTTGAAAAAAAATAAATAAATAAATAAAAAATAAAAAAAAAAAAAAGAACAGACACTCAGATCAATGGAACAGAATAGAGAACCCAGAAATGGATGCACAAGCGTATGGCAACTAATCTTTGACAAAGCAGGAAAGACTATCCAATGGAATAAAGACAGTCTCTTCAGCAAGTGGTGCTGAGAAAACTGGACAGCAACATGCAGAAGAATGAACCTGGAACCACTTTCTTGCACCATACACAAAAATAAACTCAAAATGAATGAAAAACCTAAATGTAAGACAGGAAGCCATCAAAATCTTCCAGGAGAAAGCAGGCAAAAACCTCTGTGATCTTGCCCGCAGCAACTTCTTACTCAACACGTCTCTGGAGGCAAGGGAAACAAAAGCAAAAATGAACTACTGGGACCTCATCAAAATAAAAAGCTTCTGCACAATGAAGGAAACAATCAGCAAAACTAAAAGGCCACCGACAGAATGGGAGAAGATATTTGCAAACAACATATCAGATAAAGGTTTAGTATCCAAGATCTATAAAGAACTTACCAAACTCAACACCCAAAAAACAAATAATCCAGTGAAGAAATGGGCAAAAGACATGAATAGACACATCTCCAAAGAAGACATCCAGATGGCCAACCGACACATGAAAAAATGCTCAACATCACTCATCATCAGGGAAATAGAAATCAAGACCACAATGAGATACCACCTTATGCCTATAATAACTTCTAGGCCTTCCTTTTATCTCTTATAATGAAAACTCAAGCAACAACAGATGTTGGTGAGGATGTGGAGAAAGAGCATCTCTTTTGCATTATTGGTGGGAATGCAAGCTGATGCAGCCACTCTGGAAAACAGTATGGAGGGCCCTCAAAAAATTAAAAATAAAAGTACCCTATAACCCATCAATTGCATACTAGGTATTTATCCAAGGGATACAGGTGTGCTGTTTCAAAGGGACATATGCACCCCAATGTTTATAGCAGCACTATCAACAATAACCCAAAGAGCCCAAATGTCCATCAATGGATGAATGGATAAAGATGATGTGGTATATATATATATATATATATATATATATATATATATATACACACACACACACACACATATACAATGGAGTATTACTCAGCAATGAAAAAAGAATGAAATCTTGCCATTTGCAACTACATGGATGGAACTGGAGGGTATTATGCTAAGTGAAATTAATCAGAGAAAGACAAAAATCATATGACCTCACTCATATGAGGACTTTAAGACACACAACAGATGAACATAAGGCAAGAGAAACAAAAATAATATAAAAACAGGGAGGGGGGCAAAACATAAGAGACTTAAATATGGAGAACAAACAGAGGGCTACTGGAGGGGTTGTGGGAGGGGGGATGGGCTAAATGGGTAAGGGGCACTAAGGAATCTACTCTTGAAATCATTTTGCACTATATGCTAACTAATTTGGATGTGAATTTTTAAAAATAAAAAAAACATTGAGTAATTCAACTTCATTCATAAATCAAAACTATAATGAGAGACCCTTAATTTATAACAGAGGTGAGAGTGCAGTAGGGAAAAGATGGTCTTTCAATAACAATGCACTGTCAATTTGAAGATATCAACAGAGAAAAAATAATACTGACCCCTATCATACATCAAACAAAAAAAAATAATCAGTTTAAAGGTCAAACAATAAAAGTTTTAGAAGAAAGCAAGGAATATCTTCAAGCCGTAGGACAGGTAAAGAGCCCTTAAAAAGACACAAAAAGGGAAAAATTGATACTGGACTACATTAGAATTAATAATTTCTGTTCAACAAAAAAACAACATTAAGGTTGATATTGTGGGGCACCTGTTGGTTGAGCGTCTGACTCTTGAGTTTGGCTCAGGCCATGATCCCAAGATCATGGGATCGTGCCCCAAACTGGGCTCTGCACTGAGCAGGGAGGCTGCTTAGGATTCTCCCTCCCTCTTTCTGCCCCTCTCCCTGGCTCATGCTCTCTCTCTCTCTCTCTCTCTCTCTAAAAAAAAAAAAAAAAAAAAGTGATAGTGATGTTCAACATCACTCATCATCAGGGAAATGCAAATCAAAACCGACAATGAGATATCACCTCACATCTGTCAGAATGGTTAGTATCAAAATAACAAGAAACAAGGAATTTTGCCAAAGATGTGGAGAAAAGGGAACCTTTGTGCACTGTCGGTGGGAATGGCAATTTGGTGCAGCCCCTGTGGAAAACAGTATGGAGGCTCCTCAAAAAAACTAAAAGTAGAAGTATCAATCTCAAGCAGCAAGAAAAGTCTCAAATACACAACCCAACCTTACACCTAAAAGAGCTAGAAAAGGAATAATAAATAAAGCCTAACATCAGCAGAAGGGAAATAATAAATTATAGCAGAAATAAATGATATAGGAACAAGCAAACAACAACAACAAAAATAAACAGAACAGATCAAGAAACTAAGCGCTGGTTCTTTGAAAGAATTAAAATTGATAAACCCCTAGCTAAACTTCTCAAAAAGAAAAGAGAAAGGACACAAATAAATAAAATCACTGATTAGGGAGGAGAGATCAAAACCAACACCACAGAAATATAAACAATTATTAGAGAATATTATGACAAAGAATATGCCAACAAACTGGGAAACCTGGAAGAAATGTACAAATTCCTAGAAACTCACACACTACCTGTTTTCTGAAACAGAAAGAAAGAAAATTTGAACAGGCAAAGAAGCGGAATCAGTAATCAAAAATACCCCAACAAATGAAAGTCCAGGTCCAGAGAGCTTCCCAGGGAATTTCTACCAAACATTTAAAGAAGAGTTAATACCTATTCTTCTCAAACCATTCCAAAAAATAGAAATAAAAGGAAAACTTTCAAACTCATTCTATGAGGCCAGCATTACCTTGATTTCAAAACCAGACAAAGACCCCACAAAAAGGAGACTTATAGGCCAATATCCCTGCTGAACATGGATGCAAAAATTCTCAACAAGATACTAGCAAATTGAATCTAATAGTACATTAAATAATTATTCACCACAATCAAATGGGATCTATCCCTGGGCTGCAGGGGTGGTACAATATTTGTAGATCAACTGACGTGCTATACCACATTAATAAAAGAAAGGGTAAGAACCATACCATCCTCTCAATGGATGCAGAAAAAGCATTTGACAAAATACAGCATCCATTCTTGATAAAAACCCTCAACAAAGTATGAGATGGAACATACCTCAACATTGTAAAGGCCATGTACGAAAGACCCACAGCTAATACCATCCTCAACTGGGAAAAACCGAGAACTTTTCTCCTAAGGTCAGAAACATGACAGGGATGTCCACCCTCACCATAGTTATTTAACATAGTACAAGAGGTCTCAGCCTCAGCAATTAGACAACAAAAAGAGAAAAAAAAGCATCCAAATCAGCAAAGAAGAAGTAGAACTAATACATGAATTCAGCAGAGTTGCAGGATATAAAGTCAATGTACAGAAACCTGGCATTTCTATACACCAATGATGAAGCAGCAGAAAAAGAAATCAAGGAATTGACCCCATTTACAATCGCACCAAAACCCATAAAATAACTAGGAATAAACCTTAAAAAAGAGTTTAAAAGATCTGTACTCTGAAAACTATAGAACATTTATCAAAGAAACTGAAGAGGACACAAAGAAATGGAAAAACATTCCATGCTCATGGATTGGAAGAACACACACCGTTAAAATGTATATACTACCCAAAGCAATATACACATTTGATGCAATCCCTATCAAAATACCTCCAGCATTTTTCACAGAGCTAGAATGAATAATCCTAAAATTTATATGGAATACCACAAAAGACCCCAAATAGCAAAGGAATCCTAAAAAAGAAAAGCAAAGCTGGAGGGGTGCCTGGGTGGTTCAGCTGGTTAAGCATCCAACTCTTGATTTCCGCTAAGGTCATGATCTCACGGTTCAGGAGACTGAGCCCCAAGTGCAGCTCCACACTGAGAGAGTACAGAGCCTGCTTGGGATTCTCTCTCTCTCCTCTCTCTCTCTCAAAAATAAATACATGAAAAAAAAAAAGCTGGAAGCATCACAATTCTGGATTTCAAGCTATATTATAAAGGTGTAGTCATCAAGACAGTATGGTACTGGCACAAAAACTG
Source organism: Prionailurus viverrinus (assembly GCF_022837055.1). Classification (NCBI taxonomy): domain Eukaryota; kingdom Metazoa; phylum Chordata; class Mammalia; order Carnivora; family Felidae; genus Prionailurus; species Prionailurus viverrinus. The sequence goes on along the minus strand of NC_062565.1, from coordinate 33,554,582 downwards.
ACATATAGATCAATGGAACAGGATAGAAAGCCCAGAAATGGATCCACAACTATATGGTCAACTCATCTTCAACAAAGCAGGAAAGAATACCCAATGGAAAAAAGGCAGTCTCTTCAACAAATGATGTTGGGAAAACTGGACAGCAACATGTAGAAAAATGAACCTGGACCACTTTCTTACACCATACACAAAAATACATTCAAAACGGATGAAAGACCTAAATGTGAAACAGGAAACCATCAAAATCCTAGAGGAGAAAACAGGCAACAACCTCTTTGAGCTCGGCTGGAACAACTTATTAAACACGTCACCGGAGGCAAGGGAAACAAAAGCAAAAATGAACTATTGGGACCTCATCAAGATAAAAAGCTTCTACACAGAGAAGGAAACAATCATAAAAACTAAAATGCCACCTATGGAATAGGATATTTGCAAATGACATATCTGATAAGGGGTTAGTATCCAAAATCTATAAAGAACTTATCAAACCCAAATAACCTAATCAAGAAATAGGCAAAAGACATGAATAGATATTTTTCCAAAGAAGACATCCAGATGGCTAACAGACACACGGAAATATACTCAACATCACTCATCATTGGGGAAATACAAATCAAAACCATGATGAGATATCACCTCACACCTGTCAGAATGGCTAAAATTAACACAAGGAACAACACATGTTGGTGAGCGTGCAGGGAAAGGAGAACCCTCTTGCACTGTTGATGGGAATGCAAACTGGTGCAGCTACTCTGGAAAAGAGTATGGAGGTTCCTCAAAAAGTTAAAAATAGAACAACCCTATGACACAGCAATTGCACTACCAGGTATTTACTTAAAAGATACAAAAATTCAGATTTGAAGGAGTACATGCACCCCGATGTTTATAGCAGCATTATCAACAATAGCCAAACTATGGTGAGAGACCAAATGTCCACTGACTGATGAATGGATAAGGAAGATGTGGTATGTATGTATGTGTGTATATATGTGGTATGTACACACACACACAAACACACACACACACACACACACACACGAATATTAGCCATCAAAAAGAGTGAAATCTTACCATTTGCAACAACATGGATGGAGCTATAATGTATTATGCTAAGCGAAATAATCAGAGAAAGACAAATACTGTATGATTTCATTCATATGTGGAATTTAAAAAACAAAACATATGAAAATATGGGAGAGGGAAAGAAGAGAGAGGGAAACAAACTATAAGAGACTCTTTTTTTTTTTTTTTTTTTTTGAGAGAGAGACAGAGCATGAGTGAGGGAGGGGAAGAGACAGAGAGGGAAGCAGAATCTGAAGCAGGCTTCAGGCTCCGCACTGTCAGCATAGAGTCTGATGCTGATGCGGGGCTTGAACTCACGCTGATGCAGTGCTCAAACTCACGAGCCGTGAGATCATGACTTGAGCCGAAGTCGGACACTTAACCAACTGAGCCACCCAGGTGCCCTATAAGAGACTCTTAAGGATAGAGAACAAACTGAGGGTTGATGGAGGGAGGTGGGTGGGGGATGGGCCAGATGGGCGATGGGTATTAAGGAGGGCACTTGTTATGATGAGCACTGGCTGTTGTATGTAAGTGATGAATTACTGAATTCTACTTCTGAATCCAATGTTGTGCTAGAATATTAACTAACTAGAATTTAAATAAAAATTTGAAAAGGAAAAAATAAAAATAGAAATAGGAGTATCATACAATCTAGTAATTCTACTTCTGGATATTTACCTGAGGAAAATTAAAACATTAATTCAAGAAAATATCTGTACCCCTATGTTTATTTCAGCATTATTTACAATAGCCAAGATACAGAAGCAACCCAATTGTCCATCAATAGGTAAATGGATAAAGAATATGTGACATATAATATATATGTATATATATACATATATGTATATATGCACACACAGTGAAATATTACTTAGCCATGAAAAGTAATTAAATCTTGCCATCTATGACAACATGAATGAACCTAGAAGGTATTATGCTAAGTAAAACAAGTCAAAGTAAAACAAGTCAGACAAAGAAAAATATCATGACTTCACTTACTATGTGGAATCTAAAAAACAAACAAAAGAACAAACAAAACAAACTCATAAATACAGAGAACAAACTGGTGGTAGCCAGAGAGGAGGGGTTGGAGGAGTGGGCAAACAGGTGAGGGGATTAAGAGGTACATACCTCAAGTAATAAAATAGTCACTAGGATGAAAAATACAGCATAGGGAATATAGTCAATAACATTGTAATAATATTATGGTCAAATGTATGGTCAAATGGTAACTACATTTATCATGGTGAGCACTATATAATGTACAGAACTGTCAAATCACTATGTTGTACACCTGAAACCAATATAACATTGTATATCAACTATACTTCAGTTAAAAAGGAAAAAAGGAAGAGACCAGGGATGAGCAGGTACAGAGTAAAGGCCATGTGAGGAAACGGTGACAAGTCAGGAGTCTGCAAGCCAAGGAGAGAGGCCTCAGGACCTGCTGATACCTTGATAATGGACTTAAAACCTCCAGAACTGTGAGAGAATAAATTTCAACTATTTAGGCACCCAGTCTGTGGTATTATGTTATGGCAGTCATAGCAAACCAATACAAATGGATACGGAGTTCCAGTTCTGCAAGATGAAAAAGTTATAGAGATTTGTTGTAGGATGCAAATATAGTTAACAGTACTGAACTGTACACCTAAAAATGGTTAAGATGGTGTGGCGCCTGGGTGCCTCAGTCGGTTAAGCGTCCGACTCTTGACTTGAGCTCAGGTCATGATCTCGTGGTTCATGAAATTGAGTCCTACATCAGGCTCTGCGCTGGCAGCATGGAGCCTACCTGCGATTCTCTCTCTCTCTCTCTCTCTCTCTCTCTCTCTCTCTCTCTCCCTCTCCCTCTCCCTCTCCCTCTCCCTCTCCCTCTCCGCCCCTCCCCTGTTCACCTTCTCTACCTCTCTCCCTCTCTCAAAATAAATAAATAAAAATGGTTAAGGAGCACCTGGATGGCTCAGTCGGTTAAGCATCCGACTGGCTCAGGTCATGATCTCACAGTTAGTGAGTTTGAGCCCCACGTTAGGCTCTGTGCTGACAGCTCAGAGCCTAGAGCCTGCTTTGGATTCTGTGTCTCCCACTCTCTCTGCCCCTCCCCTGGTAACACTCTTTCTCTCTCTCTCAAAAATAAACATTAAAAAAAATTTTTAATGGTTTAAGATAGTAAATTTTATATTATGTGTTTCTTACCACAATTTAAAAAACTGTTAAAAAGACATGAAATGCAGAGAAGGCAATTTACAATAATTATAATAAAGCAATGTAAAAGGGACAGCAGTATCTGCAGCCAATTAAGCCGACTATACTCTTTCCCCATGGGGCCCAGTGTGTAATGGCTGCAAACAGCAGCCTCCTCAGTAGTGTATGCAGCCTGTTGATTGTACGGGTTGCCCTAAGGGACATTGGAGATAGTTTTTTCTGGTGGACATTGAGGTTTGGCCTCATGCTTTCTCCAATCTAGGCTCCAGACAGGTATGCAGGGTGCCTTTGGAAAGCCCCAGGGCACAGTGGCCAGGGTCCACATTGGCCAAGTCATCATATCCGTCCGTACCACGTTGCAGAACAAGGAGCATGTGACTGAAGCCCTACGTAGGGCCAAGTTCAAGTTCCCTGGCCGCCAGAAGGTCCACATTTCCAACAAGTGGGGCTTTACTAAGTTTAATGTGGACGAATTTGAAGACATGGTGGCTGAAAAGCGACCCATCCCAGATGGCTCTGGGGTCAAATACATCCCTAATCATGGCCCCTTGGACAAAGAGTGGGTTCTGCACTCATAAGAACCTCAGCACTGCCCTTCCCATTCATGCCCACCAATAAATCCTGCTTCCTGTCTAAAAATAAAGTGACAGCAGTAAAGTATGGTGACAAATGTTAACTAGACTTATTGTGATCATTTTGCAATATATACAAGTATCAAATCATTTTGTTGTACACCTAAAACTAATATAATATTATGTCAGTTATGCCTCAATAAAAAAAAAAAGAGAAGACTAAAAAAAGAGTCATCGTGAACCCACAGAGTAGAAGATATTTGTAATACATGTATGTAACCAAGGACTTGTTTTTAGGATAAAGAACTTCTAAAAATTAATAAGAAAAATACAAAGAACCTAAGAGATAACTAGGAAAAATACTTGTATCAATATTTTATTAATCAAGATATTCAAAATTCCAACAAACCAACCATCAAGAAAATGCAAATTAAAATCATAATGTGATACAATTACACACCTATCAGATGGCTAAAATTAAAAGATAAAAAATACTAAGTGCTAGCAACTGGAACTCTTATGCACTGCTAGTAGGAAAAGTGGTACAAGCACTTTGGAAAACTGTCTAGCAGTATCTACTAAAGCAGAACACACACACGCACAACCTATGACCCTGCGGCTCTACTGTTGGACATATATAAAACAGAAATGTGTCCACCAAGAGATACGTACCAGAATACTCACAGGAGCACTATGCTTTTTTCTTGCATATGTTTAATTTTCATACAGAAAAATTCATTCTTTGTGGTGCCCAGCTCTAGGGTTTTCACAAATGCATACAGACCACCACAGTCACGATGGAGATAGTTCCACATGGCAACAGTACACTTAATAGCCAGAAACTACAAACAAACCAAATGTCCATTTACAACAGCACTGGACAGACTGTGGCATGTATTGGAATGATGTAAGTAATGAGGATGGATGAACTACAAATATGTGTAATGATATGGATGGCTCTCACAAACACCATGTTGAGCTGAAGAAGCTAGACACAAATGATGACATACTATACGGTTACATTTACATAACTTTAAAACTAGGGAAACTAATGTATGGTGTTACAAATCACAATGAAAGTGATCCTTGGGGTGGATATAACTAGAAAGGCCACAGGAGACTTCTAGGATTCTGGAAGTTAGTAGTCTGTTTCTTGATGTGTTAACTTTGTAAAGAATCACTCAACTATTATATACACATGATTTGTGTTCTTCAATATGGTACACTTCAATATAATTTACCAAAAAACTACACTGAAACACCATGTGTCATCTATTAGATTAGGCAAAAATCCTAAAGCCTGACAATATTCTCTATTGACAAGTCTCTGGAAAAACAAGAACTAGTACACAATGCTGATGGGAACATAAAATTATATCCTTATAGCAGGTAATTCAGCAATTACTATTAAAATTATACATACATTTTCCCTTTAACCCACGAGTCCCACTTCTAGGAATCTATCCCAAAATATGCTGGCAAAAAAGGGAGAAATACCCCAAATGTCCCTCAACTGATGAATGGATAAATAAAATGTGGTATATCTATCCATACAATAAAATATTATTTGCCCACAAGAAGGAATAAAGTAGTGATAGTGCTAAAATACATCTAAACCTTGAAAATATTATGCTAAGTGAAAGAAGCCAGCTATAAGAGACTACAGAGTAAATGATTCCATTTATAGGATGATCAGAATGATGATCAGAATAGATACAGAAAGTAGATTAATGGTCACCTAGGACTAAGGCAAGGGACAATGAGGAGTGACTGCTAATAGGTAGTATGGGGTTGTTTGGGTGATTAAAATGTTCTAAAATTGATTGTGGTTATAGTTGTACAACCTGGTGTAAATTCTTTTTTTTTTTTTTTTTTTTTTTTTTTTTTTTTTTTTAAATTTTTTTTTCAACGTTTATTTATTTTTGGGACAGAGAGAGACAGAGCATGAACGGGGGAGGGGCAGAGAGAGAGGGAGACACAGAATCGGAAACAGGCTCCAGGCTCTGAGCCATCAGCCCAGAGCCTGACGCGGGGCTCGAACTCACGGACCGCGAGATCGTGACCTGGCTGAAGTCGGACGCTTAACCGACTGCGCCACCCAGGCGCCCCGACCTGGTGTAAATTCTAAAAACAATTGAACTATACACTACAAATGGATGAATTCTATGGTATGTGAATTATATTTCGATAAAATGGTTTTTAAAATATGTTGGAAGGGGCACCTGGGTGGCTCAGTCAGTTAAGCTTCCGGCTCTTGGTTTAGGCTCAGGTCATGATCTCATGGTTTGTGGGTTTGAGCCCCGCGTTGGGCTCCACACTGCCAGCATGGCGCTTGCCTGCAATTCTTTCTTCCTCTGTCTCTCTGCCCCTCCCCGGCTCTCTCTCTCTCTCTCTCTCAAAATAAATAAATAAATTTTAAAAAAATAGAGTTAAAATATGCTGGAAAAATACTAAGTGACTCATGAACAAGGTCATTTATTGCTGTACTATTTGTAACAGCAAGAAAACTAGAAATAATTCAAATATCTATCAATAGAGAACAGGCTATAGAAACTATGATGCCTCCTGAAAATATTTTGAGTATTCTGTAGATTCAAAAAGGAATGGGGGGGCGGGGGGTGCCAGCCTGGCTCAGATGGCAGAACATGCAACTCTTGATCTCAGGTCATGAATTCAAGCCCCACACTGGACATAAAGCCTACTTAAAAAAAAAAAAAAAAAAAGGAATAAGGAACGTTGCTCTATATACTTCTATAGACTGATCTCCAGGATATGTTTTTAAAAGAAAAAACAATGTGGAAAGTGTTTATGGTATGCAGTATTTTATGTAAGAAAGGGGACAACACAAACATACATACGTATAACATATTTTGTTTTATGGTTTTATCTTTGGAACTTTAACTTTTTATTTTATATAATTAAAAAATAAATTTAAAAACAATTTAAAAATTTTAAACAAACTGATATAAAATTCCTGGAAGACAGCATAAGAGAAAACCTCGATGACCTTAGGTACAGCAATGACTTTATTTATTTTTTGGAAGAGTTCAAGTGGGGAAGGAGAACAGAGAGGGGGACAGGGGATCCAAAGTGGGCTCTGTGCTGACAGGTTGACAGCAGCAAGCCCGATGTGGGGCTCAAACTCACAAACTGTGAGATCAATGACCTGAGCCGAAGTCAGATGCTCAACCAACCGAACCACTCAGGTGCCCCAAAAAGGTTGTTTTTTAAATGTTTATTTATTTGTTTTTGGGAGAGAGTGAGAAAGCGGGGGAGGGGCAGAGAGAGGGGGAGGGAAAAAGGGGGGGGAGAGTCTCTGCTATCAGCGCAGAGACCAACGGGGGGCTTGAACTCACTAACCATGAGATCATGACTTGAGCCAAAACCAAGAGTCAGACACTCAACCAACTGAGCTAACCAGGCACCCCAAAAGCTTTTGTTTTTTAGTAAAAGTTGATATGGAACAGTTAATATATTGGAAATCATGGGGCCATTAGCAACTAACCTCTGTCCTGAAGCGAGGGCAATGGGAGACTGTCCATTGGGGGGCCGAGGCTCCTCACATGTCTTCATCTCCACCTCTACCTTATCCAGACACTGAAATAAAAGCCACAAAGAGCTAAGCATCTGCACAAAAACCCACACAGCACACGCTGCGGATTACCCATCTCTATACTCTAATGCCTAGTTGAGTGCTGTGCCCACAGTGGGCACACATTAAATGTCTGTCGAATGAATGAACAAACTGAAATGCAAAGACAGGCCTCATCTTCCCTCTTCCATGTCCATTAGCAGCAGAACTCCATGACAAGTATGGGATTAGCTCATAGCAGAAAACTAAAACATAAATCCAAGTTACAGAGATTACTATTCCTGGAGATTCCACTCTTTGAGTAAAGGCATGCATGGATCAGGGCTTTCATTGACGAAGGGCTTTCAGTTGATAATCACCCGATAGTCAACATCAACTACATTTCTCATTTCTCCTCTGTCAGGATTCCAAAGGAAATGTAAAAGTAGAACCTGGGTAGCAAAGTTGTTATAAAAAACAAAAAGCAAAACAAGCAACTCAGGACTCCTGGGTCTTGTGTCTCAATGCTAACATTATACCTCATAGCAATACCAGAATAAGCCCAGACAGTAGTCACTCTGTCTGAGAGAGAAGCTGACAAGCCAGAAAGAGCAATCATCACTCCCAAAAAAGATAGCCTATCAGGACTCCTCCCCATCTTCTCTCAGATCTTTTAAAACCTGACCCCAGCCATCCCCATGTGATTACTTGCAATCAAGAAAAGCCATTACCAAGCATATGGGATGTGTCTTCAACTTTGTCCACTGGATCTGAAAGAAGAAAGCAAAGACTCAGGGCTGTGGGAGCTGTCTCTCAATAAAGCATGCCTGTTGGCCAAGGACAGCAACAGCACTCTGACCCCCATTCTCACCCGGATGGAGGCCCTGTTGCAGTAGACCCGAGTGATGGCTAACCAGGTGGGCAGCTCCAGCACATTCTGTAGAACCTCTTCATCTAGCTCCAGGTTCGTCAGCTGACCCTCCCCTTTCAGAGTGCTCAAATTGATTTTGTCTGGGGAAAGATTCTTGGTGAACCTGAAAAGAGTAAAAATAAGAACCTATTATTTCTATGGAAACCCACTAAATGGGCATTATAGCCAATAACGCTTTCTAGTTTGGAGAAAAGAGAAAGTTACAGAACAAATGTTGACTAATGACCACACTGTCTCTGTGCCAAGTAAGATGTTAGGTGAGACCTATCATTCTACTCACGATTGTATCACCTTTTTACTCAAGTGATTCTGGAGAAATGGCTATAGCAGTGGCAATATAGACTTTTGATATTTCTGAATCCCCACATAAAAACAGAGCAACTAGATAGCAACATCAGAAGCCCACGGATAACACTTACAACAAAACTAGAAGACAAAGCAGACTCATAAACCCCCACATAAAGCAAGAGGGAAAAAACATCAATAGCCACAAGACAAATGTGCTATAAGCAGCTGTGAAAATCAACATGAAAGCAATAAGGCATCTGACAAACCAAAGAACAGAAGAACTACAAGATAACCAAGTTTTAAATGAAAAGCAACGTGGGCCAATTTGATCATAGCAGTTGAAACTAGTGGGGTGTAGTCAACTGCAAGGGGTCCCCAGTGAGGTACAAAGGACCTGGAGCAGGCTAGCCCTGTAAACTCAGGAAACTAATCAAGGTTCCTTCTTAGGACACAGCACCCATGTTGAAAAGAAACTGTTGGGAGAGGAATCCAAACTGAGCAAGATAGGGAAAACAAATGAAGAAAAGAGATTGTACAAACAAAAGTGGGGGGGGGGGGCTGGGTGGAGTAGACAGACCAGGATATCTCAGAAAGCAAATTATATTTCTAACACTACTTGAAACAGACAAGGGAGCTCTATGAAGTTACAATGTGAGACGGGGGCACCTGGGTGGCTCAGTCGGTTAAGTGTCCAACTCTTGATTTTGGCTCAGGTTGTGGTTGGTGGGATCACGCTGCAGGTCAGGCTTTGCGCTGACAGCACAAAGCCTGCTTGGGATTCTCTCTCTCTGCCCCTCCTTCCCCACCCCCCTCTCAAAAATAAACTTCTTTTTAAAAAATGGTAAATTAAAAAAAAATGTGAAATGGTAATAGGCTAATTGTTGGCTTATTAAGTATAGTCAAATGAAACCCCAGACCCTTACACATCCCTTTACTCATGTGACAAAAGAACAACCCCCTCACCTATAGTCCTGCCAAAGTAAATGAACCCAAATCTCATCATGCTACTAGGTCCAGTTGCAAATTTGCAGGAAATACAGAGGACAGAGAAAAAACGTTGAACTGCACCATAAGCGCGCAATCAGCAAAATACAGACCATAGGAAACTCTACAGGTCAAGTGGCCTGGACATAATTCACACAGGCCAGTCTTCTCATTATTCCATGCTCACTGTCTCCAGTCTGCTCACGTGTTCTTGCCACCCCTTTCCTGGAGCATCATTATCACAGTCTGCCATGCCAGGCCCAATGCAAGACTTCTCACTGAGGCTTTCCTTCCCCAACTGCTGCAACTCACATTAAACTTTTTTTTTCTACATCTCTAGAATCTGTTACACACATTTAAGTCATAATCATGGAGGGTCTTAGGATGTTCTCTAATTCTCCCATATGTAACCACCCCTGTGTAATTAGATGTGAAGCCTTGTGAGGTCAGAGGCTTAGTCTTAGCCATCCCTCCTAATCAAAATGGTTACCTGACATACGCACATACCTCTCAGCTAACGATCCTGCTGCCTAACTACTCCCAGTTCCCTTCTCATCTTTTTGGTTAGATCAATTTAAGGGCAGTTCCTCACAACATATCCCTCTCTCCTGTATGACAAGCTGTCTAGATGAATCTCATTCCTGTAATTCTCACTGTTGCTGCCTCTCAGAGTCCCTATTTTCCACCTCAATAATAAAGTGTATCTTGCCCTCCATCCATAACTACACTTGGCCCTTAAACATATTAGATGCTAATAACTGACTTCAGAGTTACATATTATTTACCAACTTTTATTTGTTCACATACATCCTTTCCTTGTACTAAGGTGTATTTTAGTGTTTTTGGTTTTCCTTGGACTATAACATCATGATGTGCATGAGTTTTATCTTCACAATTTTTTTTTCTACAGTGCCTAAAATGGTACTATATAAAAAGACTCTTTAACAATTTTTAAATGATAGTTAAAAATTTTTAGAAGTTTATAAACATGCAAAAAAAAAGTACTATATGATAATTAGAGATTCATAGGAATCAATGGCATGATAACAAATTCAAGGAAACTGCTTACCTGTGGGACAGGGGAGGGGTCCACAGGAAGCTGCAACTATATAAATACTTATTTCTCACATTCTGTATAAATACGTATTTCTCACACTGGGAGGTGACTGTATGGGAGGTGAACGTATGGCTATATTACTCTTTATATATTTTTGTATGGCAAATATTTCATAGTAATTCTTTCTAAGATTTCTATCAATTACCTATCGTATGTACTTACTGTTTGAAGCGCTACTCCTCCATGGGTCTCTCACACTCCTACATGTCTTGCTGAGTATACCAAAAACACATGATCCTGACCACTCCTTACCCGGGCCACTTCTCAGGATTGGGTTTGCAAAGATCAGCTTTGAGGGATAAAGTAATGCGCCCCACCCTAGGACAAAGAGCAGGCTTGCTTACCACTTACTTTAGTGTTCCATTCCTATAAAATATGTGCAAGCATCCATCTGGGTCCGTTTGTGTCACTCCCATGGGACATGAGGGGATAAGGGGGAACTAATGCAAACATTTGCTTATGCTGCTTGCAGGGCTGTAATAAAGTCCTCTATCTCTGATCTAGGAGTCTCATGTGTTCTGTCAGCATCCATAAACTACAACAAGCTAATTATTAGCTTTTAAATAGGGTAAAATAAAATTCTATACCCTTACACATACTTTTACTGATTTTAATTCACAAAAAATGTTTAGTCAACATTTACTGGGTATGAACCAATGTTAGTCTCTGAACCCAAAAGACAAGCTTTCTACAATGGCTCCTATCATCTGAAAACTAACTTGCTACAGAGGGAAAGAGAATTTCTCTTTTCCTTCGAGGAATGGCTACCTATAAGGAAATAGGACTGGGGTGTGAAAGAAAAAAAAGAACATCTTAAACACTTCCACTACATAAAACAAGAATAACAACAACTGAAACTAAAGGAAGATATACAGTGCATGCCCCTTAGGGACTTGGAAGAAACACAGTCCTGTGGGAAGGAAAGAACACAGAAACAGAACTTAACATTATTTGTAACCACTAGATACAGGCAGGCTTTCTTTTTCAAGTTCTTTATATTTAAATAAGATACTACAATTATTTTTTCCTAGCAACACTTCCTATACTCTTAAGTATTCAGGAAAGCCACATCAGCTCAGAAATTGGAGTGAGTAACCCTTCAGAAGTATTAGTCTTAAAGATAAGAATTTTTGGGGCGCCTGGGTGGCGCAGTCGGTTAAGCGTCCGACTTCAGCCAGGTCACGATCTCGCGGTCCGTGAGTTCAAGCCCCGCGTCAGGCTCTGGGAGGATGGCTCAGAGCCTGGAGCCTGTTTCCGATTCTGTGTCTCCCTCTCTCTCTGCCCCTCCCCCGTTCATGCTCTGTCTCTCTCTGTCCCAAAAATAAATAAAAACGTTGAAAAAAAAATTTTTTTAAAAAGATAAGAATTTTTGAAGATAAAAAAATTAGTTTTAAAGACTGTAACTGTACATGTCCTCTTTTCCCCAGATTGTGATAAGACCCCACCTCTCTGCCTCAACTGAGAATCATAGTAGGTGTGAGACACTGTCAGAGATGGGAGTCAGGACCCCTTCAATATGCAGGAGAGAACAGGCTGAGAGTCACTAAGATAAGCTATTTCCCTTATGATAAAAATCTCTCTAAAAACAGGAGGAACATACTTTGAATAAAATGAAACCACCACAGTCAACAATGACTTACACACATGCTAACATTGACATTCTCAAAGTGGTTACACTGAACAGGCAACCTGTACCTAATTTCTACCATGTGTTCTATGCAAAATCTAACTCCATTTACAGCTCCATGTAAAAAAATACATGTCATTTTTCCAGTCGTGAATAAAAAAGTATGAGACTTGTGTTACATTTCACCCTAACTTTGCCAGGATTTAGGGCAATTGTGTCTCAAACTATGGTCCTGTGATCACATGGGTAGAATCACCATGGTGTATGTTTATTTTAACATGTAGATTATCGGGCCACACTCCAGATATGCTGATTCACAATGGGGAGGGGAGTAAGGAGTCAGCATTTTACAAACTCAGGGTGATTCTTCTGTTCTCTAAAGTTTGAGAATGGTTTAATTTGAATGGTTTAACAGTTAATCAGTTAAAGTGATTGAAGGCAGCGAAAATGAGAGGTTCAAGATAGAAAAGAGATGCATAAATCCATTCTTCCAGAACAGAGAAGTTTTTAAATTCTATTCTTATCATGGCTTGGTGTTTAAGAGCACAGGCTTGAGCGTTAGACTTGGGCTCAAAATCTGGCTCTCTCACTAATGCTGTGACTTTAGGCAAACTGTTCAACCAACTTCACAGGACTGGTGGAATTAACAGAGCTAACTAACATACACTAAATATCCGGCATTTGTTAAGTGCTCAATAAAAAGTAATCAGTATTATTTGTGGATTCCACTGCTGCCTTTAGAAAAGGATTACATTATTATCTTAAAAAATAGATTCAGGAGGCCTGGATTATAATCCTAGGGTTCAAGCTGTCTTCAAGAGACAACCCCTCAGGTCTCTTTCTAGCTCAATGTATCCTCCTCCATTCCCAGTATGCCTATTTCTATCCTTTCCACCCAGGTGTCTACAAATTGAAATCTGAACAAGCTTAAAACTGAATTAATGTTCCTCAGAAAGCCTTTCCAGAGTCCCCACTCTGGCTCCAAGAATAGATTTTCATCCTTTGTCCCTCCAGTACTACTGGGTCACAAGAGAACTGAGGACATGGAACAAAGTTATCAATTAATCTAGTCAAAATCAAGCTTGTAAAGGCAAGACCAACCAATTGAAAACAACAGGTGTATAGGTGGTAATCAGCAGAATTCTATGAACTTTGTAGCCATGTCATCTGGCAAATGACAGCACTGACTTCTTCAGGGAAGTTCTATAGAGAACCCTGTGCTCATTGTATCCTGATAGTAACCAGGTGGACTTATCTTGGAAATGACTACAAGTGTATGAACATCAGGCAGCCAGGACTAGAGACTAATCTCAGTGAGGACTGGTCATCAGACTCTCGGCATACTGCCCTCGTCAACAGCACCAACACAGAGGAAAAACGGGAAAAGCACAAAACCCAGAAGAACCTGTCTTCCTAGATGAGGCCCCAGAGGAAAAGTGATCACTCATATTTCCAGGTAGGGTACAGAAGAATAAGCAAGTGAGAGGATAAACTTCCTTTTATTATATAATTTTGGTTATCAGAGTAGAGAATCAATCTACAGAGATTATATGCAGGTCTGCTGGACCACCAATGGCTGTTCTCCCCTAAGAGTAATAATAAATTTGTCAATTTACTTTTATGATTCAACAAAAAGTGGGTATCACCTTATTAGCTTCTCAAAAAAGGCAGTAAGAATTCCTCAACTGATTTTGACTGCATTTTACAGTAATAACAAAGAATAGGTAAAATGGTAATCCATGAGGCCAGTTGTGGAGAAGGATTGCGGAGGTTTGCTCAAACAAGGAAACCAGACCTGAATCTGATCTGAAACCACTTTATTCAGTATCTGTGTTCCTAACTGAGGATGATATCTCTGATTCCAGGGTTGCTGAAAAGGCTAATGGAAGCCTGCTATTCCACTTTAAGTATGTGGGGAAACATTTTCTGGCCATCTGTTACTGTTACAGAGCATAGAAGCTAAGATGAAATCAAGTTGGAAAAGATCTTGATCAGGTTTCATTTCTGCCAGAGGATTGCAATCTGCCAAAGAGACAACAGAGAAAAATTCTCATATATCTTCGTGAAAATGTACCACAATGTTAGAAGTGAGAATTCTTAGATTTTTAGATTCACAGAATTTCAGAGTAGAAGGCATCTTAAATAATCATTCAGACCAAATCTATAATTTGCAAATGGCCAGAAAGTTAAATGACTTGCCCAAGAGTCATAGCTAGCCAGTGGTTAACCTGGGACTAAGCAAATGGCAGAAATGAGACTTAACTCAGCATTCGTTCAACTCTCCCACTACCCTGTACCCTGTAATTCAGTACTTTTATTGCTGATAATACAGTCAATAAGTTGCAATAATCAGTCTGCTTGAGGTCCCAAAGAAATCGAAACCCCACAAAAGCAAATATGCCTGCAAACATGCTTTGCTTCCTTCACTATTTTTTTCCACTAAGGTGATCACGGCCCAGGCCTTGGTTTCTAAGCTTCCTAAGCAAATCCATACCAAAGTATTTTCACTGCTCAGCCACACAACAGGCATGACTTTCAGCAAAAATATAATACATCAAGCTGTGGACCCCTAAATCATCTAAACAAAATATCTCAATCATTGAAGTAGCTAACATTAGTCCACTCTGGACCATATGATAGAATATACCATTCAATCTTAGAGGTTTGTCCTAATAGGTTTTACTCCCCAAACTGCTACATGAACGGATATATGCTTTTCTTAGAAGAAAATTCTCTCTCCTTCTGGATTTTTGTTTCCAATATTGGGTTTTTTAATTGTTTTTGTGTTATTTAAGGTGCAATTTATATACAGTAGCTTATTTTTTTAAATTTATTTTGAGTGGGGGGGGAGGGGAGAGGCACAGAGAGAGAGAGAGGGAAAGAGAGAGAATCCCAAGCAGGCTCCATGCTCTCAGCACAGAGCCCAACATGGGGCTCAAACTCACAAACCAGGAGATCATAACCTGAGCCAAGCTCAAAAGGCATATGCTTAACCAACTGAGCCACCCAGGTGCCCCTACAGTAGCTTATTTCTGAACTTTCTATTTTGTTCCACTGGTCTACTTATCCTTATGCCAATACCACACTGGCCATATTATGGTAGGTTCATTTTAAGTCTTAAAAGTAGTATAAATCTCATTTTGCTTTTCCCCCCCAAGATTATTTTAGTCATTCTAGGTCTTTTACACTTCCATACAAATTTTTAAGTCAGCCTGCCAATTTCTGTAGGATGGAGGAAAAAAACACCTGTTGAAATTCTGATTGGGACTGCATAGCTCAACTGGTGGAGATCTGACATATTAGCAAAGATGAGTCAGTGTATCCTTGAAGACGGTATATAACCAAGGGATGGCATATTTATTTGGGTCGTCTTTAACTTCTCCAGGCAACATTTTCTAGTTTTCAGGTATACACCTTTTTTTCAATTTATGTGTGTATTTTATATTTTTGAATTATAAAGGAAACTTTAAAATTTTTTCTAGTTGTTTGCTGCTAGAAGATAGAAGTAAAAGTGTTTTTTCATATTGATTTTGGTTTTTTAAAAAGATTTTTTTAAGTAGTCTCTACACCCAACATGGAGCTCAAGCTTACTCTGAGATCAAGAGTCCCACACTCCACCAACTGAGCCAGCCAGGTGCCACTGTATTTGACTTTATATCCTACAACCTTACTAAATTCAATTATTCGCTCTAATGGTTGTTTTGTAGGTTCTTTAGGATTTTCTATGTAAACAATTATATCTGTGGAATAGAGACAGCTTCACTTCTTCATTTCTGATCTCTGTGAAAACCGGTATTTATATATTGTTCCTATACGTTGCTAGTATAGTTCTAATACTAGCTAGTACTAATACTTGCTAGCAAGTTCTAATACTTGCTAGTCCTATACTTGCTAGTATAGTTCTAATAACTAGTTCTAATAACTTTCTAGTTATTAGAACTTACTAGTTCTAATAACTTTTTTTTAAGAGGCCGAAAGAGTTCTACAAAGACATTCACATAGTCTGCAACATCTTTGTCAGTTTTCTGTTACCAAGATTATGATAGACATATTAAACAAGATGGGAAGTGCTTTCCTTCTCTATTTCCCAAAATAATTTGTGTTAAATGGGTTCTATTTCTTACTTAAGTGTTCAACACAAATCATCAATAAAACTATCTGGACCTGGAGTTTTCTTTGTAAAATAAAGTTTTGATAACAAATGCAATTTCGTTAATAGACATTGGGCTACTCAGATACTCTATTTCATGTTCAATTCTGCTAAGTTACGTTTTTCAAATAATTATGTGCACTTCATAATTGTTGAGTTTTTTAACAGATATGAATAATCCCTTAATACCTTTTAACACTTGTAAGATCTATATCCCCTCTTTCATCCCTGATAGTATTCATGATTTCTTTTTCTTGGTCAGTTTCACTAACAGTTAATTTTAATGATCTTTAAACAAAAAAAAAAAAAAACTTTTGTCTTTATTAATTTTCTCTATTTTGTCCTATATTCAATGTCAGTGATTTCTACTGTTTTTCCTTTATTCTACTTACTTGGGTTTATTACGTTCATCATTTTCTAGCATCTTAAGTTGGAAACCTCATTCACTGATTTTTAAACTTTTCTCTAATATAAGCATTTAAACCTATATGTTTCCTAGTATTCACTTTATTTGCTACATCCCACAAGTTTTGATATGGTGAATTTCATTGCCAACTAGCTAACATTTTCTAATCTCTTTTACAAAATGTTTTCTTTCACCATGAGTTATTTAGAAATGTATTTTAAATATTCCAAATTTGCAGGACTTTTCTAGTGATCTTATTTTTTATTGATTTTTAACTTAATGCCATTGTAGTTAGAGAATATACTATGTAAGTTTTCAATATTTTGAAATTTGTTGAGACATATTTTATAGTTTAATGTATGGTCTATGTTGGTAAACATTTCCTGTGCACCTGAAAAGAATATTGTTGTTCTCCAGTTGTGTTATGTATAGTGTTCTATAAATGTTAATTAGGCAAGGCAATGCATAACGTTATTCAGATCTTCTATATCTATATTGATATTTTTCAAGTTATTCTATCAACTACTGAGGGAGGAGTATTAAAAACATCCAACTATAATTGTTGGGGCGCCTGGGTGGCTCAGTCAGTTGAGCGTCCGACTTCAGCTCAGGTCATAATCTCACGATTTGTGGGTTCGAGCTCTGCATCGGACTCTGTGCTGACAGCTCAGAGCCTGGAGCCTGCTTGGGATTCTGTGTCTCCCTCTCTCTCTGCTCCTCCTCTGCTCACACTCTGTCTCTCTCTCAAAAATGAATAAAGATTTAAAAAAATATTTTTTAATCCAACTATAATTATGGATTTGCCTTTTTCAGCTTTTGTTTGGTTTTGCTTCATGTGTATTGAAGCTATTTTATTAGGTTCATATACATTAATGATTGTGTCTTTTTTTTTTTTTAGTTTATTTATTTTGACAGAGAGAGAGAGACAGAGAGAGAAGAGGAGAGGCAGAGAGAGAAGGAGAGAGTGAATCCCAAGCAGGCTCCAAGCCAACACAGGGCTCAATCTCACGAACTGTGAGATCATGACCTAAGCTGAAATCAAGAGTCAACACTTAACTGAGCCAGTTTTTCTGACAAAATGATTGTGTCTTTCTGATGAAATTATCCTTTTACTATGAAATGTTTATCTCTGTAATTTTTTTTTATTTGAGAGAGAGATTGAGCAGGGGAAGGGCAAGAGGGGAAAGGGGAGGGGGCAGGGAGAGATAAAGATCTTAAGCAGACTCCACATTCAGCGTGAGCCCAATACAGGGCTCGATTCCATGACCCTGGGATCATGACCTGTGCCAAAATCAAGAGTTGGACACTCAACCGACTGAGCTACCCAGGCACCCCTCTTATTTCTAGTAGTAATCTTTGTCTTGAAGTCTATTTTGTCTGATGATAATATAGCCCCTCCAGCATTCTTGTACTTACTGTTCACACGGTGTACCTTTTTTCATCCTCTCACTTTCAATCTATTTGTGTCTATCCCTTTTTTATCCAGTCTGACAACCTGTACTGTTAATTTGGAGTGGTCAGTCCATTTACACTTAATGTAATTATTGATATTGGTTGATTTTGGTTTAGCATTCAATTTGTTTCATCTGGTTTTTGTTCCTCTATTCCTCCTTCTCTGCCCTCTTTTTAGGTTAACCTAATTATCTTTAGTATTTCATTGTAATTTTATGGGATTTTTAGCTAAACCTCCTTACCTATGTGTGACTACTCTAGGGACACACAATGTAAACTTATCACAATATACTTACAGTTAACATTATACTACTTTAAGTAAAAATTTAAGAACCTTTGCAACAAAATAGTTCATTTACTGTCCTTCACCTTGTGGACCATAGTTGTCATATATATTACATATACAACAGTCCCCCTTTATCCACGAGGGATATGTCCCCAGTCAATGCCTGAAATTGCAGACAGTACTGAATCCTATATATACTACCTTTTTTTTTTCTATTAAAACATAACTATGACAAAGTTTATAAATTAGGCAAGTAAGAGATTAACAATAACTAATAATAAAATAGAACAATATACTGCAATAAAAATTATGTGTATGTGGTTTCTCTCAAAATAGCTCATTTTACTGTACTCACCCTTCTTCTTCTTGTGTTGATATAAAATGATAAAATGCCTACCTGATGAGTTGAAGTGAGGTGACTGATGTAGGTACTAAGACACAGCATCAGCTTACTAGTGACCTTCTGATGATATGTCAGAAGGGGGATCATCTGCTATGGACTGCAGTTGACCACAGGTAACTGAAACCATGGAAAGCAAAACTGTGGATAAGGGAGAACTACCATACATATGGTACAGACCCATAAGACAGTGTTAAACAGTCTTGTCTATTACAGAAATAGTCTTGTACATCTACATTTCCAGGGTTCTTCACTCTTTCTTATAGATCCAAATTTCCATCTGGTATCATTTCTCTTCAACCTGAAGAACTTTCTTCAGTATCTCTTATAGTACTGCTAGGATTCTGTTTTCCTTAGTCTAAAAATGCCTTTACTTTCCACTTTTAAAAAACATTTAAGCTGGATATGTAATTTTAGGTTGAGAACTTCTTTCAGCATTTAAAGATATCAGTCCATTGTATTCTTGCCACTGCTGTTATTGATGGGAAGTCAGCCATTAATTTCTATCATTGTTCTCCTTTATGTGAGAAGTCATTTTCCTCTGGCTGCTCTCATTTTCTCTTTATCTTTAATTTTCAGCAACATGACCGTGATGTGCCTGGAGTAATTTTCTTTGTATCTATCCTACTTAGGATTGACTGAGATTCTTGATTTTATAAATCTGTTTTTCACCAAACTTGAAACTTTTAGCCACTATTTCTTTTTTAATAACAGCTCTATTGAAATAGAATTCACATACCATAGACACATTCATTTAAAATGTACAATTGACTGGGGGCGCCTGGGTGGCTCAGTTGGTTAAACGTCTGACTTCGGCTCAGGTCATGATCTCATGACTCATGGGTTTGAGCCCCACGTCGGGCTCTGTGCTGACAGCTTGGAGCCTGCAGCCTGCTTCAGATTCTGTGTCTCCCTCTGTCTGTCCTTTCCCTGCTCTCTCTTTCAGAAATAAATAACATTTAAAAAAATTAAATGTACATTAAAAAAAATTAAATGTACGACTGAATGGTTTTTAGTATACTCGCAGAGTTGTGCAATCATAAGCTTAATCCATTTTAGAACATTTTCATTACCCTCTTCCAAAAACACCTGTACCCTTCAGCTATCATCTCCACTCTCCTTATTCCCCCTAACCTGGTAACCATTATCTATTTTGTCTCTATAGATTTGCCTATTCTGGACATTTAACATAAATGGAATTACATAATATGTGGTCTCTTGTGACTAGCTTCTTTCACTTAGCATATTTTCAAAGTTCATCCATGTTGTAACAGGAATCAGCACTTCTTTCCTCTTTATGGTCAAAAATATTCCATTATACAGATACACCATCTATATAATGTTTTATCATTATTGTTTATCATCATTTATCATTCATCAGTTGATGGGACATTTGGGTTGTTTCCCCTTTTGAGACATTGTGAATAATACCACTATGAACATGCAAGTACAAGTTTTTATGTGGACATACGCTTTTATTTGTTGGGTATACAAGTAGGAGTGGAACTGCTGTGTAAAATGGTAACTCTGATACTTCTTGAGGAGGTGCCAGACTGTTTTCCAAAGTGGCTGCACCATTTTACAGTCCTACCAGCAGTGTTTGAGAGTTCCTATTGTTCCACATCCTCACCAACATTTGTTATTATTTCTCCACATTTTCACCAACACTGTAATTAGCTTTTTAATTACAGTCATCCTGTAGCCATTGTGATTTTGATCTGCATTTCCTTGATGGCTGATAATGCTGAGTATCTCATGTGTTTGTGGCCATTTATGCATCTTCCTTAAAGAAATGTCTATACAGATCCTTTGCTTGTTTTTAAATTGGGTTGTCTTTTGTTTACTTGTCAGCTATTATTTCTGCAAATATTTTTGTCTTGTTTTAATTATCTACTGCAGCATAAACCACTCCAAACCTAGTGCCATAAAACAGCAAGCATCTTATTAAGCTCACAGATATATGCATCAGAAATTCATTCAAGGGATAACTGGGAAAGCTTTACTCTGATTCAAGAATTCTGGGGCTTCATCTGGGATGCCATGAATGGCTGGGAGCTGGGATCACCTAGAAGTGAGTGGCTTCTTCACTCACATGGTTGGCTCCTGGACTGGAATGTCTCAAAGACCAGCTCAGCAAGGACTGTTAACTGAAGCACCTACACGTGGTTGCTCTGTGTAGCTTGGATGTCACTTCCAACCCGATTCTATTGGCCAAGAAAAGAACACGTATGATGATAGATATTGTTGCAGCCATCTTTGGAAAATACAATCTGCCACATGTCTTCTCTCTCCTTGCCTTCTAGGACTCCAAATACAAACATATTAATATTGTCTCACAGTACCTGAGGCTGTTTTTGTTTTTCAATATTTTTTCTCTTTTCTTCAGAGTGGATAATTCCTGTCTATTTTCAAGTTCACCAACCCTTTCTTTAGCCATCTCCAATCTGCTGTTAAGCATATCCAATTAATTTTTCATTTCAGGTATTGTACTTTTAAGTTCTAGATTTTACATTTGGTTCTTTTTATAGTTCCCACTTCTCTGCTGAGATTCTCCATCTATTCACTTATTATTACCAAGTTTGTTTAATGTCCTTGTCTGATAATTTCAACATCTGAGTCATCTTGAGGTCAATTTCTATTGACTGCTATTCTCAACGAGTCACATTTTCCTTCATTGCACATCTAGTCATTTATTATTGTATACTGAACATTATTGAGATTCTAAATCCTGTCAATCTTCCTCTGAAGAGTGAATTTTGTTCTAGTGGGAAATTCACTTGTCTAGATTCATACTCCAAACTCTGTCACCCCCATAAGAGGCAGCAGCTAAATCTCAGCTCAATTCTTTCAGCTAACTATTGCCTTTTCTAGGCTTCATGAAACCTTTCCCCATGCATGTCAAGGATTTGGACAGAATTTAAAAGCAGACTGTAGGGCTCCCTCTTCTGTTGCTCCCTCCTTTCTGAGATTTCTCCCCTCATTTCCCAGCCCCTCTTATAGTCCTGAACTCTATTCTCTGACTCCCCAAGCTAGTAAAACCATAGATTTTTGCTTGAGTACTAGCCACCGCCCACCATGCAAACTGGGGAGTATCCTCAGGCAAAAAAGATTTATGAGAAACCTACCCAGTACAGTTCCCATCTTTCAAATTTTCTGTCAATTTCTGCCTGATTTGGTCACTTTCCAAAGTGTTTAAATAGTTGTGTGTGGTTTTTTTTTTAATATACTGTCCAGAGTTCATAATTGTTATCTGAGAAAAAGCTAAGTCGACATAAGATACTGCTATAGCATTAGAAGAAACCTTTTATACTAGATCTCATTGGTATTATATCCTCCCCAAAAGGCAACCATGATTTGAGTTACCGAAAACACATATGACCAGATGTGCACAAATGTGCCCTCTCAAAACAGTGTGATAAATGGTAATAGATAAATCATCCTCTTAGTGATTGCTTATCATAAAAAATTGAAATATAAAAAATATAAAGAAAAAAGGAAAAGGTATAAAAGGAAAAAATAAGTTTCTAATACACACACACACACACACACACACACACACTGACTAAGCTCACCAGGTGACCCAAATCAGTCTTCTAGGACTGAGTACTTGCAATCTGGCCCACTAGCAAGGATCCAGGCATGTTACATATGGACTCCTCATCTAATTGACTGTTAACATATTTGAGTACCACCTGGAATTATGGCTGTAAGATAGATAGATGTATAAAATAGAATTATCCCATATATACTCTTCTAAAACTTGCTTTTATTTTCAATCAATATGTATCTTAGGCATTTTATACTGTCAAATTTCTTTTTAATAATTGGAGACTACCCACAAGCAACACTTCTGTATGGAGCATTATAATTTATTTAATAAGTCCCTATTGATTACTCTTTTACATTACTCTCATTAAATAGCCTTATAGGTTTTTCTCACTTGTTTGATTCCTTCTATAGGATGAATTCATAAAAGTGGAATTATACATTTTACATTCTGACAGATACTGACAAATTTCCCCCCATAGACATGATATTGATTTACACTCTCAATAATTGTAACCAATTATACAAAATTCTGAACATCCATGGTAGCTATGTAGTCAATGAACTGAAGCCCTCCCATTTACCCTACCTTCCCATCCCAATACTAGACCAGTTAATATTCTGGAGATTCTGGAGAGTTCTCTTTCCTTAATGCTCAACAGTTGCCCTGATGAACATTCTAATTCCCTTCCCTAAGCTGGAAGCCTTGCTAAAACCTAGCCTATTTAGCTGAAGCCCTAATGCCCTGTCTGGTTTGAGCCAGCCTTCTTCATCTTCTTCTTATTGTTTAAAGGTTTTATTTTTTTAAAGTAATCTCTACATCCAACTTGAGGCTCGAACTCACAACCCCGAGATCAAGAGTTGCATACTCTACTGACTGAGCCAGCAGGTGACCCAAACCAGTCTTCTTCTAGAACTGAATACTTGCAATGTGGCACACTAGCAAGGATCCAGGCATGTAAGGCATGTTACATATGGACTCCTCCTCATCTTACTGACTGTTAATGTATTTGAGTACCACCTGGAATTATGGCTGCAATTTCTTAGCCAATGTCTTTTCTACATAACCTTTTATTGGTCATTCTAGAATTAGAACTAAGATAGTGGGGGCTCCTCATCAACTGTAACTCAGAAATAGCTGCCCTCTTCCCTCTCAATTCTTTAACTATTCAGTTCCCATAGTGATTAGGTCCCAGATTCTTTCCCCTATACCAGTCTTGAAGATATTACACCTCATGTCCCAAGTCTTAGAATTAATGAAATCTGAATATTATATTTCTAATTTTAAGACTTACACACAGGCTCTTGGATTAGCCAAAGTGAAACTGCCCATTGCTAATGCTCAGAAGAGGCCTATTCTACTAACAGATATTGTTGGTTATTCACTACTGAAATGTGAACAGAGATTTCTCCATGGCATAGCCTCAAACAATTATTTAGAGAAGTGTGGCACATAAATTATCTGAGTTTCGAAAACCACTGAAGGAGGAAACTGAGGAAAAAAGATTCCATACACAAGGCTGTCCTTAATTTTTTAGCAGAATTTGCCATAATTTTGGCTAACATGTATGTTTACTTTAAAAAGCACAGACTGCTCAAAATGAGCTATGTTTCACATCTGATGGTGAAAGAAAAGCCCTGGCAAACCTCTGAGTAGTTTCCCCCACAGAGATCATTCAACGAACAAATACCTAAGATAGCATATTCACTGACTAGTATAAATTGGTTCAAACCATATAAGTAGCTGTGGAGGAAACAAAGAAGAGCTTAAAATAAAAACAAAGGTCTTGGGGGGCACCTGGGTGGCTCAGTCTGTTGGGTGTCCGACTTCAGCTCAGGTCATGATCTTGCAATTCATGGGTTTGACTCCTGTGTTGGGTTCTGTGCTGACAGCTTGGAGCCTGCAGCCTGCCCGGGATTCTCTCTCTCTCTCTCTCTCTCTCTCTCTCTCTCTCTCTCTGCCCCTCCCCACTGGTGCTTTCTCTCTCTCTCAAAAACAAAACATTTTTTTAAAAAAATGTCTTAGGGCAGGCACCTGCGTGGTTCAGTGGGGTTGAGTGTCTGACTTCAGCTCAGGTCATGGTCTCATGGTTCATGGGTTCAAGCCCCACATCAAGCTTTGTGCTGACAGTACAGAGCCAGCTTCAGATTCTGTCTCCCTCTCTCTGCCCTTCCCCCATTCACATTTTTTTCTCTCTCTCTCAAAAATTAACATTAAAAAAATTTTAAAACAACAACAAAAACAAAGGTCTCTAACCCTAAGGACTATGTGTTCCTCTAGAGCTAACATTGTGTCATTTCCATCTGTGTCTGGCACAAAGTCTAGGACAAGAATGCTCAATTAATTTTTATTGATTATAATACAAAGCAAATAAATGACAATTGCCAAAGAGATGGAATGAACTAAAGGGTATATCCAACAATCCAACTACATTCTATCACACACTGTAAGCCAACTATAATACTCTGATTAACTGGACATGTTAAACCAGGTTTAAGAGTGTCATATGTAAACACGGAAATAAACTTATCTGTGAAGTTAAGGTAGAAGGCACACCCTTCCCATTAGAGACAAGTATAAAGTACAAGTTTTTTTAAAAGGAGAGAGAGAAAAATAAGTATATTCTAAAAGCTGTGTCTAAAAGGGGTACCTGGATGGCTCAGTCAGTTAAGTGACTTTTTCCTTTTTAAGATTATTTATTTATTGAGAGAGAGAGCGGGGGGGGGGGGGCAGAGAGAGAGGGAGAGACAGAATCCCAAGCAGGCTCCTCATTGTCAGGGTGGAGCCCAGCGAGGGGTTCCAACTCACGAACCATGAGATGATGACCTGAAGCTGAAACCAAGTGTCAGATACTTAATCAACTGAGCCACCCAGGTGCCCCAAGTGACTCTTTTTTTTTTTAATTTTTTTTTTTTTTTTCCAAGTGACTGACTCTTAATCTCAGCTCAGGTGTTGATCTCATGGTCATAATCTCACAGTTTTAAGTTCAAGCCCTGTACTGGGCCTGAAGCCTACTTAAAAATTTTTTAAAAATTTAAAAATAAGCTCTGTCTAGAAGCCTTTAGAATAAAAAAATATATATCAGGAAAAATGAAAAAGAAGGATATTTCTCTGAGATAAAAATTATTTTTCAAATAATAGCTAACATTTAATAATTGCTTACTTTCTTCCAGGCACTGTCCTAATAAGCACTCTGTTTTAATTAATTGATTTCTGTCAATGACCCCATGATATAAAGGACAACGATTATCTCCATTTGACAGAAGAGAGAACTGAAGTATAGAAAGGTTAAGTAACTTGCCCAAGATCACAGCAAGCTAGGATTCAAAATCAAGCAGTATGGCTCAAGAACTTGCAGCCTCAACTACACTATGCCATCTCTGACTTTTAACAAAGTCAACAGAGGTGTAAAGGTCTGGAGAAGTTTGTTGCCTCAGACCTGGATCAATGGCAATACAGAATAAGCTGAGCCCTACCTAGATGTGTTGGTGTAGTATACAGACATCTATGATCTAGCCTCTGTCTTCCCAGTATCATCTCTATCTATGTTCCACCCTCAAACCCTACATTCCAGGGACACAGAACCATATGCAGTCTCTTAAAGGCACGCTACTGTTTCTCAGTTCAGTACCAATGCTCATGCAGCTCCCTCTGCCTGGCATCACCTCTCTGCCCCTGACTATCTGTGCCCCTCAGGCTCCACAGATAACTTCTTAATGCCTTGCTGAGCTTATCGTTTACAGGCCTGTTTTTCACTGGATGCAGTTGAGTCCTTGAAAGGGATGCCTGTCTCACTGTTTTTGGAGTTGCTGGTGCTTGGCACACAATTCAGGTGGTCAGTACAAGTTTCCTGATAGAATTAATGGATAAATGGTCTCAGAAACAGAGTCCTCAAAGGCAGCCCGGGGCCTGGGATTAGCTGAGGTGAAGGCTAGCTCCGTATCTGAGAAAGAGTGAACCACCACCTGCACCTGACCATCCAACTATCTTGCAGCAAATCTTCCTCAAAGAAACTGAAGAACCTCTCAGAGGTTTACGGGCTCAGAGGACTAAGGAGCCACAAGTCAGCTCCATCTGAAAGGAAGGGAGACAGTAAGGACTCTGCTGAGATTCAGGAAAAATACATTGCCTCTGTTAAGACATTTTCTCAATGAGAGAAATCAACCTCTGTTAAGACATTTTCTCAAATGAACTGTATTCCTGAACTGCAGCCCTTTCTTTAACATAAATTTAAAAAACACACAGATTTCAAAGAGAGAGAGAAAGAAGGAAAGAGGAGAAGAAAAGGAAAACAGATTTATCTAAGAAAAGAGAAATGCATGTTTTCAGCTCTGCCTGGGAAAGCACTAGACCACAGAGCTGGAGGCACTCAGCTTCAATGAACTTAGCCTATCCTTTTCTGGATTTTCTAGATTTTAGAACTCTCCAACTCTCTAAAGACACACACATGCCACAAACAGCTGCCCAGACCCCTACTCCTTCCCCACTGCCATGGAAACCATTTTTGGAAAATAAAAAACAAATTGGGAACTTTTAAGAGTATTTGTGGATTCAAAAGCTATGAAAGTAAGAGGAACTTAGGGAAGCTGACCCTGTGTGAAAGCGGACCCTGTGTGACCCTGTGTGAAGCTGACCCTCTGAATTAGAATTGGTCTAATTAGAGTAGCATTCCTTCTCCAAAATATGTTCTCTACATTCACCCCTGACTTAGCTGAAATCACATATCCTAAAGAACTGGGAATTTTGGTGCGAAAGTGAGAGGAGGAAGGCATGCAGGCTTGGGAGGGCGGTATGGTAGTGGAGGGCTGAGGGCAGAATTAGAGCAATGGGGTGCATGAGGAGGTGGGAAAGAGACATCAAGAGAAGAGAGAGCGTATCAAGAGCAAACTTCAGCTGTTTCAGAATTTAGTCTAAGTTAGCGATTCTCAACCCTGACAGACTCAATTCCATGAGTGGCACTGCCAAGAATGACATTTTCTAAAATAATGACAAACACTTGGTAAAGTTTGAAACAATCTTCCCGGAGTACCTGGGTGGCTCAGTCTGTTAAGCATCCGACTTTGGCTCAGGTCATGATCTCATGGGTTCGTGAGTTTGAGTCCTCTCTGCCCCTCCCCAGCTCATGCTGTGTCTCTCTTTTTCTCTCAAAAGTGAATAAACATAAAAAAAAAAAAAAAAAAAACCTCCCCCCATGGTAGGTGCAATCTAGAACATTCACTGTAGTTTAAAGTTGTACAATATTTTGTGTTTATTACAACAGAGTTAGACTCTATGTTTATATAAACGGGCAACTCACCTATGTAAACGTCTAACAAATACTCAAAATTCAAAAGGACAAAGGACAATGCTTCTTTGTGTGACATTATTCTGCATGATCTCAGCATCTCTAGCCCGCTAAATGCTGGTCACACTCCTAAATCACAACCATAAAAAGTCCTTGCTGCAATCTCAATGACCTAAAAGATTTTACTCCAAGGATTGGGAGAGAAAAAACTTTTTTCTTCTATTTCATCTCCACTCCTCCTTCAAATGGTTCCTTAACAACCAAGACCCAAAACTCCCATATACTGAGTTTATATGTAGTTAACCCACTATGGGTTTTGTGGGCTAACCTGAGAACCTATTCAACACTCAATACAATATTTCTACTAAACTACACACTCCCAATTCCAAACTTAGAAATAAAATTTGAGAATATATCATTCCATAAGTCAGAGACTTACATATACTAACCTCTCACCATCAATGTTCCAATTTTTTTTTTAATTTTTTTAATGTTCATTTATTTTTGAGAGGAAGACAGAGCATGAGTGGGGGAGGGGCAGAGAGAGTGGGAGACACAGAATCCAAAGCAGGCTCCAGGCTCAGAGCTGTCAGCACAGAGCCCAATGTGGGGCTCGAACCATGAACCGCAAGATCATGACCTGAGCCAAAGTCGGACGCTTAACTGACTGAACCACCCAGGCACCCCTCTTTTTTTAAAGTTTATTTATTTATTTAACTATAAAGAAGAGACAGAGTGCACAAGCAGGGAGGGCCAGAGAGAGAAGAATAGAGAGAGAATCCCAAGCAGGCTCCACACTGACAGCACGGAGGTCAATGCAGGGCTCAAACTCACAAACTGTGAGATCATGACCTGAGCCAAAACCAAGAGTCAAATACTTAACTGACTGAGACACCTAGATGCACCACTGTTCTAATTTTCTTAAACAATGGGCTAACATCCAAGCTACACATGACCAATGGACTATACAGATTAAGTATATATGTAAAATGATCATTGCTGTAGGCACATAAAACAATGTCAATCCAACAAATATTTGATACATCTAGTCCTTATTTTCGTAGCAAGAAGGTACAAACTACATACCCTTTACCTAAATTCTAACCTATAATATTTTATACTTGTTTTCTGCTTTACTATATAGATACTGATTGATTCTACTGCTTATAAATACTGGAAAATGTTCTACAGTATCTGATACTAATAAGTCAACATCAGTAGCAAGTACTTGCCTCATCACACAATGATAAAAGGTCTCAACAATACTGGATTTCCTTGACCCCTTGTCTCCCCACCACCACTATCCCTACTCCCCAAGTTTAAGGTTCCCTGAATTCTAGCCATGCATTCCCATTCCACACATCTTCTGCACTCACTCAAAGCATCTTCAAACTCTCTGGTTTTCAAGGCAGACAATGGACCACTATCCCTGCCATCAAGGAAGACACACTCCAGTGTGTGTAGAGAATTGAGCTGTGATGAAAAGAATCTTTTTTTTCTTTCAATGATTAAAGCCATACTTACAGATTTATTATCCAACCAGGTTCTATATTAGGTGAGAGCTAAATGACCTCTGATTTTTTTCACTCTAAGAATACAATATATGATTGTGCTATGTTCTTAGATTATGTATAAGTAAATTCACTGGACCCAACTCCATGTATATATTTCTGCTATTTCATCCATGCTGAGGTCAAAGTTTCTTCTTCATAGTATGCCTTGATATTAAAAACAACAACAACAACAAAACCAAAAAGCGATAGACAGGAATAGCCCCTGTTCTCTCCTCTCCTTAAGCACTGATACAAAGAGCATCTGAAGCTGGACGTTTAACCAACTGAGCCACCCAGGTGCCCCCCAAATGTCTAATCCCTTAGATATGTTAGGCACAACCTTAAAGATGTTGGGCTCAGTCAGTCAAGCATCTGACTCTTGATTTCGGATCAGGTCAAGATCTCACGGTTTGTGGATTCAAGCCCCGAGCTAGTCTCTGAACTGACAGTGTTAGCTAAGCTCTGAACTGACTGCCTGGGATAGTCTCTCTTTCTCTCTCTCTGCCCCTGTCCTACTTGCATGCTCTCTCAAATAAACTTAAAAAAAAAAAAAAAGAAAGAAAGAAAATAAAGAAACTAATAGCAATCTCTCTTGAGATTGCTCAACTTCTAGATAAATAGTAATAGTCACTATTTATTGAATACTTTTTCAGGACCAGGCATTTTTATAAATTACTTCTAATCCTCAAAATCACACTGTGCATTACTGTCTCCCATTTCACAGATAAGGAAACTGAGCTTCAAGAAGCTGAAAGACTTGCTGAACACACAGCTTATAAGCAGCAGAGTCAAAATGTGCGGCCACCTTCTGGAATCCAAAGTCCTGATTCTTTCTGCTACACTGACATGCGTCTCAATCAATTTTTCAAAGCAGGTAATTTCATGATTTGTGAACCATACATTAAGCTATTGTGTGTCAGACACATACAACCATATGGCTTTGAAATTTTTATTACTTTTAAATGCTACATTTTAAGACATAAGACACCATTCCAAGTAAGAAATTTTATGGGGTGGTAGTTATAAATTACCCTAATTATTTTTATTTAACCTGCCTAATTTGAACATTTCTCCAAAAAGATCTTATGTTTTCGATGTTCTGACATTTGCTTGTGACTAAAATTTACAAATAGATCAGAATTTAAAAACTAAAGAGAGGCAAATATAAAGTAGCCATCTGGTTTACCACAATGAAGTGTAAAAAAAAAAAAAAAATTTCAAAACATATCCACCAAAATGGCTAAAATGAAAAAGACGAAAAATACCAAGTGTTGACAAAGGTGCAGACCATCCAGAACTCTCAAACACTTCCAGTGGAAATGGAAATTGGTACAGCCACTTTGGAAAACTGTTTAAAAACATCTATTAAAATTTATCATATGCATATCCCACAACCCAGAAATTCCACTCTTATGCATATACCCAATAGATATGTGTACATTTGCTCACCAAAAGACATATACTAGAATGTTTCTACCAGCACTGTTCATTATAGCCCAAACTGGGAAGCTAACCAAATGTCCATCAATAGTAAAACATATCAATAAATTGAGGTATATTCACATAATAGAGTGCCACACAGCAATGAAAATGCAGAGTCTACAATTTGATTAATCTCACAAAATAACATTGAGCTAAAGAAATCAGACATAGAAGCATATATATTATATGATACCATTTATATAAAATACAAAAACAGGTAGAATCTATATTGTTAGAAATCAGGACAGTGGTTACTCTTTGGTAGAGATAATGACAGAAGACACAAGGAGGCTTCTTAGGTGCTGGTAATATTGTTTCTTCATATGGATGCTGATGACAAGAGTATACTCAATTTGAAATATTCAGAAGATGGGAAGCTTATAGTAGCCTAACAGTAAAGAGAATCAGAACGCCTACATTTGAATCTCAGTTCCATCACTTACTAGTTATGATTTTGGGCAAGTTCCTTAACCTCCCTGTGCCTCATTTCTTCATCTATAAAATAGGCCTAATAACTACCACATAGGGTTAGTCTGAGAATTACATCATCATAAGACTTATTTATACAGTTGGTTATTATCATTAAGTATTTGCTAAGTAAAAAAAAAAAATGCTTTATTCTGAAGCAACATAAGAAAATGAAGAAGGGAAACAAAGACATATAAGATTTGACTATTTCTAGAAAATGCACAGGGCACCTGACTGGCTCAGTTAGTTAAGTGTCTGACTCCTGATTTGGGCTCAGGTCATGATCTCACAGTCATGATTACTTTTTAATTTTTTTTTAATGTTTATTTTTGAGAGACAGAGAGACAGACAGAATATGAGTGGGGGAGGGGCAGAGAGAAAGGGAGACACAGAATCTGAAGCAGGCTCCAGGCTCTGAGTTGTTAGCACAGAACCCGACGTGGGGCTCAATCTCACGAACTGTGAGATCATGACCTGAGCCGAAGGCAGAGGCTTAACCGACTGAGCCACCCAGGCGTCCCACTCATCGTGATTACTTTTGTCTCAGCCATGTATCAGGCTCCACACTGGGTGCGGAGCCTGCTTAAGATTCTGTCACTCACCCTCTGCCCCTTTCCCACTTGCTCTGTGCACATGCGAAAAAGAAAAGAAAATGAACAAAATAATTATTTAGGAAATGAAGGCAATAATAAGTAAGGTTTAGTAAAAAGGGGCATGACCCGGGAGTTAAAACTACTCCTATAAATCTTCACCTAAACAGACCCTGGGCCAGCAGTCAGTTTCTCTGAGCCTGCAGCTCCCCACTGTCCACTGGGGGTTGGCCACAATGATCTCCTCAGGATGATGAGTAATAACAAGGGGAGGCACTGATCACGAACTAAGAGGGCTGAGCCCACAGTAGGGTCTCTTATTCTCCAAGAGGACTCTGAAATCTTGTATGCCTCTGGATTTCATTAATACTTGTTTTTAAAATACTTATCATGCCTATCAGCCTTCTCTCTGTCACTCGGGGTCACATTTCTTGCAGCTATTTAGAGTAAATAATTAAGACTTCTGGTAGGCTTCTAAAAGAGCCAGTCAAGTGGGTTGCTGTCACCCATACTACGGAGGTATTCCTAACTTCTCTGGTCATGTTATAATAGCTACTCTTTATTAAACCCTACTTATATGCTGGGCCCTATAATAAATACTTTATCCCCAATCTTCAAAACAATGTGCTAGGTACTTAGTATTCTTCATTATTCTCATCTTTCACAGATAAGAAAACTAAGGCTCAGAAAGGCTGACCCATTCAAAAGGGCAGAGCTGGAAGGTGAATTAGGCTTCTCTGGCTCCAGAGTCCCATGCTCTTTCCACGAGCCACAGTCCCTTGACTTACTTGACAATCAATCACATTTCTTACAAAAGGACATTAGCTAAGGTGAGCTAAAACAAAAATAATCTAATTTAGTGAAAAATCAATTTTGGATTTTTTTTAATGATTACTTTTGTTTCTAAGTAAAGGTCTCCTCCTGGGTCAATTTAAATGAATACTGCACATTGAAACTATTTGTATTACACAGCAGTCATCCAAACCATAGGTTAAAGCCCTTAAAAGATATTTACATTTCTTCCCTGCTGAATCCCCAGTGACCAGATCAGGGCCAGGCCTAGAGCTGGCACTTAACAAAAACATCTTGATGACCACTTCTCTCAAATCTTGTTTACCAAAATACTCTACTGATAAGAAGGATGCATTCTAACAAAACACTTTAATATCTTATACTTCATGACCAAAATTAAACATGAGAGAGAGTCACTGAAATATCCTTCCTGCTGTTAAGACACTCTCCTCCAGGTCAAGTGGCACTGTCATCATCCACAAGCAATTATTAAACACCTACAAATATTTATTTAACATACTGAGGTAACTCAGTATACCTTCTCTTCTCTTTCTCCATGAGATATGGCAAGCCACAGAAGCTGTGGCTTCCCTCCAGGCAGGCCAGCCTCTGCAGGTATCGTAGAGACCATACAAAGACACAAATGTCATACATGATTAGGCCAAAGGCCCAAGGAGTCTGATCTGTCCCTCAAATAGACCCATGTCCTACCACCTTTTCCTGGAGCCCTGATATTGCAGACCCAAATAACCTTCTCTTCCTCTTCCCTATCAACCGCACAACACTGAGGAACCCAGAAATTTCTCCCAATGTCTGTCATACCTACTCCTACCTCATCTAAAAGAGATACTTTGTTCATCTCCAAGGATCCACTGAATAAGTCAGTGTATAGTATTAAATTTTTTCTTTAAAAACTTTATATTCATAGAGAGTACACAGAATATGTGTGCACTAAGCTGGATTCTATTCCATTACTTTACCTTCCATTGCAGCTTGGGCAAGTTGCTTATCCTCTCTGGGCTTTAGTTTCCTCAGCCATAAAATGAGGAGAGTGAAACTAACTAGTCAGGGGTTATTCACCTAGTTCCAGGATGCCTTGAAAGATTTAGGCATGTGCTTTGAGGGTTAATAACTCTCCCCCATAATTTATATAAAAATTACCTGTTTGCATATGTGTATTTTTCTGGAGAAGTCTATGGCTTACATCAAATTGTCAGCCAAGTCATGGCCCCCAAAATAACTACAGCCCATGTTTAACTGAGCACTTACTATGTGCTAGGCACTGTGCTAAGTCTACATATATTTATTCATGTAACCCTCACAATAACCCTGTGAGTTAGATACAATTATTGTCTTCATTTTACAGTTGAAGAAAGTAAACCAGAAAGAGCCTGGGCTCTTAAACACGAGGCTATGTTGGGTGAGATCATCTCTAAATCCTAAAATTCTCTGATTCTATGTTTATTTAAATGAATAGTTTTCCTTTAGTTAAATTTTCTGTACCACTCACATTCATTAGTCCTACCTTTTTTTTTAATGTTTATTTTTGAGAGCGAGAGCGAGAGAGAGCGCACGCACCAGTGGGGGAGGGGCAGAAAGAGAAGGAGACACAGGATTTGAAGCAGGCTCCAGGCTCTGAGCTGTCAGCACAGAGCCGGAGGCGGGGCTCGAACTCATGAACCGCGAGATCATGACCTGAGCCAAAGAAGGACCCTCAACAGACTGAACCACCCAGTGCCCCTAGTCCTACCTTTTTTTTAAGTGACTCAGGACCCTGAGATCAAGAGTCAGATCCTCTATCCATTGAGCCAGCCAGGTGCCCCCATTAGTCCCACTTTTAAATCTTTATACAGAACAACCAAACTCATGGAACATCCCAGATGAATGCTACCTGAAAAATAATATATTAGAAAACTAATCTGAGTAAAGGGTCCAAAGGCACTTTCCAGTCCCAGCCTCCAATCCGCTTTTACTTTTACAACATGGTGATTAACTAACAGATGTATCTGAATCTAATTACTAAAGTCTAAAATCAAAGAACAGTAAATA
This sequence comes from Prionailurus viverrinus, assembly GCF_022837055.1. Lineage (NCBI taxonomy): Eukaryota > Metazoa > Chordata > Mammalia > Carnivora > Felidae > Prionailurus > Prionailurus viverrinus. Next base: position 33,519,766 of record NC_062565.1, on the reverse strand, counting down.
AGCCAGAGTATCAGCCTGAAAGGGGGATGCAGCGGCAGCAAAAGCTTCTCACCATACCAGTCATCAATCCAGTGAAAAGACCAGGAAAGGTACATTGGTCCAAGGCCCCTGTGCCCCCGGTTGACTAGCGACACCCCCCTAATCCCACCTCCTGAAAACCACTGATCAGTGTGGACAAGGCTTGAATCAGTCTCCCCTTGAGATACAAAGGCTGGTTAAAAGTATTAAGGCATTCCCAAATCCTGCCTTGGAATAAGAAGAGAAAACTAAGTGAAAGGCTTCCAATTTTTGCACATACCGGTTCTGACAACCTGCAACAGTAACACAGGAGTCAGCAGTTACCCAGTTACTGGAAACTGTTTTGCCGGACACCAGCCTCCCCCCCCCCCCCAAATTACTGAGGGACATAACTTTGCTTAATAAATGGCTGCAAAGAAGTGGACTTTGTTAGTTCATTTCACAGGCTGTCAAAAATCCTCCACATCTTAAAGGGAAGGTTGTTGAAACTTTATGCCCAACTCTCATCACCTTTATCCATTTGGTTTGTGTAATGAGAAAAGAAGCAAAGGAGGGAGAAAAGAGATCAAGGGAATGGCCCCGGGTGCAGGGATTATATCCTTTCCAGGGGTGATGCAACAGGGTCAGCCAAAGAAGTGGAGGAGCTGGGAGCTTCTAGGAAGGAAGAAACCAGTGTCGGAGTTGGAAATCCGAGCGGAAAATGGATTATGAAGGACTAGGGGTCACGGTTATTTAGAAGAGGCCGGAGGATAAAGGGTCTAGTCTGGACCTAGTACCAGGAAGGAGAGAGAGAGGAAGCGGTGGAAGGGTTGGTGGGGCCGGTGAGGAGGCGGGCAGAGGAACCAAAGGGGAGAGGAAAAGGCAGGGTCGGACAGGAAAGGGTGGCATCCCTGGGGGCCTCGGAGGGGACGGTCTGAGTGTCTGGGGGACGTGCAAGCGAGGACGGGGTGATCTGTTCGGCTGTGTGGGAACTGAGTGCGGGGGCGGCCGGCCAGGAGGGATACGGAGGCTGCAAGAGTGGAGGGGAGAGCCTGGAGTGCCCCCCGAGGGCAGGAGCGCCCAGCACTGGAGGGCCCAGGGCGAGGGAAGAAGAGTGGTGACAACGGTCGGGGCCAGCGGAGCGGGCCGGAGGCTGTCCAGCTCGAGTTGAGGCGAGGGCCGCCACGGAGTCCCGGCTCGGGCTGAAGAGAGGGAGACCGGCCCGAAGCAGGGGGTACGGGAGGAGGGTCGAAGGAGGTTAGGAAGGGCCCCGGGACGGCTGGGGACCGGCGCTGGCGCTCTCACCGGGACAGGTGCTTCAGGATCTGCTTCTTAATGATCCCGGCCATGCCGGAGCCGCGGCCCGCGTGGAAGGCAGGCGGGCAGCTGTGGCCTCCTCAGTCGTGAAGAGGCGGCCCCTCAACTCGCCGCGGCGCGGGGACCGGATGCCGCCGCCACAGCCGCCGCCATGGCGCTCTCCCGCCCCTGCCCCGGCGCCGGGAGCTCCGCCACGATCCCACCCACCCGCGCGGCGCCGCGGTAGCCAGCGGGGAGCGACGCGAAGACCGCGCGCTGCTAGCCCGGCTCGCAGCGGCCGGAGGCGCGCGCTGCGAGAGGGGCGCGCGTGACGAGGGGCGGGGCTGGCGCGTGGTGAGGGGCGGGGCGAGCGCGCGCACGCGCAGCGACGGGTGGGAGAGCTAGCTCCGTACTCTCTCCCTGTCTGCCCTGCGGTCAGCCACTGGAAGGTTTCGCCTCCGAGCTATACAAGGTTCACACTCCGGCAATTGCTTTGAAACATAAGGGAAAAGGCGGCATGTTTGTGATTTTTGGCAGGAATTCGCCAGATAATTGCGCAGCCCCTGGCCCATTTCTCGTTCACTTCCTTCATACGGTCATTCTTTATTGGTTGAGCACCAACTAACGCCACTCCAGGAATCGGACTGAGGAGTGACGAATAGTCTCAAGAACGTCACGGACCCTTAGAACCACCGCGGTCTGCTGCTTTGTGCTAAAGAACTGAGAAGGGGGCGCCGTGTCACCGTCTATCTTGGTGCTCCTCTTAATCTCTCCCTGGCTAACCAATAGGCAAATGTTTACCCAACACGTAAGGAACTGAAGCCCAGGAAAATAGACGAAAAAGCTTGCCCACAGCCACAACTACTTAGTGAGACTCAGGACTAGAACCCAAGTGTTCTTCCTCTCAATCTAGTTGCTATTTCCACTCTATTTCGTTCATGCATTTACAAGTGTAACCCATATGCTGGGGGACATCTGTAGAACCGGTGGCAAAGATGAAAAGATGGCAGTTTTCTGGACTTAAATCTTAGAGCAAAATCCTGGTAAAATACTCTCTGAGACAGGCTTACAGGAAATCTGGCCAGTTATTCATATTTGTGAATAGGTAATGTATGCACCTAATACGTGCACATAATACAATTGTTGCCTGATTCCAGAGATAGTTTAAGCATGGTCAACTATATAAATGTTAAATTTTTTAAATAACCAACAAAATTCGTGTATTCCTATGTGTACCTTGTAATAAATTCAATTTTCCCTAGAAGTTCCCCCAAATTACCTTTAAAAAAAAAAAGTTTATTCCTGAGAGAGACAGACAGAACATGAGTGGGGAAGGGGCAGAAAGAGAGGGAGACAACAGAATCCGAAGCAGGCTCTAGGCTCTGAGCTGTCAGCACAGAGTCCCACGCGGGTCTCCCAACTCAGGAGCAGAGTGGTAAGACGCTCAACCGACTGAGCCACCCAGGTGCCCCCAAAATTACCTTTTTTTTTTTTTTACGTTTATTCATTTTTGAGGCAGAGAGAGACAGAGCATGAATGGGGTAAGGTCAGAGAGAGAGGGAGACACAGCATCCGAAACAGGCTCCAGGCTCCGAGCCGTCAGCACAGAGCCCGACGCGGGGCTTGAACTCACGGACCGCGAGATCATGACCTGAGCTGAAGTCGGCCGCTTAACCGACTGAGCCACCCAGGCACCCCTCAAAATTACCTTTTTAAAAGGGAAGCAAATAATCCTCACCCTGGGTTCTACTACCCAAATCCCTCCAGCAGGACTGCACAGTCTATCATTATTTGTCCCTCTGTCCACCTTTCAACTGAAAACATTCCAGGAACCAATAGATCCTATGGAAGAAGTTTCTTGCCAGGATTATTGACCATTATCACTCCCTCCCAATTCACCTGCCAGCTGCAGCGGCCTTGAGGCAATTTCTTGCATTTTGTACTTCTTTTCCTGGAGAACCCTAGCAGCTGATTGGATATCTGACATCAGTTATGTAAAACAAAGCCTCCCCAAGCTCAGAAACTCAGAATCCTTGTTGAACAATTCATCATGCCTGGTGAATGAATTGTTTTTGTTGAAAGGAAAAACTCATGCTCTAAAAAAAAAATATGGCCCCTCTAGGGACAGTGGAATAGGAGAATTCATAGTCTAACGAATAATATTAATGTGTTTATCTTTACCTGCAATGCTAAGAATGCAAAGGCATATAAAAATAAAAGAGGGTACCCTGGTGGCTCAGTTGGTTAAGCAACGATCTCTTGGCTTTGGCTTGGGTCATGATCTTACGGTTGGTGAGATCAAGCCCCATGATGGGCTCTGCACTGACAGCGTGGAGCCTACTTAAGATTCTCTCTCTCTTCTCACTCTACCCCCTCCCACTCATGCTCGCTCTCACTCTCTCAAAATAAATAAACATTTAAAAATACTTTTAAAATAAAATATAAATAAATAAAAGGAACTTGGGCCCAATCCATACTTTTTTTTTAAAGTTAAACATTTTGAGATGATTGTATGTTAACTTTCAGTTGGAAGAAATAATGCAAAGATATTCCTGTATCCTTTACTCAGTTCCCCCAAGGGCAACATGTTGTAAAACTTCAGTATGATATCACAAACCAGAATGTTGACATTAATACACTCAGTATACAGAGCATTTCTACTTTTCTGATATGAATGTCTTTTATTTCCTTTTCTTGACCTATAGAGCAGGCTACAATTCCTGGCACTTTGTTTAATAGGTCTGGTGATGTTACCAGATAGAGAACAGGTTCTGCTGCTTGCCACTCAATCAATACTTGGGAGGCAAGTGATCCGTGTGAAAGGAAAGGTTGCTTTATTCAGGAAGCCAGCAACCAGGGAAGATGGAAGGTTTTAAGGGAGTAGTCATGGCGGTGGGGCGCCTGAGTGGCTCAATCAGTTGAGCAAATGACTCTTGATTTTGGCTCTGGTTGTGATCTCATGGTCATGGGATCAAGCCCTGCATCAGACCTCACTCTGAGCGTGAAGCCTGCTTGGGATTCTCTCTCTTTCCCTCTGATTCTCTCTGCTGCTCATGCTCTGTCTCTCTTTCTCTAAAACAAGAAAGATGAAGGAGGAGGGAGGGGGAGGAGGAGGAGGGGGAGGGGGAGAAGAAGGAGAAGAAGTTGTTATGGGAAAAGGGAGGGGGGCTATGTGCAGGAGAAGCTGGTGCCCAGGCGGTTAAGTTTGTCCTTTGTCAACATGACCCTGAACAGATTTGCTGACACCAGTGGCGACTGTTTTTGAACGTAGTCAGATCTTATCTTCTGGGAAAGATGAGTCCTTCACTGCTCAAGGCCAGTGGTCTGAAAATCTCAAGGAGACTATGTTAGTTCTGCTACAGACCATGGGACTTTGGTCAGCAAGCAAGGAGTGCATAAGCTTGAAGCAAAGGGACCCTTAAGACCAGTTGGAATGCTGTTACAATGAAAGCACACATACTTTCTCTGTTCCCAGTCTTAGTAGGAAAGCATTCAGTCTTTCACCATTAAGTATAATGTTAACTGTAGATTTTTTGTGCATGCTCTTTATCAAGTTAAGGAAGTTCTCCTCTAGTCCTACTTTTCTGAGAGTTTTTATCAAGAATAAATGTTCAATTTTTTCAAATGTTTTTTTTTCTGCATTGGATGTTATATTCATATGATTTTTCTTTACCCTGTTAACATGGTGTATTACACTGATGGACTTTCAAATTCTGAACCAGCCTGCATCCCTAGAATAAACCTCATTTGGCCATGGTATATAATTACTTTCATAGATTGCTGAATTCTATTGTTAATATTTGCTTAAGAATTTGTGTATATTTCCTTGATGGCTAATGATGTTGAGCATCTTTTCATGGCTTAGAAGCCATTTGTATATCTTCTTTGGAGAAATATCTATTCAGATTCCTTTTAAATCAGGTTGTCTTTTTGTCATTGAGTTGCAATAGTTCTTTTTATATTCCAGATACAAATCCTTTGTCAGATATATTATTTGCAAAAAATTCTCCAATTCTGTGAGTCATCTTTTCATTTTCCTGATTGTGTCCTTTGATGCACAAAAAGTCTTTTTTAGACCCTAGAAGCAACTTCTCAGCTCTTTCTCGAACCTCAGTCAGGTTCAGCCTACTCGCCTCCACTCCAGCCTCCACCATGTCCAGCAGGGTGACCCAGAAGTCCTATAAGGTGTCCACCTCTGACCCCCGGGCCTTCAGCAGCCACCCCTTCACTAATGCACCTGACGTCCACATCAGCTCTGCCCTGTCCCAGGTGGGCAGGGGAAGCAGCTTCAGGGGTGGCCTGGGCAGCAGCATGAGTGTGATTGGGGGCTACAGCAGGGCTGGGGGGTATGGGGGGCATCACGGCTGTCTCAGTGAACCAGAGCCTGCTGAACCCCCTTAAGCTGGAGGTGGACCCCAACATCCAGGCTGTGCGCACCCAGGAGAAGGAACAGATTAAGAGCGTCAACAACAAGTTTGCCTCCTTCATCGACAAGGTGCAGCATCTGGAGCAGCAGAACAAGATTCTGGAGACCAAGTGGAGCCTCCTAGAGCAGCAGAACACTGCTCAGAGCAACATCGACAAGATGTTCGAGAGTTACATCAACAACCTTCAGCGGCAGCTGGACACCCTGGGCCAGGAGAAGCTGAAGCTGGAGGTGGAGGTTGGCAACATGCAGAGCCTGGTGGAGGACTTCAAGAATAAGTACGAGGAGGAGATCAAAGAATGTGCAGACATGGAGAATGAATTTGTCCTCACCAAGAAGGGTGTGGATGAAGCTTACATGAACAAGGTGGAGCTGGAGTCCCACTTGGAAGGGCTGACCGACGAGATCAACTTCTTAAGGCAGCTGTACTTCTGGGACACGTCTGTGGTGCTGTCCGTGGACAACAGCCACTCCCTGGACCTGGATGGCATCATTGTTGAGGTTAAGGCCCAGTACAAGGAAATTGCCAACGCAGCCGGGCCGAGGCTGAGACCATGTACCAGATCAAGTATGAGGAGTTGCAGACATTGGCTGGGAAGCACGGGGATGACCTCCGTCACACGAAGACGGAGATTTCCGACGTGAACCAGAACATCAGCCAACTCCATGCTGAGATCAAGGGCCTCAAAAACCAGAGGGCTTTCCTGGAAGCCACCATAGCTGATGCTGAGCAGCGTGGGGAGCTGGCCGTTAAGGATGCCCATGCTAAGGTGGCCGAGCTAGAAGCCTCCCTGCAGCAAGCCAAGCAGGACATGGCCCAGCAGCTGCGGGAGTACCAGGAGCTCATGAACATCAAGCTGGCTCTGAACATTGAGATCACCATCTGCCACAAGCCGCTAGAAGGTAAGGAGAGCAGGCTGGAGTCTGGGATGCAGACCATGAGTATCCACACTAAGACCACCAGCGGCTACTCAGGTGGGCTGGGCTCAGCCTATGGGAGCCTCACGAGCCCTGGTCTCCGCTATGGCCTGAGTACCTTCCAGTCCAGCTTCGGTCCTGGCAGGGGCTCCACTTCCCTCAGCTGTGTCAGTTCCTCCAAGGCTGTGGTGGTATAGAAGATTGAGATCCGTGATGGGAAGCTGGTGTCTGAGTCGTCTGATGTCCTATCCAAGTGAACAACCAGCCTGCAGGGGGAAGGAGCCATGCAGGGCAGCGTCGAGAACAGGAGGCCCACCTAATACTCAGCCCATCCTCAGCCTATCCTTAGGGGAAGTCCACTGCCCTGGGTACCCCTCTTGCCCATGCCCCCAACTAAAAGCCAATTCAAGTGTCTTTTCCCAAATAAAGCCTCAGATGGCTCTGCCAATCCCCCCCTCAAAAAGTCTTTTTTTAGTTTGTTTGCTTGTTGTTGTTGTTATTGTTGTTGTTGTTGTTGATTTATATAATCTCTACACCCAATATGGGCCTCGAACTCATGACCAGAGACCAAGAGTCGCACGCTCCACTGACTGAGCCAACCAGGCACCCCTGAAGCACAAAAATTTTTAATTTTGATGATATTGTTTCTTTCTTTTTTTTTTTTTCTTTTGTTGCTGTGTTTGTGGTGTTACATCTAAGGAATAGTTGTATAATCCAAGGTCGGGAAGATTTACATCTATTTTTCTTCTAAAAGTTTTAGCTCTGATATTTCGGAATTGTATCCATTTCGAGTTCATTTTTGTATGTGGTACGATAAATGCGACCGACTTCATTTACTTCTTATGTGGATATCCAGTTGTCTTAGCATAATTTGTTGAATAATCTTTCCCCATTGGAATGTCTTGGTGAAAATCAATTGCTGATAAAAGTCACAATCCATTTCTGGATTCTCGATTCTTTCTATTCCATTCATCTGTATGTCCATTCTTTTTTTTTTTTTTTAATGTTTATTTATTTTTGAGACAGAGAGAGACAGAGCATGAACGGGGGAGGGTCAGAGAGAGGGAGACACAGAATCTGAAACAGGCTCCAGGCTCTGAGCTGTCAGCACAGAGCCTGACGCGGGGCTCGAACTCACAGATTGTGAGATCATGACCTGAGCCGACGTCGGCCGCTTAACCGACTAAGCCACCCAGGCGCCCCATCTGTATGTCCATTCTTACACCAATAGCACAGTGTCTTGATTAGTATAACTTTGTAAGAAGTTTTGAAATGAGGAAACTATAGTGTTTTTGTGTATTTAGAGCTTTTAGATGCATAGCTTTTAGTTGATTCTCTAGTTATTATATTATTTATATCACAGTCTTATCACAGTCTACTCTACTGTCAGTTACCAGTTCAAGTGAAGTGCAGAAAATTCACCTCCCTTTAGGTCTCTTTTCCCTCCCATAGGTACAATTGCCTTAAATATTTTCTCTGTATACATTCGGAGCTACATTAATCAGCATCATAATTTTTGCTTTGATCATCCAACATAATTTAGAAAACTCAGGAAAAGTAGTCTATTATACTTACCCACAGTTCTGCTTACTGTGTTTCCTTCATTCTTGATGTTATGGGATTCATTCATTTATTGTTTCCTTTCTGTTTTGAGAACTTTTTAGCCATTCTTTTAAAGTACGTCTGCTAGCAGTAAATTCTCTTAGTTTTCTTTCATCAGAGGACATCTTTATTTCCCATGTATTCCTGAAGCATATTTTTACTGGATATTGGATTCTGGGCTGACAGCTCTTTTCTTTCAGCTATTGAAAACTATTCTGCCACTTCCCTCTGGTGTCCATTGTTTCTGATGAGACATCTGTCCTTCAAATTGTTTTCCCTCAAGGTATCATTTTTCTCTGGCTGTTTTCAAACTTTTTGTCTTTAGTTTTCACAAGTTTGACTCTGACATAACTTGATGTGGATTTCTTTGAATTATCCTGATTGAAGGACACCTGGCTGGTTCAGTTGATGGAGCATGTGACTCTTAATCTTGGGGCCGTAAATTTGAGCCCTACTCTGGGCAGAGAGATTACTTAAAAATAAAATTTTGGGGGGAAAAAGTATATGAGTTATCCTGATTGAGGGTCAATTTCTTGAATATATAGGTTTATGTCTCTTACAAATCTGGGACGTTTTCAACAATTATTTGTTCTAGTGCACTCTTTGGCTCTTTCCTTTTTTTTCCTCCTGGGGCTCTGACAACATAAATATTAGACTTTTGCTATGTCCCACAGGTCCCTGAAGTTCTACCTTTTTTTTTTTTTAAGTTTATTTTCTCTCTATTGTTTAGACTGAATATTTTTACTGTTCTATGCTTGAGTTTACTGATTATTTCATGTTACTGATTGTTTGCTGTTAAGCCCATCCACTGAATTTTTTGTTTTTTGATTCCAAAATTTCCATTTGCTTCTTCTTCATGTCTTCTATTTCTTTGCTGAGACTTTCTATTTCTTCATTGGTTTTGAGCATGTTCATAGTTGCTCATCGAAGCATTTTTATGATAGCTGCTCTAAAATCTTGTCAAATAATTCTAGCCTCTCTGCCATCTTGGTATTGACATCTACTGATTACCTTCTTTAAATTCAATTTGAGATCTTCCTGATTCTTGGTATGATGAGTGATTTTAGATTGAAACCTGGACATTTTCATATTATAAGACTCTGGATCTTATTTAAACCTTCTGTTTTGCTGACTTTTTCTCACACTGGTCTGGCAAAATGGAGAGGGGCCCTCTTGCTACTGTCAGGTGAAGCTATATAGAAGTCCAGGTTGACAATCAGCCTCCTTGGACACACAAGGGAAGGGTTCCTCATTACTGCTAGGCTAAGATGGGCGTTCTGGCTCTCTAGTAGGGCTCAACGTATACTTCCCTAGCAGGGTGTAGCACACAGCCCCTCATAAGGGATCCACTGACATGGGGGTGTGTGCAGCCTCATGACCACTGGACATTGTTGAAAGTCCTTAAGGTCCTACCGAGGCCTCTTCTGCCATTACCTCTGTCAGGAAGGCTGGGTGCCTTGTTGTTGACTGATGGGGGTGCTAATCTCAGCTCCTTATTTGGCCTTCTCTGATACCACCCCAGCAGGAGTTTGGGGGATTTCAATACAGCCTCACAAAGGTAGAAGAGTAAGTGCCCCGCTTGGTCTTTGTGGCACAAGTAGGAATAGGGCCAGCGTTTTTTCTGTGGTGTTTGGCTGGAGTAAAGTGGTTATTGTCTAAAAGTTTTCTATCTTGCTGTCTCTTTTCTAGTCCTCTGGCCGTAGAAAGCAGGCTTTCCAGGGCACCTGGGTGGCTTAGTTGGTTAAGTATCCGACTTCAGTGCAGGTCATGAGCTCTGGGTTTGTGAGTTCAAGCCCCACGTTGGGCTCTGTACTGACAGCTCAGAGCCTGGAGCCTACTTTGGATTCTGTATTTCCCTCTCTCTCTGCCCCTCCCTGCTCACACACTCTCTCTCAAAAATATATATAAACATTTAAAAGAGTTTTTTAAAAGAAAGCAAGCAGGCTTTTCTTGGGGTGTGCTTTGTCTATGGCCTATCAGTATTTCTTGGTTGCTAGCTTCTTCTGCTCCCAAGTCTGGGATATATGAAGCAAAAAAAATCGAGAGCTCATTATGTTGTTCCTTGGGTCCCAAAGTCTGCCTTCTTTCCACCTTTCAGTCTTCTTATGCTTGTTTTACACACACACACCGTGCACAGACGCATACACATACATTCATTCTAGGGTTTTAGTTATACTTAGCAGTAGGATAGGGAAAAGTACATCTACTCCATCTTTCTGGAAGCCTAAGTCCAAACATTTTCTTTAATGTTTTTAACATTTTATTTTGAATTAGTTATAGATTCTTGGGAAGTTGTGAAGATCATACAGAGAAGCCCTGTGTACCCTTCACCCGCTTTCCTGCAATGGTTACATCTTACATAACTACAATAAAACATAAAACCCAGGAAATGGATACAGGCATATCTCAGAGATATTGCAGGCTGAGTTTGGTTCCTTCCAGACCACCACAATAAAGCAAATATCACAATAAGACAAGTCAAATAAGTTTTTTGGTTTCTTACTAAATGTAAGTTTATAGTATACTGTAGTCTATTAAGTGTGCAATAGCATTATGTCTGAAAAAAACGATATATATCTTTTTAAAAAAATACCTTACTGTGACAAATATCATATGACTTCACTCATATGAGGACTTTAAGCCACAAAACAGATAAACATAAGGGAAGGGAAGCAAAAATAATATAAAAACAAGGAGGGGGACAAAACATAAGAGACTCTTAAATATAGAGAACAACCAGAGGGTTGCTGGAGGGGTTGTGGGAGGGGGGATGGGCTAAATGGGTAAGGGGCATTAAGGAATCTACTCCTGATATCACTGTTGCACTACATGCTAACTAACTTGGGTGTAAATTAAAAGATAATTAATTTAAAAAAACCTTACTGTGGGGCGCCTGGGTGGCTCAGTCGGTTAAGCGTTATGTCTCTTGATTTCAGCTCAGGTCATGATCTCAGAGTTTATGAGATCGAGGCCTGCATCAGGCTCTGCGTGGATAGCGGGATTCTCTCTCCCTCTTTCTGCCCCCCCTCCCCTGCGAGCACACATACACCCTCTCAAAATGAGTCACTTTTTTTTTTTTAATTTTATTGTTTATTTTTTAAAATTTACATCCAAATCCAACTTCCCAACTTGGACTCTTGGTTTCAGCTCAGGTCATGATCTCACTGTTCATAGGTTCAAGCCCCACGTTGGGCTCCATGCTGACAGCACAGAGCCTGCTTGGGATTCTTTTTCTCTCCCTTTCTCTGTGCCCCTCCTCTGCTGTCTTGTTCAAAATAAGTAAACTTTAAAAAAAAAAAAATGAGCACAATATTGATAGGTGTGTATAATTCCTCATTTAATCACATGGATAGACTTATATAACTACTACCACAATCAAGATACAGACTTCTCGGTCACTATAAAAATCTCCCTCACGCTACCTTTTTACAGACATTTCCTACTCTCCTCACTCCCAACACATCCCTAACCCCTAGCAACCACGAATTTGTTCTTCATCTTGGTGATTTTGTCATCAATGGAAACATGCAGTATGTGACTTTTCAGAGTGGCTTTTTTCACTCAAGCATACTGCCCTTGAGATCCATCAAGTTGTTTTATCAGTAGTTTATTCCTTCTTATTACTGAGCAATATTCTACCCACCTATACCCAGAGAAGGATAAGAGTATGCAAACAAGGAAAGGTGATTTTATAGACAACTCAAGAGCAAGAGTGTTGAGAAGCTGAGATGGGTTATCATTGCCTATTAGGATTCTCGAGAGTAGTTTTCTAGTTTGTGATAGCTATGACGTTTTTAAAACCACTTTACTGGGGCGCCTGGGTGGCTTGGTCGGTTAAGCGTCCGACTTCGGTTCAGGTCATGATCTCACGGTCTGTGAGTTCGAGCCCTGCGTCGGGCTCCGTGCCGACAGCTCAGAGCCTGGAGCCTGTTTCAGATTCTGTGTCTCCCTCTCTCTCTGCTCCTCCCCTGTTCATGCTCTGTCTCTGTCTCAAATAAATAAACGTTAAAAAAAAAAAAAAGTTAAAAAATAAAACCACTTTACTGAGGTATGATTGACATACAGAAAAGCACACAGTTTTTAAAGTTTTGACATATACACACACCAGTGACATCACCACCACAATCAAGGCAATGAATGTGTCCATCCCTCTCAACAGCTCTAGCTGTTCTGAGCTACACCGACTTCCCTGATGGTCCGGAAGTACTTTTTTTTTTTTTTTTTTTTTTTTTAAATTTTTTTTTAATTTTTTTTTTTCAACGTTTATTTATTTTTGGGACAGAGAGAGACAGAGCATGAACGGGGGAGGGGCAGAGAGAGGGAGACACAGAATCGGAAACAGGCTCCAGGCTCCGAGCCATCAGCCCAGAGCCCGACGCGGGGCTCGAACTCACAGACCGCGAGATCGTGACCTGGCTGAAGTCGGACGCTTAACCGACTGCGCCACCCAGGCGCCCCCGGAAGTACTTTAAGTAGACTTCTACTTCAGAGTCTTTGTACTTGCTGTTTCCTCTACCTGGAAAGCTTATGCCCTAGACATCTCCATGGCTCCCCCGGCCCCACCCCTTCATGTCATCTCTGCAGCCACCCCTGATCTGGCACTCCCTATGTCTCCTACTTACTTTACAGCATGTATCATACAACAGTGTTGTTTCTTACTGTCTGACTTCTAGCAGGACAAATTCATCAATATTACTCTTCTCCTTGAGCATCTTTTTTTTTTTAATTTTTTTTTTAACATTTTTATTTTTATTTTTGAGACAGAGAGAGACAGAGCATGAGCAGGGGAGGGGCAGAGAGAGAGGGAGACACAGAATCCGAAGCAGGCTCCAGGCTCTGAGCTGTCGGCACAGAGCCTGACGCGGGACTCGAACTCACAGACCGCGAGATCATGACCTGAGCCAAAGTCGGATGCTCAACCGACTGAGCCACCCAGGCGCCCCAAGCATCTCTTTTTTTTATTTTTTTAAGATTTTTTTTTTTCAACGTTTATTTATTTTTGGGACAGAGAGAGACAGAGCATGAACGGGGGAGGGGCAGAGAGAGAGGGAGACACAGAACTGGAAACAGGCTCCAGGCTCTGAGCCATCAGCCCAGAGCCTGACGCGGGGCTCGAACTCACGGACCGCGAGATCGTGACCTGGCTGAAGTCGGACGCTTAACCGACTGCGCCACCCAGGCGCCCCGCATCTCTTTTTTTTTAATCAGTCAGGTTAGATTCACCTGCACGTAACAGAAAACTCAAAAAATGACAAGACTTCAACAAAAAGTATGTTTATATCCCTTTCATGTAAAAGAAGTCTGAGGTAGGCAGTTCAGGCAGCTCTTCAATCATTAGGGACCTAGACTCCTTCTATCTTGCTAACATCATCCTTAGTTGCCAGTTTGTGGTGCAAGATGTTGCTTACATTTCAATCAAACATCATATCCACATTCCTATCAACAGGAAAGAAAAATGGCGGGAAAAACAGACATGTTCTCTCCTGCCATGTGGCCTCACCTAACTAAAAGCTATGGCAAATGTGCTATTCATTGCTGAAGGGCATTAGGGGTTCTAGGGGCGTCTAGGTGGCTCAGTTGGTTAAGCGGCTGACTTTGGCTCAGGTCAGATGGTGATCCCAGGGTCATGGGATCAAGCCCCGGTTCAGGATCTGCGCATATAGCACATAGCCTGCTCGGGATTCTCTCTCCCTCAATCTCTGCCCCGCCCCTGCTCGAACTCTCTCTCTCTCAAATTAAATAAACTTTAAAAACAATTAGGGGTTCTGTGATTACAGATAGTAATAGATACTGGGGTGGGCAAGTAGTAATTCTGCCTGCCATTCTAGGCTCTATTACCTTACTCATCTTTTTGTCTCTCTCTACCTGTTTCACTGCACCAGCAGAGGCCTAAGAGATAAAAGGGATAAAAAGAGGAGAAATGTGGCATTTGAACATTGAGGTAAAATTCTTTGTCCTACCTTTTACTTCTTTATTCTTTCAACAACTAGCCCCCCTTTCCCCCGTCACCAAAGTTACTAGGATGCGATGTGCAGGCAAAGAAAAGGGGAAAGTTTTAGACCTGTTTCTCAGTGTCACTGTGAAAGCTGAATAAAAGTCCTTGCAAAGGGATTTGAGATCTTGGCTTCCTATGCTGTGTTCAAAGTCTTATTATTAGATGAGCGAGCACTAAGTTAATGGGCTTTTCTTAAATGGCAGCTGAGGAAAGACACTTATTCAAAAAGAACACATATGGAGAAATTGGAAAACACCTTGATGGGTCATCAAAATTATCATCACCGAGGGGCAGACAGACCCTGTGTGCCTGCCTACAGATGTGATATCCTAGGGACAGAGCTGAGGCCATGTACCAGAATGTAATCCTGAGAAAACACCAGGCAAATCCAAAATGAGAAATGAGGAACATTGTATTAAACAAAAGGTGGTGAAATTCTCAGTGTCATAAAAGACAAAGGCTGAGAATTGTTCTAGATTAAAGGAGGCTAAGGAAATCTGACCAAAAAATAAAGTACATGATTCTAGAGAGGATCCTGTACAGGAAAGGGGAAAAAACTGTAAGGGCCATGTTGGATCAACGGACAAAAATGAAATATGGTGGGTAGATTAAATTATTGAGTAAAGTTTACATTTTTTTGAGCTTGATAACTAAACCATGGTTGTGTAAGAAAATGTACTCGTTCTTAGGAAATACATACTTAAGTATTTATGGTAAGAGGCATGATACAAGCAACTTACTCTCAAATGGTTCAGGAAAAAAATATATACATGTACATACAGAGAGAGGGAGAGAGGGAGAAAACACGTACACAAATAATCAAACAAATGAAGTGAAATGCCAATAGCGAATACCCTGGTCAGAAGGTATCTAAGTGTTCTTTGTATAGTTCTTTTCTTGCCAACTTTTCTGTTAAGTCTGAAATCCCTCCCACCCCTGAAGAGTGAGGACAATAAGCAGCATGCAGATTACCTTAATCCTGCACCTGTCTAATGAACTGTTCTGGATGTTTTATTTGATTCTCTGCCAGAAAATCTAACGCTTAAGTTTTCAATTGGGAGGGAAAGAAATGACCCCTGTTAGATAACATTTATTCAGGACACTTCTGTCAGAAAAACCTCAGGCAGGCCAGGCTTTTTTCTTCTGTTCACCAAATGTATCCAGGAACCTAAAAGATACCATCTGACCGAAGCTACTTAATTGGGACACACACTTAATCACCACCGGACTTTTTCCATACAGGATGACCAAATTAGCCTGTGGCTCTATGCAAGGATCCCATTTCTCATGCAGCTGGGAATTAAGGGGACTGGCATTCTGACAAACCACTAAAGCCAAGGGAGTGGAAATGATGCTAGCTTAGACTTCAAATGCACTTCAGTGACTCTAGATCTCCCCACAGAAAAGGAAGAAAGTATGTTACCCCACATCTACGCTAACTTCTTCAATTCTTGAGATCTAGTGGCATTCTTGTTTGCACTATACAAATCTCACATCATAGTCAATTCATATTTTACAATTAAAACCAGATGTGTAAAGGCATAGATCAACAGCAGTAAATAAGTTTGGGTTCTTCACAGCCTCTTACAAAGGAAATGTCTTATGATCGTTAGCTGTAAGTTTGGCTTTTAAGAGGTTTTCTTAATGTTTATTTAGTTTTGAGAGACAGAGAGAGAGAGGGAGAGAGCGAGAGAGAGAAAATGAGCAGAGGAGGGGCAGAGAAACAGAGGCAGACAGAGAATCCGAAGCAAGCTCTGAGCTGTCAGCAGAGCCCAACGTGGGGCTGGAACCCACGAACCATGAGTTCATGACCGAGCCAAAGTCACACATTTAATCAACTGAGCCACCCAGGTGCCCCAGTTTGACTTTGAAGTAGTTAATAAAGACAAAAAGAGGGGCGCCTGGGTGGCGCAGTCGGTTAAGCGTCCGACTTCAGCCAGGTCACGATCTCGCGGTCCGTGAGTTCGAGCCCCACGTCAGGCTCTGGGCTGATGGCTCAGAGCCTGGAGCCTGTTTCCGATTCTGTGTCTCCCTCTCTCTCTGCCCCTCCCCCGTTCATGCTCTGTCTCTCTCTGTCCCAAAAATAAATAAACGTTGAAAAAAAAAATTAAAAAAAAAAAAAGACAAAAAGAAACTTCGAACTATTTATTCCTACTTGTGTTCATTGTAAAGTTTGTTAAACTTTTAATTCATCACACTGTTTTTCTAAAGCTATATAAAAACACGTTCTTTGAAGAAATGTTTTGGGGCCCCTTGTTTGTTCAGTTGGAGTGTGCAACTCTTGATCTCAGGCTGAGTTCAAGACTCAACACTGGGTGTGGAGATTACTTACAAATAAAAACTTGGAAGGAAGGAAGGAAGGAAGGAAGGAAGGAAGGAAGGAAGGAAGGAAGGGTGTTTCTATAATGGATATTCAACCTTAAAACATACTTTGGAAAAAGCTTTCTTTTAGGAAGACCGAGGTTATTCCTAAGTACCTGAGGCTATTTTAAAAAATAAAATAGGTACCTGTGGGCTTTCTGTGTATATACAAAAGCCAGCCTCAGCACCTTGAGTCTGACAGAGCCATCCAAACCACAAACTTGCTGAGTCACATGTTAAGCTCAGTTGGCAGTTTCCTCTAACAACCTCTTAAGTCTGCAGATTAAGTAAAAAATCTGAGCTATAAAAGTCAGATATATAATCAATTTCTGATAAGTCCTTCTTTAAAAGATGTAACAATGAGAAACTAAAAAGCAACAAGTAGTCCTAGCAAAGGCTCAGATTAGGAAATTGACTCAGCTTTTAGAGACAGAGCACAAAATCATCCCTATCAGGATGCCTATTTTTAACTACTTGTTTACCTAGGTAAGGTTATTTGCCTAAATTAGCCTCTCTTCAAGTTTCTAGGGGAAAAAAGCTATCCACCTAGTGCTATTTCAATTTCTAGCTACAAATTTATAAAAAAGTATAGACACACACATACCTCCAGTATTATATTCCTGAGTAAAATAGATCCTAAGACAGAGTTTGCCCAACCCACTAATAATAAACATTTCCCAGGGAGCTTTCCAAAATAGCGAATTTCCTAAGCCTCACCCCAGATATACTAAATCAAAATCTGGAATCTTTGTTTTAAAAAATGATCCCCCACGATTCTAATAATCAGCCAGGTTGTAACTTCTGGTTTAGGGCACCTTCTACCATAAAATCACTATAACAATAACCTCAGATGGCAAAGATAGTTTTATTTTTTCCAATGTTTATTTGTTTTTGAGAGACAGAGAGAGAGAGAGAGAGAGAGCGAGCATAAGCAGGGGAGGAGCAAAGAAAGAGGAAAACACAGAATCGAAAGCAGGCTCCAGGTTGAGGTGTCAGCACAGAGCCCAACACGGGGCTTGAACCTACGAACCATGAGATCGTGACCTGAGCAGAAGTTGGACACTTAACCAACTGAGCCACCCAGGAGCCCCCCGTTTTGTTTTACATGTAACGATTCAAAATCCAAAAGATACAAAAAGGTGACAAGCCTTTCTCACTCATCCCCGTCCCCCAGCCACCCACCTACTCTTCATTGGCAACCAGTATTACCAGTTGCTTATATGTCCTTCCAAAGATCCTTTATGCGTACACAGGTACATAGATATTTCCTTTAAATAAGAACAGCAGTGAATAATACATTTTGAACAAATCAAGGTTCAAAACAATGTGTATCTTGGAGATCTTTCCCCACAGAGAGCTTCTTTATTCTATTTTAACATGCCTAGTATATGCCATTTGGTAGATTTATCATACTTGATAAATCAGGCCCCTTCGATGGACACGTATGTTATTGCCAATCTTTTGCTACAACTCATAATCTTGTACATGTTATTTTGTACATACGCAAGTCTATCTGTAGAATAAATTCCTAGGCATGGAAATGTTAAGTCAAAGGTAATTTTGATAGATACTGCTAAACTGCCCTCCCCAAAGATTACAATTTTTATTCCCATTTGCAATGTGAAATAGCAGTTCAGATTTTACATCAAACTTGAATACGAACAGTGCCAATGGCTTACTTTCTAAATGTTGCTCTGAAAATATCCCACTTAGTAGCCCAGTGATATAACAAATGACATTCTGTAGACAACTTCTGTACCATGGAAATCTGCATAATTTTACCATGGCTATTAGAAAGTTTTCTGATTACTGAAACCCATGAAAAAGAGGAACTAAGAGAAACGAGAAGCTGAGGTTAAGGCCATTCTTGCCATCTTTAGCTGACATGCACACACTGAAAAGGCTTTTTCCCTACTTCAGCAGAAGACTTAAAATTTTCCACTTACTACCCCAAATGCTGTTCATGTGAAAAAGTAACCAATTGTGCTATTTATTATTTTAATCAACAAAAAGCTCTACAAGTGTTAGATTTACCAAATCTTGCACATGAAAACTTTACTAAATAAAGGCAGGGTGTCCAAAGGGACTCACTCCATAGCTAAGGGGGAAAAAATGTCATGCAGAAGAGGGCATGCTAAAGAGAGAATGAGTTAGAGAAATACAACTGGAATACTCATCTCTTTTATGATGCACAAGGAATACAGAGGGGAGAAAAAAGGGAACACATTTTTAACTAAAGCAGTTGACAATTTTATTTTCACATTTCACGATACAGATGGAAATTGCTTTTTTTTTTGTCCCACTACTCCCTTGCAAAAACTATTCTCTGTTTGATAGGAAGGGGGAGCAAGTCTTCCTTGTCATGCTGTTAGAAAACACCCAGAGTCACAGCACCATGATCTCCTGGTGAAGAACAAGTAATATAAAATGGATATAAAGAGGTTCCTGTCTCTCCTTATCTGTCTGGTCGAGTCATTCCTGGCCGAGTGGGTACCATCATGGGACGGGCGGGAGGTCTCATCATTGGGGGCCCAGGCATCATTGGCATGTGGCCTCCCATAGGCGGCCTCATTCCAGGAGCTGCAGGATAAAACAAAGAAAAGGGAAAAAGAGAGTCAGAAACTACTACTTATGAGAGCTTAATGGGACTTCAATTAAAGACAAAAAGTAGCCCCCCTGCAAAATGCTGGAAGAAAGACATACTTGACAGAAGAAATGCGACAAATTCATCACATCTGTAAATTACTTAGACATTCTCAAACAAAGAACAAAGGTCAACACAAGAACCATATGGGAATCATGATCTAATGATAGTAAGGGGGAACTATTAATAGAGTGCTTTCCAGAAACCACCAGGGACACTAGTTCCCTAAATTGACCTTTTCTCACTCAGGGAAATTCACAACTAAGTCACATGTTACCCAGTCAGCTCTCTTAATCAGTTCTATCCACCATATAACCAGGAGCTATTTCATGAATGTACACAGGCACAGAGGACAATCTTACCACTAAGCGTTTGTTCGGAGTTGTAGGAAAGGTGAGCAGGAGGCCCATGCTGAGAACCTGTTAGTAACCATACTTCGCTCAAGTCAAGAAAAACAGGCAATAATGTGATTTACAACAATTAGCACACACACACAAATCTAATTTTTCTAATTCATTTTAGAAACTGTTAAGGACTTTTCTGAAGTGTCCCATCAATACACCAGCCAAATAAATGAGCCAGGGAAGGGAGGGCAAGCAGAGGTGGGGGTTGGGGAGGAGTACAGGCAGCTTCACAGAATTGGCAATATTCTACTTCCTCAGCTGAGTGGTGGGTTCATGGGTATTCATTTTATTATTATGCCTCATGGTTTTCATGTTATAGATCTTCTCTTCAAATATAAAAATTTACTTAATTACTTACTAAACCATTTTGATGAAAGGTTGGTAATAGTTCAAGAGAAAACTATATTCAAAGCCGAATACAGCCTTATCACAAAAAGTAAAACACAAGTATATGCAAAGACACAAAATTCAACAGGTACAAATGTTTTTAAGATCAATTTCAAAAGGAACAGAAAATAATACTAAACTTCTAAGGATCTTATTAAAAACCCCAACATAACATAACCTATATTCAGCATTTCCTAGAAGAAACTCATCTAGACCAAAGACTGAAAACGAGGCACCTGAAAACTTGTTTACTTTGGTCTCCACAGTACATTTGCTTTCAATCAGTTGCCAACACTGGCA
Organism: Prionailurus viverrinus; assembly: GCF_022837055.1. NCBI lineage: Eukaryota > Metazoa > Chordata > Mammalia > Carnivora > Felidae > Prionailurus > Prionailurus viverrinus. Next base: position 33,499,436 of record NC_062565.1, on the reverse strand, counting down.
ACTAAGAAGTCTAATTACTAGTAAGTCTAGATACCTTTTTCCAACTTTTTGTTATGGAACTATTCAAACATACACAAGAATGAAAAAAGTATAATGGACATCCATGTACCCGTCATCCAGCTTCCATCATTATTCACCCATGGCCAACGTTCTATCTCATGCCAACCCATTCTTATCCTTGCCCACCCTGAACTAATTATTTTAATTCAAATCCCACAGTATTATCTTATCCTGGTGAAAACAACAAAATACTCAGGAGAACTGGCAACACCAAGCCTGCATTCTCAAATGTCAACTGCAGGCTGAAGCTAAGTTCTAGAAGCCTTATCTTTAGGTGTGTCATGCATTCCCAGTTCGCTATATCCCTAAACCCTCTAGGAATTTGAATTTGTGACCTTGATTTAAGAATGCAAAAGAATAAATAAACGTTGAAAAAAAAAAAATCTTTAAAAAAAAAAAATAGAAAAAAGAAAAAAGGGGCGCCTGGGTGGCGCAGTCGGTTAAGCGCCCGACTTCAGCCAGGTCATGATCTCGCAGTCCATGAGTTCGAGCCCCGCGTCAGGCTCTGGGCTGATGGCTCAGAGCCTGGAGCCTGTTTCCGATTCTGTGTCTCCCTCTCTCTCTGCCCCTCCCCCGTTCATGCTCTGCCTCTCTCTGTCCCAAAAATAAATAAACGTTGAAAAAAAAAAATCTTTTAAAAAAAAGAATGCAAAAGAAGGGATGCCTGGGTGGCTCAGGTCATGATCTCAGGGTAGCAAAACAGAGCTCCAGGCTGGGCATGGAGCCTGCTTAAGATTCTCTCTCCCTCTTCCTCTGCCTCTCCTCCACATGCAGAGTGCACACAGGCTCACTCTCACTCTCAAAAAAGAGGGGGAAAAAAAAAAAGAATGCAAAAGACGTCATCTAAATCACTTTGTTTTGGCTTCCTAAGGAACTCTTACCTATACTCTACTCCTATCATTCTAAATGATACCCGTAGCAAGCACAGTGAATGCTTCTAGCTAAAAAGCTACTCTATCTAATACCTCTGCACCTTGTCTTACCAGTTGAGTTGTAGGCTTATGTCTATTGTATTTATTCTTATTATAGAATTTAACTTCTGCAAGTCAACAAAAATGAGTATATAAAAAAGAACTGTTTCCATGAAACTATGTGGATATTTAGAAAAACAATTATCCCAAAAAGTGCTCACAAATTTGATAGGTGAGAGAATTATAAAAGATTGGAAGTAGATGGCCTCACAAGGTTTCTAACCTTGAAAGAAATAGAAACTAAAGTTGGTAAAGAATGCATTATGGGTACGGTTTATCGGTTTAGGCAAGAAATATACGGTGCTCTAATCAGTAGACTCGTTTCAAAGCAAAGGCCCTGACCAGGTATCAGAAAAATCTGCAAATTAGTATATATTTATGTTTATGTTAAAATATAATGTCTGAGGTGGGTTTTTCCCCCTTTCCTGAATAAACGACTAACTACAGGGCTAAGGCCTTTTTCATACACTAATTTGGCCTAGTTAACTAAAGATTGAATCAGCAACAAGAGCACCGCTCCAGATCAAAACTGAAAAAAGTAGCAGTACAACTATTTACCTACCTTATCCCCTTTGGAAAACCTCAACTACCTTTCTCTTCATTATAAATGACCACAAGTTGGGAGGAGGCAAGGAAACAGGAGGGAGGGAGAAGGAAAAAAAGGCAGCCTTATCCCATTTTTAGTAGCACAAGGCCTTTGGATATCATCCAATTATACTGCTAAAACACATATTTATTTTTCTTTATCATTACGGATTCACCAAGTTTAGTTTACTGCAATAATACATTTAGACAATGTATTAAGAATTCCATTTAAAAGGAGCACTAAAACACAATGGAGCATCCTAAAAGGAAAGAGATTCAAACTTACCAGGTCCCACTGGCATCATCCCAGGAGGAGGAGGGCCCATCATTGGCATCATGGGAGGGCCCCCCATATGGGGTGCTGGCATCATACCAGGGCGAGGAGGACCCGCTGGAATAACGAATGGGGGCTGAGTTTAAGATATGCTTACATATTAACATTTCCTCTTCTATGAAACTAGTAGAGCCTCATGGCCCAGCCCAAGTTCTAGAATAGTAGACTTCTTATGGTTTCTTTTATAACAGTAGATCCACAAAAATCAATATGCCACAAAACTTTATGACTAAAAAACAAGGACAAGACTGCCTAGACAGAAGTATAAAATGAGGTCAGCACAGGTTAAAAAAAATTCCAAAAGTTAAAATATTTTTTTAAAGGGTATTATGCCTTCTGTAGAGTTCCTGACAAATTTAAGCCACAAGTACGTAATTTCAGATCTGTTTTTAAGAAAATCAAAACGTCCGCGGCTCCTGGGTAGCTCAGTCAATTAAATGTCCAACTTTGGTTCAGGTCATGATCTCAAAGTTGGGGAGTTTGAGCCCCACATTGACTCTGCTGTCAGCACAGAGCCTGCCTCGTATCCTCTGTATCCCTCTCTTTCTGACCTCTTCCTTGCTCTCTCTCTCTCAAAAATAAACATTAAAAAAAAAATTTTAAATATATACCTTCTTTTACTTAAAAACAATCAAAATCTTTAAAAGATTTTTTGGAAATACACAGATGTGTATGCAGAGATATTCCTGATAGCATCATTTACAACACTTTGGAATAACTTAAATGTCCCACAATAAGAAAATGGTGAGGTTAATTATGGCACATTCATACTACAGGTTATTCTACTATTAAAAATAATGGGGTTGGAAAAAAAAATTTTTTTAAATAAATAAATAAAAATAATGGGGTTGGGTGCCAGCCAGCCAAGATACAGAATAAGACAGACAGGTAACCTGACAGCTGCTGTGACCCAAGGCCTGACCAGCCCCAGGATGGTGGAAGCCCAAGAAAGGTTTGGTGGGCCATTAGTTGTCTACCTGCATTAGTGTGCAACTATTATAAACAGCCCACTTCTGTTCCTATCCGTGGCTACTTACAGGACTGATTTTAGGTTTCTGAATTCAATTTCAATCCTAAGCCCTTCCAGGAGAGCCACGGAACTTATGGCCTAGTTATCTCCTTCTGTCATTTAGAAACAAAAAACCTTCTCGGAGAAGAGAGGCCTTTGATTCACCCCACTTTCAACTGTCCAATTCTTGGTTTTCCCAAGGTGTATATATTTGTGTTAGGTGGGTTAGGAGATAGGAAGAAATGCTGAAGAGTTGATCCGCTACACTTTAATCTTTCAGTGTTGGGTTCAGAGCAATAAATAATTTAATGTACTCATCAACACCTCTTCATATATTAGCTCATCTAATCACAGGTACATTCTGACCTTTCCACTGAATCAACTGTCTTGAACCCGCTTGGGATGTCATAAATACAATATCCTAGTAATAATGCAATCAGAAGGTAACTCTGTAGACATTTCAGAAATTATACCACTGATGTTTTCTTTTACTGTCTATGTATTCATTCAACGGGCATTCAAAAGCCAACTGTAAAATAATCCAACAAAATCAAAGGATAATCTGCACCCCCTTAAATTATAGCTGTTAAGATAAAAACTCCATAAACTTACGGAGACTAGGGGGAGGTGGAATCATCGCCCCTGCAGGAGGAGGAGCAGAGAATGGAGTAGGAGGAATCTTTCCTTGCTGAAATGCAGCAGCTTTGGAGAAAAAAAACACACACTAATAAGAACTCAACAACCCATTTACGAAAATATCCCTTTTCTTTCATTTCACAATGATTTCACTCTAAAAAGTATTCATTTAAGATTACTACATCATGGCCTCTACAGTTTTTAAATCAACTGTAAGTACTTACCAGCAAAAATTACAATTAACTGGTTTACTGCTTTGGGTTTTCTAACCTATATTTATTTAGTCAATATTCCTATGGCTGAATTAACTATGAGAGCCTGGAGTGAAGACCTCTTACCTACCAATGTCTTACCAAAGACAAGCAATCATCTTTAATCTGTAGATGTGGTTTACAACCAGTTTGAACCATTCAGTTTTGTTTGAAAAATGTTGGGGGCGCACCTGGGTGGCTCAGTAGGTTAACCATCTGACTCTTGGTTTTGGCTCAGGTCATAATCTCACAGTTTCATGAATTCAAACCCCACATCTGGCTCTGCGCTGACAGCACGGAGCCTGCTTGGGATTCTCTGTCTCCTCTATTTCTGACCCTGCCCCCCTCGCGCTCTCTTAAAATAAATAAATAAACTTAAAAAAAAAAAAAAAAAAAGTGTGATACCTGCCCAAAGGTCAGGCTTTACAAAACTTTCCGTCATTATGGTTTACCAGTTTCGAAATTAGTGTACTGAGCGAAGAGACATGAATGAGAAACCAAAGATTTTAAAGAGCCCACCCTGAAGGAAGGTATGATCTTCAAAAATGTCCAATACAATCAACTTTTTTCTTTCTGACAATATGAAGCACAAATGAAAAGAAATTGAAGATCATTTATTTGGGCTTTACAAAAAGTCACAAATAAATACTTAAATATATACTCATACCATACTGGAATTAAAATTAAAAATATGCTGGGGCGCCCGAGTGGCTCAGTGGGTTAAGCGTTCAACTCTTGATTTTGGCTCGGGTCATGATCCCATGGTTCATGAGATCGAGCCTGTGTCAGGCTCCAGGCTCACTTCTTGTGTCTTGAACTCAATTAACCTAAACAAAAATTTTCCTAATTAAACAAAAAGAGTATGGCATGTCCAACAGAGGTCCAAAACATACCCAGATTATTGTGTCACATCAGCTTCCTTTTTGAGCAGTTGTCTTTGTCAGGACTACAAGACTAAGAAACTGAGAGTCTCTCAGAGTCTTTGAAGGTTAACTATAAACCCACCTCTCACCTTTTCCTATTACAAAAGGAAAATAGTTCTAAAACCTATGATCACTACAAGGAAGATTTTACATAAATTGGCTACAAAATCTGGTCCGTGTCAATAAAGAATCATTAGGCAATTCATTCTTCTCTGCCCCGCTTCCCAATGTAATCAATACCTGATTGCTCTAACCTCAACAATTAATATTAATGTGTTCCTATATCCCCTCAGAAACTAATGACCTTCTAATTCTTTCATTCAACACACCAGAATGTTCCTATTTATCAGTCAAAATGAGTTGCTTCTGTGCAAAACAACAGAGAGACAGGGATGAGAAAGAATGGGACCATTCTCCTGCATCAGAACAAGAGACTGAAACATACTTGTTTTGTCGATCAGGCTCTGGGCTTGCTCTTCCATCCATTTCTGATAGTAGTCTTTCACATTCTCTTTGTGTTTCCTACCACTGCAGTGTGTCTTTCTCACAGATGGCTGTAAAACAAAAAGGTCAGATCAGTCGCAGAAACAAGTTTCCCAAACTAGAAATTTTATAAAGCCTTTCCTTTATGTAAGTAGCCTGGCTACCTCTAGACGCTTAAGCTGGGTGCTAAAGCATTATTTATAAACATCATCCAATAACACACTGTGGTAATTTATCTACTATATTATCTAAACCAGAGGTCCGCAAACTATGGCCCACGGGCCGGCCACCTGATTTTGTAAAACAAATTAGTGGAACACAGTCACATCCGTTCGTGTATGTACTATTTTTTTCCCCTACAAAGCAGAATTGAGTTACACTATTTTTTTTTCCCTACAAAGTCATCACAACAAAAACTATATGGTCCACAAACTTAAAATAATTACAATGTGGCACTTTAAGGAAAAGTTTGCAAACTCCTGATCTAGAACATAATGCCATTTTAATGCCCTTTCTTAAAAAAAATTTCTTTTAATGTTTATCTATTTTTGAGACAGACAGAGATGGAACATGAACAGGGAGGGTCAGAGAGAGAGGGAGACAACAGAATCCGAGGCAGGCTCTAGGCTCTGAGCTGTCGGCACAGAGCCTGATGCGGGGCTTGAACTCATGGATGGTGAGATCATGACCTGAGCCGAAGTCGGATGCTTAGCCGACTGAGCCACCAGGCGCCCCTTTAATGCCCTTTCTTAGGTCATTCTATAGCAAAATAATATAGTCCACATACATCTAAATTATACTGTTTATAAGAATATCTTCCTTTAAATGACTATGGGTCTAGAATACAGACTATGTGAATCACATACAAACTTTTGTCTCTAGCCCACTAATCCTTTTGTTCTTTAAGACCTTTACCAAGGTAAAACTGATATAAGATAAACTCCACACAGTTATAACCATATGTTTAAGTTAACATTTATTTAACACTTACCACATACCAAACACCATGCTATGCAATTTACAAGCAGTATCTCAATCATGTTACAATCACATGTTCATGGTACAATGGAATATTAATCAGAAAGAACCAATCACTGATACAATATGGACAAATCTCAAAAGCATGCTCAGCAAAAAAAAAAAAAAAAAAAAAAAAAAGAGAAACACAGAATATATACTATAAAATTCCATCCATATCAAGTTTTAAAACCAGTAACACTGATCTTTCATAATAAAAACCAGATCAGTTGGGGCCAAGGGTACAGGGTACTGACTGCAAAAAAACACAAAGGAATTTTCTGGGGTGATGGAATGTTCTATTATCTCAATGCACACAGCCAACTGTTAAGTATTTGCCAAGTCATCACACTGTACACTTAAAACATATGCATTTAATCTAACATAAAGTATAACTCAATAGAACTGATTTAAAAATCACAAGGTTGGGGGCGCCTGGATGGCTCAGTTGGTTAAGCGTCCAACTTTGGCTCAGGTCATGATCTCGTGGTCCATGGGTTCCACGGAGCCTGCTTCAGATTCTGTGTCTCCCCCTCCTTGTCTCTCTCTGTCCCCACCCTGCTAGCGCACTGCCTCTCTCTCAAGAATAAATAAACTTTGGGGCCCCTGGGTGGCTCAGTAGGTTGAGCGTCCGACTTCGGCTCAGTCATCATCTCACAGCTCGTGGTTTGAGCCCCACATCAGACTCTGTGCAGACAGCTCAGAGCCTGGACCCTGCTTGAGATTCTGTGTCTCCGTCTCTGTCTCTGCCCTTCCCCCACTCATGCTCTGTTTCTGCCTCTCAAAAATAAACAGTAAAAAAATTTTTTTAATTAAAAATATTGTAATTTAATTTAAAAAAAATTTTTAAAAAGCCATTTCTGATTACAGCCTCATTAATGTGAATTTTTATGGTACATAATCAAATGTGTCAACACTTGGAAGATTTGTGTAACTGAGTGAACCAATATTCCAATATTCATTTTCCATATGACCAGAGCATGTTACAAAATCCTGTCTGGTAAAAGATTCACTCAAAGTGCAAGACAGACCAACAAGTTTTGATGTAGCAGAGTGTGAAAAGTCTGATATGGTTTAAGTTTCCACACTACAACTAACCATGTGTTGAGTCTGGGTGTAGTAACATAAAGTATTAAAGAATATCCACAATTATCTAAAAAGGCTAGTAAGGTACTCCTCTTTTTTTCCAACTCCTTATCCACGGGAGGCTGGATTTTTCATATAATTGAACCAAAACAAAGTGCAACAAGTTTAATCCAGAACATAAGAATCCAGTGGTCTTCATTAAGTCAGACATTACAGAGGTTTGCAAAAAGGTTATAGCAATGCCATTCTTCACACTAATTTTTTCTAAATAGCTATGTTCCACTTTTATTTTACTGTTATTATTTTATATGTAGGCTCCATGTCCAGTGCAGAGCCCAACGCAGGGTTTGAACTCACTACCCTGATATCAAGACCTAAGCTGAGATCAAGAGTCAGTCGCTTAGCTGACTGAGCCACCGAGGAAGCTCCTATTTTTCATTTTAAAAGGTTATTTGTATCACAGATAAAAAGCTTGTTATTGTTACTTTCAAATCAATCAGTATTTTTAAAATTGTAGGTTTTAAATACAGCAAATACAGAAATATTTCAAATACAGCAAATATTAATAGTTAAGTCAATATAAGCCCTGTAACTTTAATTTTTTTGAGAGAGAGAGAGAGACAGAGTGCAAACAAGGGAAAGGCAGAGAGAGAGGGAGACACAGTATCTGAAGCAAGCTCCAGGCTCCAAGCTGTCAGCACAGAGCCCTATGTGGGGCTCGAACCCATGAACTGTGAGATCATGACCTGAGCTGAAGTCAGATGCTTAACAGACTGAGCCACCCAGGTGCCCCTTAAGAACTTTTTAAGAATTTTTTTTTAATTGGTAATTTTTGGGGCGCCTGGGTGGCTCAGTTAGTTGGGCGTTCGACCTTGGTTCAGGTCATGGTCTCATAGTTCTGTCAGTTTGAGCCCCGTGTCCAGCTCTGTGCTGACAGTTCAGAGCCTGGAGCCTGCTTCGGATTCTACGTCTCCCTCTCTCTGTCCCTCCCCCACTCATGCTTTTTTCTCTCTCTCTCAAAAATAAACATTAAAATAATAATAATAATAAAAGAACTCAGTAATTTTCAAGAGTGTAAAAGGACCACGAGACAAAAAATGTTTGAGAGCTGCTGGCATAGAAACCCTAAAGTTATACTGCCTAGGCTCTTCTTCCAGCTCTGTACAACTTACTGGTTTAGTAACATCCAGTCGGTCATTAATCCATACTCTGCCTCAGTTTCCTCCTCTGTAAAATGGAGATAATGCTAACCATATAGGCTCATCATGAGCATTAAACAACATGATACAGGTAAAGCATCTGGAACACTGCCTGACACACAGTAAATATTCAATCTTAGTTGTTATTATTTGTTAAGCAGTTTTTAATTAAATAGAAGTACAGCACTCAGGTTTTAAATTTGGGCATTTCTTTCCAGTTTAATCAATCAAATGTCTGAATGCCTTGTCACAATCAACTATTTGAACTTTAGGACACGTTCCTACAATTTTTACTGGTCATAAATTTTCTGCACCTTCAATTCTGCTACAGTTTTATCATTTTGGGTCTCAACTCAAAACACTAACTGCTGGAAGGCCAATCATTCCAAATTACGAAACCAGTTACAGGAAGGAGGCAGGAAAAGAAACCCAGGTTATTTTTTCCAAGCAGGAGCACTTAAAGCTCAACAGCATGAAAAGCACACATTTATACCCCCCCAAAATCTTATCTTTCACAGACAAGGTGTTTTGAAACTGAAAAGAAACACTACTTACAGAGTCATGGGTGAGGTATGTGTCGCAGTAGTCACAATAAAACCTGGAAAGGGGTGGAAGATAGAGAAAAAGACGACAACCAGTTAACAGATGCCCATCCACGTGGGCAGTTCAACGAAGGTAAAATATAAAAAGACCTATGCACGACCCCAAGACGTCAATCTAAGCGACCTGACACAAACCAGGCTTTTCTGTTGCGTTGCGCGGGGTCGACCTACACAAACCGAAAGACGACAGTATCCAGAACTCCCGGGCTCCCTCCCCCACACGCCCTCGCTTCCCGGGAAACTTCAAGAGCTAGAATCCGCTCTGCACTCCCCTTCCTGGGCCACAATGGCGACCGTAACCGCGAACACCCCCAGATTCGAGCCCCCACTCACTTAGGCATGTTGCTTTGCAGACCGTTGGCCACTCCGTCCCGCGCCACCCGGAAGTGACGCACACAACAAGCGCCGACGCCGCGGAACCGATGAGTCAAATGCGACTCCAGGAACCCTACCCAGTCGTCCAATCCGCCGCCGCGCTGCGCTGCGACCGCCTTACCCGCTGCGGCCGGTCGAGGGGCGGGGCTTTTCTCTTCATCCCGTCACTTACAGCTAGGCGGGAAGGGGTGCTCGAAGGGTCCCTGCGAGGTTCAATCCACGCTCATGTAATCCTGATTCTTCATGCTTCCCGGAAGCATGGTGTTCATTCTTTGGACGACTTTCTAAGGATCGCCTGCTATGTGCCAGGCCCTGCTATAAATGCTGAGAGAAGACAGCAGTGAACGAAACAGACAAATGTCCTGCCCTCGTGGAGTAGGCCCTAGGAGTTGGGGGAGACAAATAATAAAGTCAGTATGTAGTAGGTTAGATGCAGTCGAGTAGAGGAGGAGTGGGAGTTGGGGAGTGATGCAAGGAAGAGAGAATTTCAACTTTAAATAAGACAGCTTGCTGAGAAGGTGACAACTGTGAAATAATAGGTTTCCTAAAGCAATAAGCTTGGTGCCAGCGATTTTACATGGCGTCTCTTTTTTAAGTCTCATTAACCCTAGGAGATGATAGAACCCCCAGTTTCAAGTCCCATCTCCCGCTTCCTAGCCTTGCTGCTTGAGAAAGTTATCTAATCTTTCTGAGCCTCATTTTCCTCGACTGGAAAATAATGGGTAATAATTCTTACTTGTGGGGCTTAAGGAACGATTAAATGTGAAAATGCTTGTAAAGTGTTTAGGGCAATATCTGTACATACTAAGTCCTCCACATATGACAGTTATCTTTTTACATAAGAGGATATTGATAGAAGTATCTTGTCCACAGATCTAACCTGTTCTGGCAACAGGGCCAAACTTTCAGCCTGGTCAATCAGACTCCCACATGGCCTGACCGCTCAGAAAAGGGGAATAAATGTTGGGAATGGAGAGGTAGAGCTTTTGATTCTACTGTTCCATATTCTCTGGTGGTGGAGTTGCAACCAAAATAATAATAATTGCTACCTTATTTGAATGTTGACTATGTCCTAGGTGCTTTGAATGCATTAATTTATTTGATCTATTCAATAATCCTATTGTTCACATTTCAAATGGGGACACTGAGCTTCAACAAGGTTAAGTGAACCATAAAGATGATTTCCTCTCTTAAAAGTTAACTGCAGGATGAAATTATCAGGCTTTCACTACTCTAACAGTGGTCAATGTTAGCATTATTGATGGTGGAACAATTGGGTATTACGTATCTCCTGCTAGGATGCTAACATTAAATAGACATAGTCAACTGTGACCTATTCTTAACAAAAGTGTTCCACTTGGATCCAATCAAGTTCTAGGATAGACAAGAGGATCAAGCTAAAGAAAGCAAAAGGCAGCAAACAACCAGAAGGTGGGAGAGTCTCTGGGACAAAGGGCCCCTTTCTTTCACCAAGTCAAGAAAAGATGTCATTCTAGATTAAAATGTTTTTAACAGACATAACAATCAGATGTAGTATACGGTTCAGGGTTAGATCTGGTTTGGACAAACTAGCTCTAAAAGACATTTTAAAGAAAATATCTGGGCCTTAATATTGCAGTTCTAGAAACCCACCTTTGTGTAGCACCCTGAGTTGATTCTTTTCAATTTTTTTTTTTACACTTATTTATTTTTGAGAGACAGAGAGAGACAGAGCACAAGCAGGGGAGGGGCAGAGAGAGAATGAGACACAGAATCCAAAGCAGGCTCTGGGCTCTGAGCTATCAGCACAGAGCCCAATACAGGACTTGAAGTCACCAACAGCTAGATCATGACCTGAGCCAAAGTCGGATGCTTAACCAACTGAGCCACCCAGGCACCCCGAGTTGATTCTTTTCGGAGGGGATAGACTTGTCAACTACGTCATGGTTTTTCCCCCCTAACTTCCCTCTGTGCTGATCCTGCACCTGCTTTACCTTCAAATTCATTCCTCACCCTTCCCTCACCCTTTTCAGTATGGTGGTGGTGGGGGGGGGGTAGTATGATACCTCAAAGGCTGGGAATCTTGGATTCCTGTGCTGGTTGCCTTCTAGGCTGAGTTGCTGGGCACCATCTAAGGGAGTCCTGGAAATGGAGAGATTGAGGAAAAAGGCAGAGTACCCCCAATCTCAGGCTGTCTCTTCCGACCTACCTGGCTCCAACTTCCAGCAGTTCCAGGCCTTGGGCTCTGGTAACAAGATGTCCTTCTTCTGTCCCTCCAGCGTGAGGGCAGCACTAATTTCTTGCTCCTCTCTGAGCTACTTCACTTTTCTCTTTTCACTTTTTATCTCTGCCAACACTTTTTATAACCCAATTCTCTGATTTAAATTCCCTCTGTTTTAAAGACTTAGAGCGGTCTCTGTTTTCCAGGACTCAAAGCATGACCTTACTTCCAAGTTCCAAACGGTATCTCCCCTGAGTCTGGTCTGTGGGCCTTAATATCTGTAAAGCAGTGCTTTTCACACTTCCTCTAGTGTCCCAAGCAACTGGAGAGTTCATTTATCACCCTTATTCCCCCAGGTATAGGGTGAGAGTCCCAAGTGCCTACCTGAGCTTGAAATGCGCTTGAACTGTTGTGTGATATGTTACAAGCTCACAGTGTTTGCAATCTACTTTATAAATAACATATTTATATATTTTTTATTTCTCTTGAGGTATTTAAAAAATTTTTTTTAATGTTTATTTATTTCTGAGACAGAGAGAGACAGCACATGAGTGTGGGAGGAGCAGAGAGAGAGGGAGACACAGAATCGGAAACAGGCTCCAGGCTCTGAGCCATCAGCCCAGAGCCTGACGTGGGGCTCGAACTCACGGACCGCGAGATCGTGACCTGGCTGAAGTCGGACGCTTAACCGACTGCGCCACCCAGGCGCCCCTTCTCTTGAGGTATTTTAACACTTAAAATGTATTTTATTTATGTATTTTTGAATAAGTAATCAGTACACATGGTGGAAAATTAGAGAAGGACAAAAGTGTGTTCCCAAACATACACACCCTTACCAGTTTCTTGCATATCCTTCCAGAGATAGACCACGTATGTGCAAACATAAACATAACATTTCCTGATTCTATTTCCCAATACTGCATAGTATTTTATTGTATAGATGTACCTCAATATTAACCAGTCTGCTATTGGTGAACGCTTAAATTGTTTCCTGTCTTTTGCTATAATAATGATGCTGAAATACACAGTTAATTGGCACATAGATTTGTAGAGTGGATTTCTAGAACTAGAATTAATATGTTAGAGTTTTGCATCTGTAAGTTTGAAAAATATTGTAAAATTTCTCTCTGTTATGATTGCATTTAAGAGTGCTTTTTCATCTTTTCAATCTAATAGGTTAAAAGTGTCATTGTGTTATAATTTTTATTTCTCTTAGAAAGTTGAGCATTTTTCTTCATATGTTTAAGATGCTTAAAGAATCAGGGCGCCTGGCTGGTTCAGTCAGTGGAGCATGTTACTCTCAATCTTGAGACTGTGAATTCAAGCCCCATGTTGGGTATAGAGATTACTTAAAAATAAAAAATCTTAAAAAAAAAAAAGTCTTAAGAAATCTACAGAGCCCTCCATTTAGATTGCTTTTTCGTGTCCTTTGCCTTTTCGCCTGGGGTTAGCCTCATCCTTTTTTTTTTTTTTTATTCATAGAGAACTCCTTAGATATTAGCAAAATTAGCATTATTATAATATGAGTTGCAAGTATTTTCCATTTGTTAATTGTCTGGCCTTATTTTGGGTGGTTTTTGTCATGAAAAAAAACTTTTAATTTGTATTTCAGTTAAACTTATTAATCTGTTCTTTTACAGTTTCCAGGTTTTATGTCATACTTCCCCTTTCTGAAATTGTTTTAATTCCATGATATTTTGTCTTGTTCTTTTATTATGTCATTTTTTTCAGGTTTGTATCTTTTTATCTATCTGGCATTTTTTTGGTTGTTTTTAATTTTCTTTCTTTTTCTTTTTCTTAATTTTGAGAGAGAGAGAGAGAGAGAGAGAGAGAGAGAGAGAGCACGAGCAGGGGAGGGACAGAGAGAGAGGAAGAGAGAGAATCCCAAGCAGGTTCTGTCAGAGTGGAGCCTGACCTGGGACTCAAGCCCACGAACTGTGAGATCATGACCTGAGCTGAAATCAAGAGTCAGATGCTGAACCAACTGAGCCTCCCAGACACCCCTATCTGGAATTTGTTTAAAATTTTTTTTAATATTTATTTTTTGAGAGAGAGAGAGAGACAGAGACAGAGACAGATTGTGAGCAGGGGAGCGGCAGAGAGTGAAGGAGACACAGAATCCGAAGCAGGCTCCAGGCTCTGAGCTGTCAGCACAGAGCCCTATGTGGGGCTCAAACTCACGGAACATGAGATCATGACCGGAGCTGAGGTTGGATGCTTAACCAACTGAACCACCCAGGCACCCCTGGAATTTGTTTTAAAGTGTGAAACAGGGATCTAACCTAATTTTTCTTTTCATAAACAGGAAGCCAATTATCCCAGCACCAGTTATTGAATAATTTGTTATTTTTTCTTTTTCTTTTTTAACATTTATTTATTTTTGAGACAGAGAGAGACAGAGCATGAACAGGGGAGGGTCAGAGAGGGGGGAGACACAGAATCCGAAACAGGCTCCAGGCTCTGAGTGGTCAGCACAGAGCCTGATGCGGGGCTTGAACTCACGGACCGGACCGTGAGATCATGACCTGAGCCAAAGTCGGACGCTTAACTGACTGAGCCACCCAGGCGCCCCTGTTATTTTTTCTACTAATTTGAAATGCTACTTTTATCATGTACTAAATTCTTCTATAAATACTATTTCATTTCTGGGCTTTTGGGTTGTTCCTTTGGTTGGTCTATTAATGTGCCTCTACCAACTGTCTTAATTGTTACAGTTCATATTTTATCTATAGTTATTTTACCTTTTTTAATGTTTATTCATTTTTGAGAGGGGGGGAGGGGCAGAGAGAGACAGAGACACAGAAACCAAAGCAGGCTCCAGGCTCTGAGCTACCAGCACAGAGCCTGATGTGGGGCTCAAAGTCACGAAGTGTGAGGTCATGAGCTGAGCCGAAGTCAGACGCTTAACTGACTGAGCCGCCCAGGCGCCCCATAGTTATTTTAATATAAAAATATTTTTCAATTACCCAATTAAATTACTAAAGTTTAACCCTTGCAAAAAAAAAAAATTCCCAGCATTGACTCTTATGTTACATTTGTCATGTGGTTTGACACATCCCCTGGTAGCCTGTTGTACATCCCTGTAGGATAAAGTTGCCAGCTAAATACATGATGGCCAGTTAAATTTGAATTTCAGATAAACAATGGATAATTTTCAGTTGAAATATGTCCCATGAATTTTTTTCCTGTATTTGAAAACCCTCCTACAGGTTACTCTATTAAAAAATAATTATCTTAGGGGCACCTGGCCAGCTCAGTCAGTAGAGCATGCGATTCTTGATCTCAGGGTGGTGAGTTCAAGCCCTACATTGGGTGTAGAGATTACTTAAAAAATAAAATCTTTTTGGGGCACCTGGGTGGCTCAGTTGGTTGAGCGTCCGACTTCGGCTCAGGTCATGATCTCGCAGTACGTGAGTTCGAGCCCCACATCGGGCTCTGTGCC
Organism: Prionailurus viverrinus; assembly: GCF_022837055.1. NCBI lineage: Eukaryota > Metazoa > Chordata > Mammalia > Carnivora > Felidae > Prionailurus > Prionailurus viverrinus. The sequence continues at coordinate 33,484,263 of NC_062565.1, read as the reverse complement.
GACGGCTCAGAGCCTAGAGCCTGCTTCAGATTCTGTGTTTCCCTCTCTCTCTGCCCCTTCCCCACTAATGCTCCGTCTCTCAAAAATGAATAAAGGTTAAAAAATTAAAATAAATGAATAAAATCCTTTTAAAAAAAGAATAATTATCTTAGTTATATGTGACAAAACCAACTTAAACTAGCATTGGCAAATAGTTACCTATAAAGGCCCAGAAATCAGGGACATCTTAGGGTATATTTATCTCCAGGTGTGGTCTTAAAAAACGTTACTTGGTCTCTTTCTCCCCATCTCTCATCTCATCTCTGTTTGACTGCTTCTCTTTGCACATTGGCTTCATCCTCCCACGTTGCAGCCTGGGTTCCTCCATGCAACCAGGTAAGACAGCCTCAAGTGTCTCCAAAATTGCATTCTTCGAGCACCAAAATCCAGGGAGGGTCTGAATGGCCAGGCTTCAGTCAAGAGTCTTCCTTGGGTAGGGATGGGTGGAAACTTGTAATAACAGTCCCATTGAAACCTCAAGGGGTGAGGCAGGAGTATCCAAGAGTTGGGGTGGGGGGTGGGGTACTGTTTTCAAGAAAGAAGTACAGAAAAGCATCGTGGACCAGAAATAGTGTGTACAACTGCCACCGTGGGTCATACCTAACCCAGTTTGAAAGTAACCAGGTTAACATGGTAATTTCCATTGGAACCACCAGAGGACTTGAGTCCTTAGTGCCTTTGTAACCTACACCTCCCTCCATCTCTCTCTCATCTTTCCCCTGTGCTAAGGCACTGAAAGTAATATTCAGTTATTTAATATTTATTAATAAATGCTTGCTGACCACTGGGCTGGTGTTCAGGTCAGTGTTGGGCACCATCAACGGGAAAATGAAGAATGTGCTGTGCCCACCATCGAGTTTAGTGTACGTGGTAGGCATTTAAATAACTGTATAGCCTTATATGGTAAGAACTATGATAAGACAACTTCATCAAAAAGAATCACCATGTAGTAGTAACAAACACAACTACTAGAGCCAAAATGCCTGTGTTTGAATCCCAGGACCATAAACTATTGCTTGGACCTTAGGGAAGTTGCTTAACCTCTTCCTGGCTTAGCTCCCTCATCTGTAAAAGGGAGACAATAATAATACCTACGTCATGTGATCATGGTTGTAAGGACTGCATAAGATAATTCTTATAAATCATCTAGCACATGGTTAGGCATGCAGTAAATGGCGAATAATGTCCGCATTGTCAGTAATAAGAATCACTTCTAAAAACCCAGCTCTCTTGAATTCCACACACAGCCGGGAATCCTTCCAGGCCTCTTCAGGGTCACACAAGGGATGAGCTCTGGAACTCAGAGTCATTTCCCCTCTCCCTTCCAATAAGAGGCTTCAGCCCCACTTTGCAGCCATCCGTGGCTGCTGGCTCTTCTATCTACTAGGCACCTTTCGGAAGCCACAATTCTTATTCCCTTCACATACCTCAGGGCCCTGAAAGGCAGCGTAGGAGCTGAATCCCAGAGATGTACTTGTCTCTGCACTCTGACCCGTACTTCCAGCTCAGAGAGGGCTGATCTGTTGATAGATGCCTCCCTGGGGAGGGTCATACAACTATGGCTTTATCCCCTAACTTTTCTTTCTGAACTGAGACCTCACTGCCATAAAGTAGATTCAGAAGGCTAAAACTTGATCTTTCTATTTGGAAGCAACAGCAGGACATAGGGCACCAGCTTTAGAAGCTCACACCAGGTCTTCCAGGTGGTATGAACATAGCTATGGCTGAGAACTCATGACCATGGCTGGTGAGAAAGGGAGATCCTCCTGAGGACTTCACCCAATCTTTAGCCCACTCTACCCTGCAAGCAAAATCCATTGAGAGGCGACCTAGCTGCTTCTTTGCAAGGCCTGGAAATAGGTCTTTGCCACCCAGCCTGGGCAACCCTAGGACCTCAGGTGCCCATTTGGCACCTTCAGGATAGCAGCATACCTCATCCATTTTTGTCTGGCTGGGTGGGGAGAAAATGATTCTTCGTTAGTTCTGCCGTGATTGTCTTGCCTCCCTCACGGTAGACAGAGGGTTCACTGCTGGGAATAGAAAAGACCAAAACTCCAAGGTCTGGGGGACAAGTTCTTTTTCTGAAACTCTTTATTAATCCAGGGCAGTTGCATCAACAGGTCATGGTAGCAGGAAGAAGCCTGTTCAAGCGCAATCTACAAGGCAGAACAGGTTTGGCAGGGTGGTTTCGAGTAACTCTTTACTGAAAAGGAGCAATTACTCATTCTTGAAATGTCTTCTCTTAGATGTATTTTCTCTTTGAGCCCATTTTATTAGCACGGGAAGCTTTCAGCCAGACTCTAGGGGTGCCAAGTCGGAAAGCTGGAAATAGAAACATAAGTGGCTTTTTTGTTGTCTAATACTTTAGTAGGAGCTGAGCTCATGGTTTGGAATGGTGTGCGCAAGCACGAATGTATGCACACGCGCGGACATGTCATTCTGCCATTCTGCTGCCCCAGGGCATGGTGTCTGGAGTGACTGGCTGTCACTGGAGAAAAGGGAAACACGTTTATTAAGCACCAGTTCGTGTTCGCACTAGACAGTGTGCTTTCATTATGTTATCTGATGGGATTTGATTTTGAGGGGTTTTTTAGCTGATGAGGAAACTGAGACCCAAAGAGGTGACATAATCTGAGCAAAATCACATAGTTAATACACGGCAAAGACAGGAGCCCAAATTATCAGATTCCAGAGCTTACGTTCCTTCCATTGAACACACTGCCTGTATGTATGAGACTTTTGAAATCTTGGCCTGAGTGTAACCTGCTCCCTGTAACTCTCTCACTGCAGTTGATGAGCCTGAGTTTTTCAAATGAGTAAGCACCAATGAGTAGCAAGGCGTTCCACATACAAGGGACAGCTCCATGAGAAGTTAAATCTCATTGTATGCAATTTATTCTTCAATAAACGTGACTTAAAAAAAAATGTTGGGTATAGGGACGCCTGGGTGGCTTAGTTGGTTAAACATCCAACTCTTGGTTTCAGCTCAGGTCATGATCTGACGATTTCATGAGTTCAAACCCCACATTGGGCTCCATGCTGACAGTGTGGAACCTGCTTAGGATTCTCTCTCTCCTTCTCTCTCTGCCCTTCCCCCACTCACGCTGTTTCTGCCTCTCTCATAATAAACAAATAAACTTTGAAAGAAGAAAAAAGATGTTGGGTATAAAATGCACCTAGAAAACAACAATAAAATGATCATCAACTCAATTAAAAAGTACAAACGAGGGGCACCTGGCTGGCTCAATGAGTAGAGCACGTGACTCTTGATCATGGGGTCATGAGTGCAAAGCCCACATGGGGCATAGAACTCACTGGAAAAGTGATAACAATAAAATATAAATCTTTAAAAACATACAACTGAAAAGGAAATATAGATGTCCATTAAAGATCTGAAAGGATACTCATCCTCACTTATAATATTATCAAGCCAAACTAAAAGTCACTGAGATTTATTTATTGCTTATTGGATTGGTAAAGATCCAAAAGATTGATAACATGTAGGTTAGCCATAAGTGTGGGAAAATAGGAGCTTTCATACATTACCGGCATTGGGATAATTCCTATTAAGGGCAATTTGGTCACGTCTATCAAAACTCCGTGTGTATATACCCTTTGACTCAGCAACTATACTTCTATGAATTTATTTTACAGTTACAGTTGCAGGTATGCAAAATGATGTACATACGAGGTTTTTCACTGAAGCAATGCTTGAAAGAAAAAGCAAAAACCTGAAAAGTTAAATGTCCATCAATAAAGGCCTGGATGAATAAATCAGCAGGGGAAGCTTTCAGCCAGACTCTTAGGGGTGCCAAGTTGGAAAGCTGGAAATGGAAACATTAAGTGGCTTTTGTGTGGCTTAATACTTTAGTAGGAGCTGAGCTCGTGGCTTGGAACGGTGTGCACAAGCACAAGCATACGGACACGCACGTGCATGTCATTCTGCCATTCTGCTGCCCCGTCCGTGCAACGGAATACTATGCAGGTGTAGAAAAGAATGAAAAATACTTTTGTGTACTGATATGGAAAACACTCCAACGCATATCACTGATCGAAAAAAGCAAGATGGGAGACGCCAGGGTGGCTTAGTTCGTTAAGCGTCCCCCTTCAGCTCAGGTCATGATCTCGACCTGCATGTGGAGCCTGCCTGGGATTCTCTCTCTCCCACGCTCTCTGCCCCTCCCCCACTCACGCTTTCTCTCTCTCTCTCTCTCAAAAATAAATGAACTTAAAAAAAGAGAAAAGCAAGAGGCAGAGAACAATGTACACAGCAGATACCATTTATATAACAAAGAAGGGAGATACTACATATGTATAATATCTTATAAATGCTTCCAAAATCTCTTAAAGGATACGCAAGAAAACCAATAACAGGACTTATCTGTTGTGGAAGGTAAAGGTGGGAGGGATATATTTCACTGTGTACCTTTTCAAAATTTTGATGGTTACACTTCATGAGTTTTTAAAATTATGGTTGTCTTTAAAGTAAGGAAAGAAAAGAAAAACACTGTGGCACTGGGGCATACCACATGAGCTGGCTGCACTGTGGGACCGTGTCCCCAGTCCATGCTCTACAGCCTGCCTTCTTGAACAGACGGACTCTTCATTGAATGACTCAAATACCATGCAGCCTCCTAAACTGACACCCTTGAACCCACTCCCCCCAAATCCTTGTGATCGTGGGAAAGAGTGCGGCTGCTCTGTTAGGTGTTCTCAGTTGCAAGTGATTCACCCTGGTTGATGACTCTAATCTAAGCTCCCTCGACAACGTGAGGCTTATTCCACTTGAAAAAGCGACTTTTAGTCCCGAGATTTTAGTCCTAAGAACCCAACGCTCTCGTTCCTTATCTCTTAGATGTCCTTTAAAATGTTTCATTTGCTCACCAAAAAAAGTCTGTTTGGCTCTTGGCCTTCTGAGTTTAAAGGAGAAAAATTTGCTGGGGCGCCTGGGTGGCTCAGTCGGTTAAGCGTCTGACTTCGGCTCAGGTCATGATCTCACAGTTTGTGAGTTCAAGCCCCGCGTCACACTCTGTGCTGACAGCTTGCTCAGAGCCTGGAGCCGGCTTCAGATTCTGTCTCCCTTTCTCTCTGCCCCTCCCCCGCCCACACTCTGTCTCTTTCAAAAATAAATAAACATTAAAAAAATTATAAAAAATAAAAAAATAAACGTCTGACTTAGGCTCAGGTCATGATCTCCAGGTTCCTAAGTTTGAGCCCCGCATCAGACTCTACACTGACAGCTCAGAGCCTGGAGCCTGCTTTGGATTCTGTGTCTCCTTCTCTCTCTATGTCCTGCCCCTACTTGTGCTGTCTCTCTCCCTTTCTCTCTCAAAAGTAAATATTTTAAAAAGTCTTTTTAAAGATTAAAAAAAGAAGAAGAAAAATTTGTTCATTTGATTCCAGCATTAATGTAAAGTACTTGAGATCCACAACCTGGAGGCAGGAAAACATTTCTTTGGATATAGAAAGCAAATAGCCATTTAAAAGTTTGACAAATTAGGGATGCCTGGGTGGCTCATTCGGTTAACCATCGAACTCTTGGTCAGCTCAGGTCATGGTCTCAGGGTTCATGAGTTCGAGCCCCACATTGGGCTCTGTGCTAACGGGGTGCAGAGCCTGTTTAGGATTCTCTCTCTCTCTCTCTCTCTCTCTCTCTCTCTCCCCCCCCCACCCCTCTCCCAATTATGCTCTAAATCTTTCTCTCTCTCAAAAAAAATAAACTTTTAAAAAATAAATAAAAGTTTGATAAATTAAACTTTGTCAGAATCGAAAACTTCTGCTAATGACAAGACATAGTTAAGAAAACGAAGAGGAGGGGCATTTGGGTGGCCAGGTCAGTTAAGCGTCTGACTTCAGCTCAGGTCATGATCTCATGGTTGTGAGTTTGAGCCCCACATCGGGCTCTGCAATGGAAGTGTAGAGCCTGCTTGGGATTCTGCCTCTCTCCTCTCTCTCTGCCCCTCCCCTCGAGCTTTCTCTCTCTCTCTCTCCAAATAAATAATAAAAACTTAAACAAAACAAAAGAATAGGAAAGGGACGCCTGGGTGGCTCAGTCAGTTGAGCATTCGACTCTTGATTTTGGCTCAGGTCGTGATCCCAGGGTCTTGGGATTGGGATTCTCTCTCTCTCTCTCTCTCTCTCTCTGTCCCTCTGTCCCTCTCACCCACTCGCACTTGTTCTCTCACTGAAATTTAAAAAAACTGGCGCCACATGGGTGGCTCAGTCAGTTGAGTGTCAGACTTTGGCTCAGGTCATGATCTCATGTTGTGGGTTTGAGCCCCATGTCCAGCTTTGCACTGACAGTGTGGAGCCTGCTTCGGATCCTTTGTCTCCCTCTCTCTCTGCCCCTCCTCCCCTCACACTCTCTCCCTCTCAAAAATGCATAAACTTTAAAAAATTAAGTTAAATTAAATTTAAAAAAGAAAATGGAATGGAAAACCATAGACTGAAACAATATATATTCATGAAACATTTATTTCACAAATGACTTGCACCCAAAATGTATTTTTAAAGACCAATAAGAAAATGACCTCAAAATATTTAATGAGCAAAAGACTTGGGCATTCACAAAAGAAAATATACAAAAGGCCAATAAACCCATAAAAAAGTGCTCAAAAGTGTTATGCATTAGGGAAACGTACAAATTATAATCACAGTGAGATACCATCCCAAACTCACTATAATAGCTAAAGTTAAAAAGACTGAAAATACCAAATGTTGGCAAAAGTGGATTAACTAGGATACTCCTCTGTTGCTAGCAGGAGTGAAAAATGGTACGACTGCTTTGGGAAAATGTTTGGCAGCTTCCTATAAAGTTAAATACCCGATGACTCAAGAATTTCACTCCTGAGCAATTACTTCAAGCTAAATGAACAGTATGTCTTTGCAAAGACTTGTACAAAAATGTTCAAAGAAGTTATTTTCCATAATAACCTCAGGCTGGAAACAACCCAAATGGGCATCCCAGAATGGTTAAACAGATTTGTACAATAGAAAATTAGTCAACGGTAAAGAGGAACAAACTACAGATATACACAGCAGTGTGAATGAACTTTGTAGATACAAACGTTATGTGGAACCAAGAATGCCAGGCATAAAAGAGTTCACAGTGTTTTCAATTATATAAGGACCTAGAACAGGTAAATCTAATTTATGGTGGAATAAAATGAAAAAATTGGTTGCATCTGGGGGTGTCAAATTGCTGAGGCAATGAAAATGGTGAAAATATTCTATATTTTGGTAGGGATGTGAGTCTCATCAATGAAGACATTTGTCAAAAGTCATCAAATTATGCCTTAAAAGGTGTGCATCTCGGGACACCTGGGTGGCTTAGTCAGTTAATCGTCCAACTTGGTTTGGCTCAGGTTATGATTTCATGGTCATGAGACTGAGTCCTGAGTTGGGCTCCACACTTGGCGTGGAGCTTGCCTGGGATTCTTTCTCTCTTTCTCTCTGCCTTCTACCCTGGCTTGTGTTCTCTTTCTCTCTCTGTCTCTCTCTCTCAAAATAAATAAACTTAAAAAAATTTAATATTTATTTTTGAGAGGGGGGGAGGGAGGGAGAGAGAGAGAGAAGGAGACACAGAATCTGAAGCGGGCTCCAGGCTCTGAGCTGTCAGCACAGAGCCCAACACAGTGCTCGAACCCACGAACCGCAAGATCTTGACCTGAGCCAAAGCTGGACACTCAAAACCAATTGAGTCATCCAGGTGCCCATAAATAAGTAAACTTTAAAAAAAAATGTGTGAATCTCACTGTCCATCCTCCTTCCCCCCAAATCTGTAAATAAATATTGACCTCTACTTGGTAGATTAGGCTTGAGTAGATGAGAAAATATACTGAAGGTAATGGCAGCCAATTTTCTCACGGTTCAAAAAAGGGAATTACAAAAAGAGGGAATATGCCACGTGATGTTGGATTAGAATTAGAGGTATCAGTAGGAACTTATGGCTTTACACAGATTTCCTGGCTTTGTCCACTGAGAGAGCCTAGAGAAGCAATGACATACCACTGACAATGGGCATCTTGGTTTCTAAATGCCATTCTCCAAAAAGGGGAACCAGGGTTTCTTGGAGAACAGATTTTGGCAAAGAAAGAATGAGATGAACCCGAAATATCTTCTTGTGCCAGAAAGTAGGAAAGTAAGTGCTCAACGAACACTGGGGTTATATCAAAAGAACACAGGAGCCAGCCTGAAGGGGCTCCCAGTGGCCAAATCTGGGATGATCTGAGCATCAAAAATAAATAATGATGTTACCGGATTATAACTTATGGAATCAAATAAGAATCCACAAGTCTATTCTGATATAAATTTAAAAAATGAGTAAGTAATGGAAAATAAAGAGATCTTCCTTAGAACAGAATCCTATCTGCTAATATAGAAGGAATGACAGAGTTAGAAAATCATCATGGATATGGAAACTTGAGGGTTAATGTGTGATAAGGAAAATTCTCAAAGCATCTCTTCCCAAATTACTTTTTAGCTATCTAGGGGAAAATAATTAGTTTACATTGGAGAGTTCTGGCAGCCTCCACCATAACCAAGTGATCAAAATAAACATTATTAATATTGGAACAGACCAACATCATGTACCTCCTGCAATCATATTATATTCCTGTCAAAATGCATAATCTGAATTCAAGGTTGAGGGAACATCAGCCAAACAAAAAATGAGTGATGTTCTGCAAATAAAAGGCTCTACTTTTCAAAAATGTCAAGGTCAAGAAAGACAAAGTAAGGCCGAGGAGTTGTTTCAGGTTAGAGGAAACTAAACATTCAAGACAACCGAATAAATGCAAAGTATAATTCTGAACTGGAATTCAATTGAGAACCAAAATAGGTATAATGGATACTATCTGGGCAAATATTTTGAATATAGGACTGTATTCGTTTCCTATGACTGCTGTCACAAGTTACCACAAATTTGGTACATTATAATAAGGCACATTTATTCTCTGACAGTTCTGAAGACCAGAAATCTGAAATCAGTTTCACTGGGCTGAAATCAAGGTGTTGGCAGTTGTGTTCCCTTGGTAGGGGTAAAGCACACAATGTCCCCAACTTACTTTTGAATAAATCACAAATGGGGCAAGATATAAACAATTAAGGAATCTGGGTAAAAGGTGTACAGGAGCTCCACAATTTGAACTATTTTTGGAACTCATCTGTAAGTTTGATTACGTTAAAAACATTTTTTTAAATGCTTATTTTTGAAGGAGAGAGAGAGACAGAGTGTCAGCAGGGGAGGAGCAGAGAGAGTGGGAGACACAGAATCTGAAGCAGGCTCCAGGCTCTGAGCTGTCAGCACAGAATCTGACGCGGGGCTCAAACCCACCGAGCGGTGACATCATGACCTGGGCCGAAGTCAGATGCTTAACTGACTGAGCCACCCAGGCACCCCTGATTACGTTAAAATTTAATGGTACCAATAGAATAACTAGTAGGGATCATAGAAGCAGGGCTATAAGACTAAAGTTTCATGACAGTTCTAAGGTCACTGGGATAGATTCCTAATCAGAGGCAGGAAAATGAGTTCGATACTTCCTTGCATTTGTATGATGTTTGTTTTTTAAATTATTTCACAGCAAGGCCTGATTTGATCTTTGTAATAACCTTATGGGATTATAAGGGCAGGTATATTTTTTAAATGTTTATTTTGAGAGAGAGAGAGAATGTGAGAGAGAGAGAGAGAGAGAGAGAGAGAATCGCAAACAGACTCCATGCTCACTGTAGAGCCCAACACGGGGCTTCATCTCACGACCATGAGATCATGACCTGAGCCAAAATAGTCAGATGCTCAACCGACCGAGCCACTCAGGTGCTTCAGAAGAGCACATATCCTATTCCCAATGGACAAATGAAAAACTGAGTCACTTAAGATCCCACATGAGGTTAGTGGTTCCCTTGAGAGGCTCTCCTCCAGGCAGTTATTCAGGGATCTAGGCTCTGTCCTTGGGAGGGAGGATGGGGTGAGGTAGTCCTTGGCTTCCAGCTGTGTGGATAAGGAAGAGAAAGTAGAAGTGTGGGTGGAATGTTTCAAACTGGGAAATGGGACATATCACATCCACATTCGATCAACCAGAATTCAATCCATTAAATGCATGGAGATCTGAAAAATGTCGTCTTTCTATGTGGCCAAAAGGAACATAAAACAGTTGAGTAAATACCCAGCTTTGGCTCTGTCATGCTGGCTATGTAAACTCCAGTAATTTAAAACAACAACAACGGGACGAAAATCTTAAACAAAACAAAACCAAAAACCTGAACAATTTATTTAAACTCTTTCTAGATTTCATCAAATGAAGGCAGTAAGACTACATAGGGTTGTTGCATTAAATGAAGCACCTAGGGGCCCCTGGGTGGTTCAGTTGGTTAAGAGTCTCTTGGTTTCAGCTCAGGTCATGATCTCATGGTCCATGAGTTCTAGCCCCGCCTCGGAGCCTGTTTGGGATTCTCTCTCTCTCTCTCTCTCTCTCTCTCTCTCTCTCTCTCTCCCTCTCTCTCTCTCTCTCTCTCTCCCTCAAAATAAATAAATAAGCTTTATTTAAATTTTTAAAAAATATTTATTTATTTTTGAGAGAGAGAGAGAGAGAGAGAGAGAGAGAGAGCGGGGGAGGGCCAGAGAGAGGGAGACACAGAATCCGAAGCAGGCTCCAGGCTCTGAGCTGTCTGCACAGAGCCCGATGTGGGGCTCGAGCTCACGAACTGTGAGATCATGACCTGAGCCGAAGTCGGACGCTTAACCAACTGAACCACCCAGGGGCCCCTTAAATCAATAAACTTAAAAAAATTTTTTTTTTCAACGTTTATTTATTTTTGGGACAGAGAGAGACAGAGCATGAACGGGGGAGGTGCAGAGAGAGAGGGAGACACAGAATCGGAAACAGGCTCCAGGCTCTGAGCCATCAGCCCAGAGCCCGACGCGGGGCTCGAACTCACGGACCGCAAGATTGTGACCTGGCTGAAGTCGGACGCTCAACCGACTGTGCCACCCAGGCGCCCCTAAATCAATAAACTTTAAATGAAGCACCTAATGCACATGGTATGTACAACACAGCACCTCCTCACACGTGGTAAACCACAAATGCTTGTTATTAGTATTCTAAAACTTCTCATGTCTCTTACACTCTTAGTTACATTAATTCCCTGGCTGGGGCTGGAGTTATTCATGCCAAACCTTTCCATGTGCTGCCCATTTGTACCTTGTTCTCTGCCCACAGTGTAATGGAGATTAGTCTCCCCAGAAAGAAAGATCAAGGCCTTGCAGTAGGGCCCACATGGCAGGACATAAGGTGAAAAGCAATGGGTTACAGAGTGTCACTTTGCAAAATTTACCATCATGGAGACGCATGGGGGGCATTGCAGGCACCCCTGAACCCCGTGGGGTTGCTGACATGGCCCTTCTGTTCTAAACAACAGGTGTGGACAAACTTCCAACAAAGCTGGCTAAGGAGTCTATTCTCAACTCAGGAATTGAGAGGGAAAAGAAGGAGTGGTATCCAGGAGAGGTCAGATGTTACATCTGTTGGGAGTTGACAACTTTCCCCACACTCAGTGCCACAGTAGTTTAAGGTGGCCCAACTAAGGCCGTCCAAAGAGACCTAACTAAGGACACTCTGGGCTTCCTGGTGACCTAAAAACAGAATGCTGGGATTCATGAACAGGAGCAGGACCCTTTCTTTTCTCCCAGATGGAAATGTCCTTTTTATTCTGGAAATGGGCACCTGGGGCCGGAATTTGAGACCTGCAGCTTACATAGACCCTACTCCATTTTCTACACACAGCCAAACCACAATTTGGCCCACCACAGAGGGTGGTTTAACCTACCACCAATCTTCCAGAGTTGAGAAGTTTGGCAGATTTGGTACACAGTGTAATTCATACTGGTATAGCCAAAGTATTCCTCTCTTGGATTAGTAGATGACCCATATTTGAGAACACAGTAAAGTAAAAACTCAAGACTCCAGATCAAAATCTGAATCCACTGGGGCTCAGTCGGTTGAGCGTCGTACTTTGGCTCAGGTCATGATCTCGCAGTTTGCAGGTTCAAGCCCCTCATTGGGGCTCTATGCTGACAGCTCAGAACCTGGAGCCTGCTTTGGATTCTGTGTCTCCCTCTCTCTCTGCCCTTCCCTCGCTCGCTTTTTCTCTTTCTCTCAAAAATAAATAAACATTAAAAAATATATAAAAAAATGAATCCACTTGAAACAAATAGCAACTTTTACTGAAGCCTTAACTCAAACATGCAACTTTTGGTCATTCTTATGAGAAGCCCTCCCAACATCGCTAGTGGTTAGTTGCAAACCTTGAACTTCTTTATTGCTCAAATCAACATGAGTGGGTTCAGAACTCCTCTCGTGGCGCCTGGGTGGCTCAGTTGGTTGGGCTTCTGACTTCGGCTCAGGCATGATCTCACAGCTTGTGAGTTTGAGCCCCATGTCGGGCTCTGTGCTGACAGCTCAGAGCCTGGAGCCTGCTTTGGATTCTGTGTCTCCCTCTCTCTCTCTGCCCCTCCCCCACTTGTGCTCTGTCTCTCTCAAAAATAAGATAAACAGTAAAAAAAAAACAAAGAGAACTCCTCTCATCTCCATGTAAGACCAAAGTCCACACAGCCTTCCCCCAAGATCAATGTGAGGCCCTGCTTAATTGTGCTGTGTTTGCTGACTGAACTAACTCCCTGACCTCTGGGACTCTGGACCTGTCTCTACGGTCCTGTTTTGTTTCTCCCTTACCTTATTTATTTTAAGTTTTATTTATTTTTTTAAATTGAGAGACAGATTGAGAGAGAGTGCAAGCGGGAGAGGGGCAGAGGGAGATAGAATCTTAAGCAGGCTCCACACTCAGTGAGGAGCCCCACGAGGGGCTTGATCCTGTGACCCTGGGATCATGACCTGAGCCAAAATTGAGAGTCGGACACTCAACTGGCTAAGCCACCCAGGCCTCCCACCCTTTTACTTTAGTGATCTTGGTGGACTTGATTCCTTTCTGCCAGTATGTGCCAGATCCTGGGAAGTCTTGTTTTCCTACCACTTATCAAAGGTGGCTCCAGAATTTCTGTCATGGGATTCTTAAAAGGCACAGGCTGTTTGGAAGGTGATTAGGCATGTCTCTCTTGTTGTGCATTTCCAGGGGTATCCCTTACCCAGTATTTCACATAAATGATACCCCTTAGAGCTATGGGACTTAAGGGCTCTGAATTTCAGGAGTTAGGAAGCTGAATTTCCCTAGTACGTTTTCTACTTAAACTGCCTGTTTATTTGGAGTGTCTTGATGAGTAGGGAGGCTAAAGCTACTCTCAAGCCACCTCTCAGTGGCTACCCACTGAGTAGCTACCCCCGTTACTGGAGGTGAAAATAAATGTGGAGAAAATTTGAAATCAAAGGTTGTGGGAGTCTGCGGTTACCACCAGCGCCTTCTGAAGGGTCAAGAAGCTACACGAAGTGAGCCTAAAATGAAAACTAGAGGAGGCAAGAAAAAAAGAGAAAAAATTTTCCAGAGGCAATTCTACATATATAAGCTCTTAATTCCTCTCTGCTGGTTCCAGGAATGATGGCTCATGAAACCATGGTGGTTAAAACGCTTTTCAGGGTACCTGTGTGGCTCAGTGGATTAAGCGTCTGACTCTTCATTTCAGCCCAGGTCATGATCTCCCTCCCTGTTCATGGGTTCGAGCCCCACGTTGGGCTCCACGTTGCCTGGGATTCTCTCCCTGACCCTCCCCCGCTCTCTCACTCTCTCTCAAAAATAAAAATAAGATTAAATAAATAAAAGGCTTTTCTGAAGAGGAAAGTAGTGTGGGGTCATGATTCAGGTGACTCAAGTTCACACTCTAAGTCCTGCTTTCCCAGTCAGTCTCTTGCTGTAAATGGGATCAGTGACTCAGACCACCTCACAGGTTTTTGTGAGGCTCAAATAAGATAATGATATGAGAGTGTACAAAGGGATTTGGTTTGCTACGAATTTTAAGTTTCAGTTTATCTAAAAACTTCTGACCTTCTTGGAATTTCCTCAAAAAATTTTAGGGAACCTGACAATCATTTCAAATGCAACTTGTTTTTGTAAACTCCCCTTTTTCCTCCCACATATTTCTGTCTAGAGTATCTGTAAAGTCCCCTTTTATTTTTTTAAAAAATATTTTTGATGCTTATTTTTCACACACACACACACACACACAAACAATGCGAGTGGGGGAGGGGCAGAAAGAGAGAGGGAGACACAGAATCTGAAGCAGGCTCCAGGCTCTGAGCTGTCAGCACAGAACCCAACGCAGGGCTCGAACCCACCAACTGATAAGTCGGAAGCTTAACCAACTGAGCCACCCAGGAACCCCTAAAGTCCCCTTTAATAATGCAAGTGCCCTGGGGCACCTGGGTGGCTCAGTCGGTTGAGCATCCGACTTCGGCTCAGGTCATGGTCTCATACCTCATGAGTTGGAGCCCCGTTTCGGGCTCAGAGCCAGGAGCCTGCTTCAGATTCTGTGTCTCCCTCTCTCTCTGCCCCTAACCCACTCGCATTCTGTCTCTGTCTCTCTCAAAAATAAAAATAAACATTAAAAAAATTAAAAAATAATAAATAAAGAAAAAATAATGCAAGTGCCCTGGGGGAAAGTCATGGCTGACACTCTTTCAGGTAACACCTTCTTTGTCCATGAATGCTTCAGCTCTGAGCAGGAATGAGATGTGGGCTGGGACTTTGGGAAGGAAGGAAAGACCACAGTTTGGCAAAGAAAGTCAGAGACCTGATAGCAGATGGCAGAAAACAAATTTACTTTGTCTCCTAATTCTGCTGAGGGGAAAACCCAGGCACGACTACCTGTCATTTGGTAATGTGTGCCGATGCCTATCCAAAGGGGGGGCGAATCATTTGTGTTCCTCTCTGTGATAACTGTATACCTTTGTAAATGTGTAAGTATAAATTATATTTAACCCCACCCCTTAACTGACAAATGATAAATGGCTGGATTAGAGTTGGAATCCGAGGTTCACCTGGAATCTGGGGTTTCAGCACTGCATCAGCCTTCATTTCAGTTCACCCATGAGAAGTAGAATGGGACAGGACTAGGAAAATAGTGAATTTTCTCAGGAGAAAAGCTCAGATTTGTCCTTTTGTACTGTGAAGGGAACCTGGCCATTTTTTTATGAGCTGCGTTTTTCAAACTCTGAATTTTTAGTCTTAATATTTATCATCCAAACACCAAATAAGCAGCTTTCCTCTTGCTGCTCTGACACCTTTTAATAAAATTTTTTTAATCTGCATTTTTTTTAGTTTATTTTTTTTAGTTTGAGGGGTTGGAGAGGGGCAGAGAAAGAGGGAGAGAGAGAGAATCCCAAGCAGGCTCTGCACTGTCAGCACAGGGCCTGACATGGGGGTCCATCTCACAGACCATGAGATAATGACCTGAGCTGAAATCTAGAGTCAGAGGCCAACTGAGCCACCCAGGCACCCCATTTTTAATAACATATAAAAAAATTAAGGTATAATGAGGGGCGTCTGGGTGGCTTAGTCGGTTAAGCATCCGACTTCAGCTCAGGTCATGATGTCATAGTTAGTGAGTTTGAGCCCTGTATCGGGCTCTGTGCTGACAGCTCAGAGCTTGGAGCCCGCTTTGGATTCTGTGTCTCCCTCTCTCTCTGTCCCTCCCCTGCTTGAGCTCTGTTTCTCTCTCTCTCTTCGTCTCTCAAAAAATAAACATTAAAATTTTTTAAAAATATTAACATATAATGATATCCAGTAAAGTGTGAAAATATTAAGCTTGATGAATTTTTACCCATGTATATACCTGTGTAACACCAGATCACGTTACATTGAATGTTTCCAGCACCTTAGAAGGCTCTCATGGTTCCACCCAGTCAATAGCCTTGTTCTTCCTCCCCATCTTCCCAGAACCAACAATCCAGCCTCTATCAGCAGAAATTAGTTTTGCCCATCTTATCAATACAATCAGAATATGCCGCACATATGTTCTTTCAACACTATGTCTGGGCAATTCATCCATGTTGTTGCATATAGCAGGAGTTCATGTTTGTACACAGCATCCTGTTCTGTGGATAGATCACAATGCCAACAGTTCTTTGGCATTGCATGTATCCAGTTTTTAGTGATTATGAATTGTAGTGCTGTGGGCATCCTTATGTTTCTGATAGTGGACATAAGCCTTCTCTTCCCTTAGATACATCTCTAGGAGAGAAATTGTTGGATTGGGCGGTAAGCATGGGTTTAATTTCAATAGGTAAAGACGAACAGTTTTTCAAAGTAGTTGTACCAGTTTATTCCCACCACAACTGTATGAGAGTTCTAGTTGTTCTTCAACCTTGCCAACACTCAGTATTTCCATTTGAAATAATTCGTGTCATTCTAATGAGCATGTGTCTCATTTGTGGGTTTTAATTTGCAACCAGTGTCTTAAAAGGTACATAGGCTCATTGGGAATTTTGGATATTCTCTTTTTTGAGTTTAAGAGCCTGTTTAAGTCCCTTACCCATTTTTTTTTCCTTTGAAAATTTTTTATTTTATAGAGAAAGAGCACATGTGCATGAGCAGGGGAGGGAAGAGAGAGAGAGAATCCCAAGCAGGCTCTTTGCTGTCAGTGCAGAGCCTGAGTTGGGGCTCAATCCCAAAACCCTGGGATCATGACCTGAGCTGAAATCAAGAGTTGGACGCTCAACCAACTGAGCCACCGAGGCACCCCAAGTCTCTTACCCATTTAACAATTGGGTTGTCTGTCTTTTACTTAGTTATTTGTAGAAGTTTTTATAATATATATTTTGTATTTGAGTCCATTATTGGATGCATGCATTATGAATATATTTTTTCAGTCTGTGACTCACCTTTTCACTCTCTTAATGGTGTTTTTCATAATTTTAACATAGTTCATTTTATCAATTACTTATTTTATGCTTGGTACTTTTTGTGTCTTATTTAAGAATCTTTTGCCTACTCTTGCTTTTTTTTTTTTTAATTTTTTCTAGTGAGAGAGCACAAGCCCGGGAGAGGGGCAGAGGGAGATAGAGAGAATCTTAAGCAGGCTCCATGCTCAGAATGGAGCCCGATGCGGGGCTTGATTCCATGACCCCAGGATGATGACCTGAGCCAAAGTTAGTTAGATGCTTAATGGACTGAGCCATTCAGGCACTTCTCTCGCTTTTTCTTTTCTTTCTTTTTTTTTTTTTTAACTTTATTTATTTATTTATTTATTTATTTATTTATTTATTTTGAGAGAGAGAGAACCAATGGGGACAGAGGCAGAGGATCCAAAGTGGGCTCTGTGCTGACAGCAGAGATGCAGGGCTCGAATTCATGAACCATGAGATCATGACCTGAGCTGAAGTCTAACACTTAACTGACTGAGCCACCCAGGCACCCCGCCTCTCACTTTTTAAAAACTAGACAATTATTCTTTTCAAAAGTAAATTGTAAACCTATTAGAGCAGATAGATTTTCACAAAGAAGAAAAGTAATCACCTATAATGATACCATCCAGCGAAATCTCTGCTAACATTTCAGTATATGTTCTAGTATTTATAAATGTTTATGCATATGGTTTTTGTTTTTTAAAAAAGTAGGATTATGTTGTATTTACTTTTTAGCTAACCTTTTAAAACATATTTTATATAAATATCAGTAAATATTCATACTCATCACTTATTGATTGTATAATAATTCATCATATGGAGATGCTAGGAGTATCATTTTTAAGTAGTTAAGTTCACATAGTAATATGTGAACAAGCAATATCGGTGACACTAAACGGAACTGTCTTAAGGACTGAGAATCCTTTGGAGAAATCTATGAAGGCAATGATATCCAGTGTCAGAAATTGAGACTCAGTTCTGCTACTAGCTCCATGGCCATGGGAAAGTCACTTAACATCTCTCTACCCTGGAATTCTCCATGACATTCTCAAAGTCAGAATGTATTCTGTAAGGTTTTCTCAAACTGAATGTCTGAGGATTTACCCATCACAGAGACGGTTGCTATGTGTCTTCCCCTCCTCTAGTATTTTGACTGACTCACTTGTCCAAATGATCTGTTAGGTCAGAGTAAACAAAAACCTTTGGGAACCGTGTGGCAAGGTAATCACGTCCTTGGAGCAGAATGAGTGTAGGGGATATCCATCACAGCTTTGCCTAAAATCAGCTGCGGGTGTGTGGCCCCAAGGGACTTCCCTGGAGCGAGGAGCTAAGAAATGAAACTTTGCTTTTTATCAGAAAAAAAGGTGGTTTAGAGAGTTAAGGACTTTCAGGGGGGAAATCACTGTTATGTTTGACTCTCAAAAATTGGGGAGAAAGAACCCTAATTTAAAAAAGACACCATAAAAGGTAAAAGCATAAAGACCTTATACTAAGACAGTTGAGCAGAGGAAATGCTATCGGGTGGATTACACTTGGAAATATCTCCTTGAATTGCTGGAATGACAGTTACGAATCTGATTTGGAGAGGGAAGGTCAGAGAACGGAATTTTGGTTAGTGTTTATTTGTTCACCACACCACTGTGGACCGCTCATCTCTCTGAGCCTGTGTCCTCATCTGTGAAATGAGGAAATGATAATATCTCGTAAGTTTGTCATGATGATTAGGGGACATAAGTGGTTTGACGCAAGTAAAACCCTTTAGCCACTCTTAGTACATGGCAAGTATAATTTCTTTTGTTTTGCAATTTTTAAAAATTGAGGTAAAATTCACAATCCATAAAAGTCACCATTTTAAAGTGTATAATTCAGGGGTATTCACTTTTGAATGCCCCCTCTCTGTAAAGAGAGATTTCCTACTATTCTTACTCTCTGATCGTATACTCTAATAAACTTTTGCCTGCTGCTCAAAAAAAAAAAAAAAACTAAAGTGTACAATTCAGTGGTTTTTCATATATTCACAAGGTTGTGCAACCACTACCAGTATCTAATTCCAGAACTTTCCCATCACCTCAAAAAGAAACCCTGTCCCCATTAGCAGTCACTCGCCATTACCCCTTCCCCACAACCTCTGGTAACCAGTAATCTCTGACGATTTACCTATTCTGGACATTTCATATAAATGGAATTTACAGTATGTGCTCTTTTGTGATTGGCTTTACTTAGCATAAAACATTCAATATTATTGCTATTGTTTTGTTTTCCCATTTCCTGTGACTTAAATAACATGAGAAGCAAATGGCATAATGGATATGGAACCTCTTTGTAAAGAAGAAATTGCTCTGGAAATCTAAGGATTGACTTATCCATTTAGGTATTCACTCTTGTGTGGGAATGGAGAGATGGCCACAGGGACTTCCTAGAGGGAAAATAAAATCATAAAGTTCAGAGATATGACAGAACTAAAAATATCTTCTGTTATCCAAAAATAAATTACCCACTTGAAAAATGCTCAGCTAACTTTCCTCCTAAAGCTTTTTGCTTGCTCAGTTAAGTTCTCTTTGCTGTGAGGCTGGCCACCACCAGTCCAACTCATCAGCCTCCCCAAGCCTTTGAGCCATGCTATGCCTGGATGTGGAACATGGAGGCAGGGCTGTGGAGGATCTTAGGAGGAGGCTGTTGGCCATTTCCCACAGGCCAGCTGTCCATAATGGTCTCTGAACCACCCCACAGTGTTGGCGGAGGCCACCAAAAGATCTGGAAGCAGATATTACATTTGATTTCTAATCTCTTCTTAATTGTGCTCTTGTGTAATCTAGCAGAAGCTTGGAGCCCACTTTTATTTTGTTTGTGTGGATTATGACTCATTTGGGAACTTGCCCATTCAAATGGTCCTGCCCAAATGCAGATAGTAATTTAGTGACATTCAAAACTCTCAGGATCATTAGCTCAGACTCCAAATAAAAAATTTCTTCACTCATAGAATTAATTTTTCTGCTTTCCGTTGTCTCCCAGAGGATTTCTTGAAGACTTGAGGCCTCCAAAGAGGCTTCTCAGAGTTTATTGTCGGACTTATCCTCCTCATCCCAAGTCACAGGTGACTTGGCCTTTACCGTAGCATCACCATAGTCCGCTAATATTGGATGGTCTATAGGTCTAGGTAGGGCTCGCTGGCTTTTGTCACATGGTATGGTGGGAAATTGAAGCATTTCCTACCAACAGCAGAAGAAGGTGAGGAAAGACTGTCGAAATGTCTCTTTAGTGACTTGTGTGATGCCACAGGGTTTCACCTCCCTGTTTGTCCTGCCTCCCTCTTATCTGATAAAAAAAAATTTTTTTTTTGAGGGGCTCCTGGCTGGCTCAGTTGGTACAGCTTGTGACTCTTGGTCTCAGGTTTGTGAGTTCAAGCCCCATTTTGGGGATAGAGTTTATTTTTAAGAAACTAAAATTTAAAAAATTTAAAAATTAAAAAAAATTGAAGTGTTTCAAGAGGCAGTAGGGTGTGGTTGTTAAGAGATCAGACTCTGAGGCAAGTTTGCCTTCAATATCAGGATCACCACTTACCAATACTATGACATTGGGCAAGTTTTCTCATCTGTAAAATGGAGGTAATCAGAGTAACTACCTTATAGGGTTGTTGAAATGATTACATTAATTAATTAATACAAGCAAAGAACCCAACAGAGCCTATGACATAATAAGACTGTGTGTTTTCTGCTTAGAAACATATACATCTATACATATAAAGAATAATATAATAAATATCCAAATCCTTACATGCAAATTCTAACATTATGATATATTTACTTTAGATACTTCTTTTCAAAAAAATTTTTTAAGATTTTATTTTAAGTAATCTCTATACCCAACATGGGACTGAAATCTACAACCCCAAGATCAAAAGTCTCACACTCTAACAACTGAGTCAGGCAGGTGCCCCTAGATACATTTAAAGATATAAAATATTACATAAAGAGGGATGCCTGGGTGGCTCATTTAGTTAAGTGTCTGACTTTGGCTCAGGTGATGGTCTCACAGTTCATGAGTTTGAGCCCCACATCGGGCTCTCTGCTATCAGTTCGGAGGCTGCTTTGGATCCTCTGCCCCCCTATCTCTCTATCCCTCCCTCCATCTCAAAATAAATAAATAAACTTAAAAAATTACGGAAATAATTACACACACATGCACATGTATACCTCCCCTATTACATTTCCTTTTCTTTCTTGAGATAACTATCCTCCTGAAATTATTATTTATTATTTACATATTTTTTAAGTTTATTCATTTTTTCATTCATTCATTTTTAAGTAATCTCTACACCCATTGTGGTGCTCAAATTCACCACCCCAAGATCAAGAGTCACATTCCCTTTCAACTGAGTCAGTTAGGTGCCCCCACTTATTATTTTTAAAAGCTGATATATATGATTCCATAAAAATTGTATTCTAGTTTTACCTGTTTTTAAACCTTATAAAAATTGCACCAGGGGTGCCTGGATGGGTCAGTCAGTTAAGCACCCAACTTCGGTTCAGGTCATGGTTTCCGGGTTCATGAATTAGAGCCCCACATAGGGCTCTGTGCTGACAGCTCAGAGCCTGGAGCCCGCTTTGGATTCTGTGTCCCCCCCCCGCCCCCGCCGTCTCTCTCTCACTCACTCATGCTCTTTCTCTCAAAAATAAAAAAACATGAAAAAAATTTTTAATTGCATTATATTGTACAAATCCTTCCACCACTATTTTTCTCCTTCAACTTCATGGTTTTGAGATTCACCCAGGTTGCACGTGTAGCTACTTCAGTCATTTTAATTGTTGTAGGTGTTTTGTTTCATGATTATATCACAATTGATTTATCCATTTCCCTGTTGACAGACATTTAGATTGCTTCCAATATTTTGCTCTTATAAGCATTGTTGCAATGAACATTCTTGTGTCTGTCTCCTTGTCACACATTTTCTAGGGCATCAACCTAGACGTGGACTTGCTGGGATGTAAGGAAAACTGCCTCTTCAGCTTTCCTAGGCATTACCAAATAATGGCTGTGCTGAGTGGTTGTCCTGATTTTCACTTTCCCAGTAGAGAACAAGCAGTTGTCTGACTCCACACCCTCAGCAATACTAATTAAGCTTGCCAGTTTCTTCATCTATCAAAGGGAAATCAATATCCATGGTTATGCTTCTTAAAGGTCTTCTGTAAATGAAGGGAATATATTGTAGGATGTCATTGCCAATTCACTATGTGTTGGGCATCATAGTAAGTGCTTTATATACACTCTCCTACTTGGGTCTCTTACTGACTCTAGGAGGTAGAATAGAAGATTTAGGAGTAATTCATTCTTCCAACATCACATGGCTCATAGCTGACAGGGCTGGAATTTGAACTCAAGTGTGTCAGGCTTCAATTATAATTACCCCAATGCTGAGCTCATGCACAGTCTTTAGGAATGGCATTAAATCAACTCTTAGTGGTGGTGTTGAATTTCTGGTAGAATGCCTTCCAAGAATGAACAATCTGGAGAGATAATATGGTTGGCTACTGTTTGGGGGTTTATTTTTTCCAATTGTAAGTGGTATGTATTATGAATCATACAAGACTTTAATATAAATCATAGGTTTTCATGTGTATTGAAGGGGGAAATGTCACTCACAAACCCATGACCACACTTGACATAATATTGTCATTGTTCACTCTCTAGTTGTTTTTTAGTGAGTGCTTTTTTTTTTTAAAGGAGGGTTTGTAGACACTTTGGAGCTTGAAGTGACAACACCATGGATGAGAAGTTACCCATAATGAGCCATTTCTAAATGCCAGACATTTATGCTATTTATGCTAAGTTTTGCACATATGTTAATTCCTGTCTTTTTTTTTAAATTGAAATGCAATTCAAGTACCAGCAAATCCACCCTTTTAAAGTGTACAATTCTATCTTTTTAGATGAGGAACTAAGAACTGAAATATTCTTTTCTGTACATGAAAGTTACAGAGGTTCAATGTCAGTTTAAAGCCTGATGCTTTGTTAATATGGGAGAAGGGAAAGTGGGTGGCAGATATAGCTAAAACAAGACTGGCCCTAAGTTGATAATATTGAAACCAGGTGATGTATATATAGCAGTTTATTATATTATTGTGTCCAGTTTTTTTAATATTTAAATTTTATTTATGTATTTATTTATACTTTAAAGTTTATTTTTTTTTAATTTATTTTGAGAGAGAGAGAGAGAGAACAAGTTGGGGAGGGGCAGAAAGAGAGGGAGACAGAATCTCAAGCAGGCTCATCATGACCTGAACCAAAGTCAAGAGTCGGAAGCTTAACTGACTGAGCCACCAGGCACCCTTATTTTTAATTTTTTAAGTTTATTTAAATCCAAGTTAGTTAACATATAGTGTAATAATGATTTCGGGAGTAGAATTCAATGATTCATCACTTATATTTAACACCCAGTGCTCATCCCAACAAGTGCACTCCTTAATGCCCATCACCCATTTATTCCATCCCCTCACCCAACACCCCTCAGGCAACCCTCACTTTCTTCTCTGTATTTAAGAGTCTCTTAAGGTTTGCTTCCTTCCTTCTTTTTATCTTATTTTTCCTTCCTTTCCAGTATGTTCATCTGTTTTGTTTCTTAAATTCCACATAGGAGGGAAATCATATGATATTTATCTTTCTCTGACTTATTTCACTTAACATGATACACTCTAGTTCCATCCACATTGTTGCAAATGGCAATATTTCATTCTTTTTGATTGCTAAGTAATATTCCATTATATATATATATATATATATATATATATATATACATACATATATACATACCACATCTTCTTTAACTATTTGTCAGTCAATGGACATTTGGGCTCTTTCCATAATTTGGCTATTGTTGATAGTGCTGCTAGAAACATTGGGGTGCATGTGCCCCTTCAAATCAGCATTTTTGTATCCTTTGGATAAATACCTAGTAGTGAAATTTCTGGGTCATAGGGTAGATCGGTTTTTAATTTTTTGAGAAGGGTTCATACTGTTTTCTAGAGTGGCTTGTACCATTTTCCATTCCCACCAGCAGTGCAAGAGGGTTCCCCTTTCCTTGCATCCTCACCAACACGTTGTTTCTTGTGTTGTTAATTTTAGCCATTCTGACAGGTGTGAGGTGGCATCTCATTGTGGTTTTGATTTGTATTTCACTAATGATGAGTGATGATGAGTATCTTTTCATGTGTCTATTAGCTATCTGGATGTCTTCTTTGGAAAAGTGTCTGTTCATGTCTTTTGCCCATTTCTTCACTGGATTATTTGTTTTTTGGGAGTTGAGTTTGACAAGTTCTTTATAGATTTTGGATACTGACCCTTTATCCATTTGTAAATATCTTCTCCCATTCCATTGGTTGCCTTTTAGTTTTGTTGATTGTTTCCTTCGTTGTGCAGAAGATTTTTATCTTGATGAGGTTCCAATAGTTCACTTTTGCTTGTTTCCCTTGCCTCCAGCGACATGTCTAGTAAGAAGTTGCTGCAGCTGAGGTCAAAGAGGTTGTTGCCTGTTTTCTTCCCTAGGATTTTGATGGTTTCCTGTCTTACATTTAGGTCTTTCACCTATTTTGAGTTTATTTTTATGTATGGTGTAAGAAAGTGGTCCAGGTTCAGTCTTCTGCATGTTGCTGTCCAGTTCTCCTGGGTCTACTTTTTTATATGTTTAAATTTTTCCATAATAAGAAGTAAAAAATGTTTTTTAAAAAAGTCTAGCATTATGCTTAATGAGAGATATTTGTGTATTATATTTAGGTATTGAATGAATTTGGGTCTCTGATGTGAAAATCAACACAATACACTAACTTTATAAAACATAGTTTACAAACATTTCTATGTTTTATCTCATAACTACTCTCTGAGGTGGACAGTGTACGTGTTCCCATCTCCATTTCAGAGAAAAGAAAAGTGAGGTTCAAAGAGGTAGATCTGGGACTTTAACACAATCTTCTCACATGGAATTCAGTGGTCTACTACCTTTCATTTGAAATGAATATAGCCTGCAGGGCACCTGGGGAGCTCCATCACCTAAGCATTGGACTCCTGATTTCAACTCAGGTCTTGATCTTATGGTCTTGAGATAGGGCCTGGGGTGTGATATTGGGCCCTGTGCCAGGCTCTGTGCTGGGCATGGAGCCTGCTTAAAATTATCTTCCTAGGGGTACCTTGGTGGCTCAGATGGTTAAGCGTGTGACTCTTGGTTTTGGCTCAGGTCATGATCTTGAGGTTCATGAGATCAAGCCCCAAGTCTGGCTCTCCAATGAGCGCATAGAGCCTGCTTGAGATTCTCTCTCTCTCTCTCTCTCTCTCTCTCTCTCTCTCTCTCAAAATAAAGTAAAAAAAAAAAGATTCTCTCTTCTTCTGTCCCTCCCCCCACACACATACACTCTCTCACACAGTTTCTCCCCCACTCCCCCTCCCCAAAATGAAATGAATACAGCCTTATTACTTTTTGCGCATTAAGAATAACGTATCTGGGGCGCCTGGGTGGCGCAGTCGGTTAAGCGTCCGACTTCAACCAGGTCACGATCTCGCAGTCCGTGAGTTCGAGCCCCGCGTCGGGCTCTGGGCTGATGGCTCAGAGCCTGGAGCCTGTTTCCAATTCTGTGTCTCCCTCTCTCTCTGCCCCTCCCCCGTTCATGCTCTGTCTCTCTCTGTCCCAAAAATAAATAAATGTTGAAAAAAAAAATTAAAAAAAGAATAACGTATCTTATTTTGGGGCACCCAGGCAGCTCGGTTGAGCATCCAATTCTTGATTTTGGCTCTGGTTGTGATCCCAGGGGTGTGGGATCAAGCCCCCCATCAGGCTCCATGCTGAGTGTGAAACCTGCTTAAGATTCTCTCTCTCTCTCTCTCTCTCTCTCTCTCTCTCTCTCTCTCTCCCTCCCTCCCTCCCTCCCTCCCTCCCTCCCTCTCCCTCTGCCTCTCTCCCCAGCTCCTGGTCTCTCTATAAAATAAGGTAAAATAAAACTTATTTGAAAACAATTTAGAAAAGTTACAAAGAAGAAAAATGTAATTCAAATGTACCAGTGAGAATACAATTCAATTTTT
The DNA here is from genome assembly GCF_022837055.1 of Prionailurus viverrinus. Classification (NCBI taxonomy): domain Eukaryota; kingdom Metazoa; phylum Chordata; class Mammalia; order Carnivora; family Felidae; genus Prionailurus; species Prionailurus viverrinus. The sequence continues at coordinate 33,458,311 of NC_062565.1, read as the reverse complement.
GAAGGTATAATCAGGTTGAATTACTGAGCAAACTATCAATGAACAATTAACTGTTTAAAGTAACAATGTTCAAGTTTTAGTGTACCTAAGAATCACCCGGTGATTCCTGGGCTCCATCCCAGTCACAATGACTCAGGATATAGGTTCCTGGGACCCAGGAATGGACATTTTTAAGAGTCACCCTCCCCTCCGAGTGACTCTGATACAAGTAGTGCAGGAAATTACACACAGAATCACTGACTTAAGAATACATGCAGGGGAGGGGCGCCTGGGTGGCTCAGTCAGTTGGGCATCCAACTTGGGCTCAGGTCATGATCTCATGGTTCATGTGTTCAAGCCCCACATCAGGCTCACCGCTGCCAGCGTGTTGCCTGCTTCGGATCCTCTGTTTCCCCCTCTCCCTGCCCCTCCTGTGCTCATGCTCTCTCTCTCTTTCTAAAAAAAAAAAAAAAAAGCAATAAAAAACAAATAATAATAATAAGCATTAAAAAAGAATACACACAGGGGAAGGTTGGGAGTTTGTTGGTTATGGACTTTATTACCTTTTGGTCATATGAGGTCTGGTAAGAAATGAAATCTTTACTTTCTCAATCTCTCTCTCTCTCTCTCTCTCTCTCTCTCTCTCTCTCTCACACACACACACACACACACACACACGCACACACATACACACACATCATGCTGTTGCAGAGAAAGCAAACATTTTGCTTTGGCTGCCATGATCAGTCACAAACATTTATTTATATAGAGATTATTATTCTTTAGGGATTTCAGTTTTGTTGTATTTTGCTCTTTTCCAAGCAAGCACCTCTGACATTCCTAACCAACTAAGCACCTGAAATTTCATTTAATTTCCTCTTTTCTGTAGAAACTGAGATTGTCTTGAAAGTGGTCCCTGAGGTTCTGCAAGAAGTGGGCAGAAGATAGACTGAAGGAGGCCAGAAAATTCTATTGCCTCTGAAAATTCTAAGCCCTTGAGATGCTCTCACCCTGGAGTTACTACCACGGCCCTTTGAAACTCAAATTAGCTTTTGAGGCATTTAACTTTCCAGGAATTGCTCACCTTTGCTCAGCTTCAGGAAACAGCTTTTATTTTTCTCCTTGGAAGTTTATTTTTAACACAAGGTTTCTTTCTCATGGAACACTTCAGCTTTGCATGTGTGGTGGCGTGGCTGGCGCTTCACACATGTGGCCCTCCTGTAAGCTGAGGGGAGGGCTGTGGCCCTGAGGTCTCACCCCTACCCAGATGCCTGCGGCGGGCCGACTGTTGAGGACCCTACTGTCTAGGGCTACTGTCTGGCTGCCCAAAGAGGCAACACCTACAGGCACCTATGGCTGAGCAGGGGCTCATCACTTCAGGGTCAAGTCCATGAAGACAATTTATTCACCTGATAAGTAGAAAATCCCAGGGGGCGCCTGAGTTGCTCAGCTGGTTAAGCATCTGACTTCAGCTCAGGTCATGATCTCATGGTGCGTGGGTTCGAGCCCTGCGTCGGGCTCTGGGCTGACAGCTCAGGGCCTGGAGCCTGTTTCGGATTCTGTGTCTCCCTATCGCTCTGACTCTCCCCCGTTCGTGCTCTGCCTCTTTCTGTCACAAAAATAAATAAACATTAAAAAAAATTAAAAAGAAAAAAGAAAATCTCTGCTAGTGTGAAAGTAACAAATAAGTGTCTTTCATTCTCTTCTTTTAAGTGGCAAATAGAGTCATTCATTCACTGACAGTCACTTATTACTTATGCCAAATGTTTATCGTTACCACATGCTGTACACTGGCATGGAAACAAAATCAGAGGGTAAGTTTTAAAGAAAAAAACTTTATGAGGTGCCTGGGGGGTTCAGTCCATTAAGCATCCGACTTGGGCTCAGGTCATGATCTCACAGTTCGTGAGCTCAAGCCCTGCGTCGGGCTCTGTGCTGACAGCTCAGAGCCTGGAGCCTGCTTCAGATTCTGTGTCTCCCTCTCTCTCTGCCCCTCCCCTGCTCACACTCTGTCTCTCTGTCTTGCTCTCTCTCAAAAATAAACATTAAAAAGAATATTTAAAAAAGGAAAAAAAGCTTTATTGAGGTATAATTTACATACAATAAAATTCACCCATTGAAAGTGTACCATTTGATGACTTTTGACAAATGGATACACTCCTGTAAACATCACCACAAATAAAATAGAACAATTCCATCAATCCAACCCCAAAAGTCCCTTCGTGCCACTTCCCAGTCAGTTCCTCACCATCCATGCAAGTTTCCCTGCAGCCCTAGGCCTCATTGGTCACCTTCTAATGCTATAGCTTACTTTTGCCTAATGAACTTCATAGAAGTGAGATATGCAGTTTGTATTCCTTTGTGTCTGGCCTCTTTTGCTCAATACGATATTTTCAAGATTCATCCATGTTGTACGATCAACAGTTCTGCTTTTGATTGCTGAGTAGTATTCCATTGTATAGATATAACAGAATTTGTTTAGCTATTTTCCTGTTTATAAACATATTTAGGTTGTTTACATCATTTAAGTACTAGAAATCAAGCCGCTATCAATCTAGTTTCTACAAACAATTATATTAAAGAGTGGGGGTGGAGGATTGTTAAGACTTAAAGGGCTTTGAAAGCGTATCCCCAAATGTAATGTGTGGAGCTCTTTGGATCCACACTGTATTGGAAAAAAATATCTTAGAGACAATTTAAGAAAACTGAATATGAAATAAGTATAATATTAAAAAATTCCTATTAATTCTATTAATTGTGATAATAGTATTGTGTTTTTTCATTCTTTCTTCACAATCCCTGTCCGTTAAAGACACAGTATCCGGAAGTATTTACAGGTGGAATCATATGGTGTCTGGGACTTGCTTTCAAATACTACAGCGTGCGTGTGCATGCACACGCACACACACACACACACACACACACACACACACACATACATACTCACAGGAAAAAGGTGAAAATAGCATGGCAAAATGTTGATCATTGTTGAAGTTAGATCTTGGGTGAATGGGGGTTGAGTACACCATTCTCTCTAGTGAATGTTGAAAATTTTCCATAATAGAAAGGTTTTTGTTTTTTAAGTTTATTTTGAGAGGGATCCAGAGAGCAAGACAGGGGCAGAGGAGAGAGAGGGATAGAGAGAATCCCAAACAGGCTCCATACTGTCAGTGCAGAGCCCAATGTGGGGCTTGAACTCACTAACCGTGAGATCATGACCTGAGCTGAAATCGAGTCAGATGCTTATAATGACTGAGCCACCCAGGGGCCCCAGACCTGGATTTTGAATAAGGGGTCCTATAGCTTCTCAGAGCTTCAGTTCCCTAATCTTTAAGTGGGGGCTAACAATTTATTACAACGATAAAAAATTGGAAGTAGTCTCAGAGTCCATCAGTAGGAGACTGGTCAAGTAAAATACATTCCTAAATATGAATACTCTATAGCCATTAAAAATGATGTATCTGTATATTTGTTGATGTGGAAAGCTGTCTTCAACATACTATGAATGAAAAAAGCAGGCTAGAGAGGCAACTGTGGTAAGAGATAATTGAGGCAAATTATACAAGTGGACAGTTATATGAAAGATATATTTACTAAAATATTAATAATGGTTATCTCTGGGTAGTGAGATTTAGGGTGTTTTTAAAATTTTTCTTTATAATTTTCTATATTGCTTAATTTTATTTGCAATAAGCATGTATGAGTCTCTGCAAAATAATGAAGCTACTAAAAAATAAACTAATACAACCTGTTTTTCTTGAGAATGACATGAGAGAATGGATGGATATGTTGAGAAATTATAAAGCGTTATTACGTAAATTGAAGATATTAGGATTAATGTTAGTATTTATTACCCCAATCTTTTCTGGCAGTATCCTAGAAATTTTCAAAAAAACACAGGAAGAGGAAGTAATGACAGCTCCATAGACACACAACCAGCCTGACCATGGTGAAAAGGTAAACTCCTTAGAAGTGAAAGAAATCTGGAGTGAAGTGGAGGGCACAGGTTTCTTTCAGAGCCTTGGGCTTAAGTCCTGGCTGTCTCAACATCCGTGTCTCCTTGGAGGCATTATTTAAACTCTCACTATTTCTTTATCTGCAAAAGGGGAAAAATAATAATAATATTGATCTCATTTGGCTGTGAGAATTAAATGAGTCTAAGTACTAAAGAACTGGACATTTGGGGGCGCCTGGGTGGCTCAGTCAGTTGAGCATCCAACTTAGGCTCAGGTCATGATCTCGCAGTTTGTGAGTTCGAGCCCTGCGTCGGGCTCTGGGCTGACAGCTCAGAGCCTGGAGCCTGCTTCTGATTCTGTGTCTCCCTCTCTCTCTGCCTCTCCCCCGCTCATGCTCTGTCTCTCTCTGTCTCAAAAATAAAGATAAACATTAAAAAAAATTTAAAGTACTGGACATTTGGCATATTGTAGAGTTGCATTAAATTTTTGTTCCCCTTTTCCCCTTTTTCTTTCTTACCACTAGTGTGGATGCAGATGGCAAGATGCTTTACATATTGTGAACCTACTGGAGAAAGAGTAATTATAGTAAAACCAAAGGGGTTGTGAAGTGTTTGTAGTTTTGTGGGTTTTTTTTGTTTGTTTTTTGTTTTTTGTTTTTTTGCATGAGGGAGAGATAAGGAGTTGGCATTTATTTAGATGATGTTTTGACTCTGGTAAGCTGAAGCGGTCAAGAAAAGAAGGAAGAAGGAAGAAGGAAGGAGGAGGAGGAGGAAGAAGAAGAAGAAGAAGAAGAAGAAGAAGAAGAAGAAGAAGAAGAAGAAGAAAAAGGAGGAGGAGGAGGAGGAGGAGGAGGAGAGGGGGGGGTGGAGAAGAAGGAGGTGGAGGACAAGGAGAAAAGAATGGACTACTTCTGGATGTATCTAGGTCGAGAGACAGGGGGACACGAGATCAAGACAATCAGGTTTTCTTTTGCATTGTCCCATTCACCACAGTAGGAAAAAAGACCCAGGACATCAGATGTTCTGTCCTGAAGAAAAGATAGTGTAATAGGTTGGTGCCTCCTGTTTTTTTGTTTGTTTGTTTGTTTGTTTGTTTGTTTTTGTCTCTCGAGTAGGGAAATAGGGTAGAGGAGGTGGAAAAACCCCAAATGTGTGGGATCTGGTTCTTTCCTATCATGCTCCAGGTGGATGTTCAGAGCAGAGTTACTGCTCACTGTAGTAGGCTGCTCTTGAACCTCACCCATTCACTTCCCAGAGAAAATTCCCCCTCAAGTACACCTTAGATTTTAATTTTATTCCCTTTACCTGGATTCACTTCTAGGTATATTTCTGTGATCAGAACAAACAGGAGGCAGTAAAAAGGAGCCTGGGTCTTGTAGCTGTTAAAGACTCCCAAATGCACACAAAAGAATGGAGTTGTATCCTTATCTTACAACATATATGAAAAATAACTCAAAATGGATTAAAGACCTAAATGTAAAACCCAAACTATAAAAGTCCTAGAAGAAAACACAGGGAAAAAACTTCATGACTTTGGACTTGGCAATGATTTTTTGGATTTGACACCAAAAACACAGGCAACAAGAACAAAAATAGGCAAATAAGACTACATCAAACTTAAAACTTTTGTGCATCGCAAAGAGATAAATGTTGTATGATTCCACTTATATGAAGTATCTAAAATAGTCAAATTCATAGAAGGGTGCCTGGATGGCTCAGTCGGTTGAGTGTCTGACTCTTGGTTTCCACTCAGGTCATGATCTCATGGTTTGTGGGTTCAAGCCCTGCATCAGGCTCTGTGCTAACAGCTCAGAACCTGAAGCCTACTTCAGATTCTGTCTTCCTCTCTCTTTGCCCCTCCCCTGCTTGTGCTCTTTCTCAAAAATAAACATAAAAAAATTTTTTTAATCAAATAAATAGTCAAAATCATAGAAACAGAAAGTAGAAATGTGGGTGCCAGGAGCTGGGGGGAGAGGGAAAGGGGAGTTGTTGTTAAATGGGTACAGAGTTTCAGTTTTATAAGATGAAAAACTTCTGGAGATTAGCTGCACAACAATGTGAATATGTTTAACACTACCAAACTGCACACTTAAAAATAGTTAAGACAGTGGAGTGCCTAGGTGACTCAGTCAGTTGAGTGTCTGACTCTTGATTTTGGCTCAGGTCAATATCTCATGGTTTGTGAGATTGAGCCCTGTGTCAGTGTGGAGCCTGCTTGGGATTCTTTCTATCCCTCTCTGCCCCTCTCACATGATCTCTCTCTCTCTCTCAAAATAAATAAACATTTAAAAATAGTTAAGATGGTGAGTTTTGTTATGTATTTTTAAAATCACAATTAAGGGGCGCCTGGGTGGCTCAGTCGGTTAAGCATCCGACTTCGGCTCAGGTTGTGATCTCGCGGTCTGTGGGTTCGAGCCCCACGCTGGGCTCTGTGCTGACAGCTCAGAGCCTGGAGCCTGTTTCAGATTCTGTGTCTCCCTCTTTCTCTGACCTCCCCTGTTCATGCTCTCTCTCTCTGTCTCAGAAATAAATAAACGTTAAAAAAACTTTTTTTAAAATCACAATTAGGGGCGCCTGGGTGGCGCAGTCGGTTAAGCGTCCGACTTCAGCCAGGTCACGATCTCGCGCTCCGTGAGTTCGAGCCCCGCGTCCGGCTCTGGGCTGATGGCTCAGAGCCTGGAGCCTGTTTCCGATTCTGTGTCTCCCTCTCTCTCTGCCCCTCCCCTGTTCATGCTCTGTCTCTCTCTGTCCCAAAAATAAATAAACGTTGAAAAAAAAAATTAAAAAAAAAATTAAAAAAAAAATTAAAAAAAAATCACAATTAAAAGAATAAACAGACATCTAAATGACTTTGTTGTAATGTGTCCCCTCACTAGCCTGTTCCTCAAACCTTGTGGAAAATCATCAGGGCCTGGATAAGGTCTCCTGGAAGGCTTCTTTGGGCATCTCAGCTCACCCTTCACTCCTCCCTCCTCCCAAGTCCTACTCACCCTGTCTACTGCTCATTTGGCACTTGAACACATGTTGCTTTGTACTGTTAGCTACCTTTATATAGTTATTTGTAGAAATGCATGTCCTTGTATTTCCCCCATTGTTATGTTATACTTCAATATTTAACATTTACAAGCACTTATGCCCACCTCATTTGAGCTTCCAACCCTGGAGAATAAGCACAGAATGGAAGTTTGGCTTATGGGTGTGTTTATGCGAATGCTAATTGTAGCTGTAGGTTAAATTCCAAAAAGTTTTTCTTTTGTTTGACATATTCTTTTGCTTCACTTCAGTGATCTTTTTGCAGCGTTCCCTATATTGAAATGAATAAACTGAGGTCTACAGAGAAGCTTAGTCATTTGTCCATGGTCACATAGCACAAGGATGAAGGCTCTCTTACTGGACCACTGTCCCTAACTCAGCCTTGCTGATAGTAAGTCAGCAGACATTTGCTTGCTCAACCGGGTAGCTCATTGGACTGTTAGCTGCTGCCTAGGTTTTGCAGCTTATAAAGTTTAAGACAGCTAACATGGGGAAAAGAATGTCAAGAACTGAAATGAATTCATGTTTGATAAGCCCCCAGGTCACCCAATTTTCGTTTCTTCAAAATGAAGTGTCTCTTAATGTTTTATGACATGATTATTTTATTAAAAATCCTAAAATACAGATAAAAATGTAAAAACATCCATTATTCCCCACACTCAGAGAATGTCATCGTCAACACCTTGAAGTATATCCTTCTAGACATCTCCTGCACTTATTCATGTATCTGTTAGAAATTAGAGCATAGGTAATACTGTTTTCTCATAGCTTTTTACCATTTAAGAATATACTGTAGGGGCACCTGGGTGGCTCAGTCGGTTAAGCGTTGACTCTTGATTTTGGTTCAGGTAGTGATCTTATGGTTGGTGGGTTCGAGCCCCTTGTTGGGCTCGCTCTGTGCTGACAGCTCTCTCCCTCCCTCTCTCTCTGCCCCTTCCCTGCTTGTGTTCTCTCTCTCTCTCTCTCTCAAAATAAAAAACTTAAAAAAAAAGGGATATATTGTAAACATCTTTGTATGTTAGCAGAGATAATAGGTCCATCAATTAAAGAATCAAGTTGATCTATTTCTTTAAATATAAAAAAAGGATAAAAAGAATTAAAATGATCAATTCTCTATTAATATTTCCAATCTTTTGCTATATAGGTAGGTTTATACAATATGCTAATTTTACATACTGTTTTTTTCACTTAACATAACATAGGCAAGTTTTATTCTAAAAATTCTTCAAATACACACTTGTTAAAACTTTGGAAAATACAGAAAACTGTAGAAAGAAAAACAGAAATCCCCTGCAATTTTCCTGTGTGATATAATGCTATAATATTTTGATATATTTCTTCCCAGTTGTTTACTCTGCTTATTTTATTATTTAGTGTGCTTATTTTAATGAGTTATAGCTATAGTCTAAAAATTATACTGTATTTACGATTTTGATGCAGCTTTTAAAAATCGACACTAACTTCAGGATTTTTTTATATCATTAAGCATTCCTCAAAAATGTGTTTTCAAAGGAGGTATATAAAATTCTACCTTACCAACATAACTTTAAAATGTTATTCAAAAATTTTATCTTTTTATTTATTAATAATTTTTTTGATGTTTATTTATTTTTGAGAGAGAGAGAGAGAGAGAGAGCAGGAGAGGGTCACAGAGAGAGAGAGAGGGAGACACAGAATCTGAAGCAGGCTCCAGGCTCTGAGCTATCAGCACAGAGCCTGATACGGGGCTCGAACTCACGAACAGTGAGATCAGACCTGAGCCGAAGTCGGACACTCAACCGACTACTGAGCCACCCAGGAGCCCCTCAAATTTTATCTTTTTAAAATGATTACATGCTCAGTGTAAAAACTCAACTAATACAGAAATTTAACATTAAAAGTGAATGTTTCCCACAAATTTAGCAAATAAAAATACAGGATACCCAGTTAATATTTGTGACCACTTACATTAAAAAAATTGTCACTGGGGTGCCTGGGTGGCTCAGTTGGTTAACAGTCTGACTCTTCGTTTTGGCTCAGGTCATAGTCTTGTGGTTGGTGGGTTTGAGCCCCACGGCAGGTTGTCAGTGTAGAATCTGCTTGGGATTCTCTCACTCCCTCTCTGGCTGCCCCTCCCCTGCTTCCTCTCTCTCTCTCTCTCTCTCTCTCTCTCTCTCAAAATAAATAAACATTTTTAAAAAATGTTGTTTACCTGAAATCAAGTCTAACTGGTTATCCGGTTTTTATGTGGCAACCCTACCATAACCCCACCTTCCTTAACCATTGGTATACATTCCCCCAGATATTTTGCTATGCATATATTCCAAGCACATACATAAACATATATACTTACTATACTTTTTATATAGATACGAAAGAGATCATGGTATATATACTGTTTAATAATTCGTTTTTTTAAAAAAAACTCAGTCTTCTGTATCTTGTCATGTTAATTCATATAGGCCTATTTCATTGTTTAAACGGTGGTGTAATATTCTATAGCATAAATATAGTCAAAGCCTTATGGTTGGTCATTCAGATTGTTCCCAATTTTTCAGCATTACCAAAAATTCTGTAGTGATCATCCTACATATATCTTTGGCCATCCTTTTTAGTTATCTGTATGATATCTAAGATGCAAGGTGCACATTTAAAATTTAATAGCCATTACCAAAACACCCTCCTGAAAGGTTTTTACGAATCTGTAATCCTATCAACATTGTATGAAATTGTGTTTTTCCTCACATCTTGTAGAATACTGGTTATGATCAATCTTTGCCAAATTGACAGATAAAAATGATATTGCACTTTTGTTTTAATTTGCATTTCTTGATTATTCATGGTATTCAAAATATTCTCATACATTTACAGGCCATTTATATAATTTTTCTTGTCAATTGCCCATTCATGTCCTTTACCAATTTTTCCTTTAGATTGTTTTTTCCTTGGTTATCCTAATAGCTGTTTGTTTATTTACTTATTATTTATTTTAAAATTTTTTTTAAGAGAGAGAGAGAGCATGAGCAGGGGAGAGAGGCAGAGGGAGAGAGAGCGAATCTTAAATAGGCTTCATGCTCAGCACAGGGCCCAGCACGGGGTTCGATCCCATGACCCTGGGATCATGACCTGTGCTGAAATCAAGAGTTGGACGCTCAACTGATTGCACCACCCAGGCGACCCAAGAGCTGTTTATTTATTAAATGATGATATTAGTACTCTGTCCTGTGTATTATAAATATTGTCCTTGAATTATCCTTTTGTCTTTTGATTATGCTCATGATATTTTTTATTTTTATTTTTTAACTTTTGAAGCAAAGAAGTTTTAAATAAAAAAAAATTTTTTAATGTTAACTTATTTTTGAGAGAGAGACACACACAGTGCAAGTGGGGAGGCACAGAAAGAAAAGACACAGAATCCAAAGCAGGCTCCAGGCTCTGAGCTGTCAGCACAGAGCCCAACGCGGGGCTGGAACCCATGAGATGTGAGATCATGACCTGAGCTGAAGTGAGCCGCTTAACCAACTGAGCCACCTAGGTGCCTCTTAGATTTTTTATACAGGCAAAACTATAGATCTTTTCTTTGATATTATGATTGGAGATTTCTTCTTCTAAGATTATTGAAATATTCATTCAGGTTTCTTTCTAATTATTTACTTTTTTGGTCATAGATTCATGTAAAAGTATATTGGTGAAAAGAATGAATCCACTCCTGCCCATATATATTTTTTCAACAATTCCCCTATTGGTGAACATTTGGGTTATTCCACCTTTTTACTATCATATGTATTATAATACTTCTAACAAAAAGCTTTTTTATAAACCTAAGATTTGGGGGCTATTATATATGAACATTATTAAGGTTACTCACATCAATTCATCTGAATTCACGTCCACTCACTTTTAGGAAAAATTACATCAATTTATATTCCCAGAAGCAGTGGTGTTTGAGAGCACCTATTTCTCCATATTCTTGCCAACTAAAGCTATTTTAAATGTTTTTGAAGCTTTGACAATCTGATTAGGCAAAATGTTGTTTTTGAGAGACAGCACACAAGCATGCAGAGTTGGGGAGGGGCAGAGGGAGAGAGGGAGAGAGAGAATCTTAAGCAGGTTCCAAGTCCAGTGCAGAGCCGGAGGTGGGCTCATGATCGCGAGATCATGACCGTGGGTTCCTGAGCTGAAACCAAGAGACAGATGCGTAACTGACTGAGCCACCCAAGCGCCCCTACCTTATTGCTGTTTTAATCCATTTCTTTAATATGGGTAGCATAATACATCTTTTAATATGTCTATCTGCCATTTGTATTTCTTCTTTTGTGAATTGCCTTTTTGTGCCATTTTTTTTCAATTGGAATTTTCATTATTTGTTTTAAATTTATTTATTTTTTTTAGTAATCTCTACACCCAGTGTGGGGCTTGAACTCATGACCCTGAGATCAAGAGTCACACGCTCTCCCAACTGAGCCAGCTAGGCGCCCCCAAGTTTTCACTGTTTTTAAGAGTAGGACGTCCATCCCTATCTAGAAATCAAACATTGTATTCACATGATTTTCTTAATTTTTTAAAATAACTTGATTATTTTTTTACTTCATCTAAGAGATAATGTATTTTGAATGGAATCTGGAGATTCTAACGGAATCTAAGGGAAGCTGAATAACCAGGACTCAAAGTGATAGGAACTTCTCTCTCCTAAGCCTTCAGGTCTCTCATCTTTGTTTCTCTCTGCCTTGTGGCTCTCTTTCTGCAGATGGGCATTATTTTGTTTTCATGGGTGCCCCACAAAGATAGTCTCTTTTCTGTATTTCTATCACTGACTTTCAAGTAAACAGCCCAGGCCTGTTCCACAAACTCATTGAGTTCAGTTCCAAATTCCTGAGAGAGAGAGAAAGAGAGAGAGAGAGAGAGAGAGAAAGAGAGAGAGAGAGAGAGAGAGAGAGAGAGAGAGAGAATCTGATTGGCTGATCCTAGGTTGAGCATATCCCTTTTGTCCAATCAAATGGAGGCTAAAGGAAAGGGCAATGTAGGATACATATGGCTGCTGGAGGCCACATAGAGGGTCATTAATAGTTGGCAGAAAAGAGATCATCACAGTTTGGATATATACCCAAAAGGTTTCTACTACAAGTTGCTATTATCATATAATGTAGCATAACATCTATTTGGACTCTGTCTGTTCCTTGAATCGGTTATGCTGTGGCATAATCTTAGTACTAGCCAGGCTTGGCAATTCTGAATCTTAGGGACTTAGAGGTTTGGAACCAATCTAGGCTGCCCTGGTGAGATGAATCACTTTTCTCCCAGACTTTTAACTTCTAAAGATTGAATGGCTTAACTCCTTTAAGAAATTTTAAACTGAACTAGTCTGGGGATCTGGGGTTAATTTAAATTTCTTATATGTGATCACCAGCCCAAGAAACTCAGAAAGAAACTGGCTGGTTGTATGATATCCCAGGCAGCGGCATCTCTGGGCAAAGTACCTGACATAGTTCTGAGATAATACCTAGAAGCCCTTTTGGAATACTGCCATCAATCAGCTTTTTGTCCTTAGGGTGGCGTTCAGCAATTTGTTCTTTTGTCTCTCAACTAGTCCTTCTGCATGCCCTCTTTCCAACAAAATAAAACAAAGTTGCAGAGCCATTATAGCAGAACCATGCATGTTAATATCCCCCCAGATTCAAGTGGAGATTCACATTTCTGTGAGTATCCTGATGGGTAACACCTCATTTTCTCCATTTAATATCTCATCCCGCAAAAGAACAATTCAATGGAAGGTGGAGCGGCTGGTTCTTCCTTCATACCTAATGTGCCAGCCACCTTGGTCAGTGTTTTTGCATAGTGGTTAGGGATGGGTCAGTCCTCTATTGTGTGTGACTGTCCCAAGAATTGCAGATTATCATCCTCAGTCCCCAGGGAATTAATGGCCAGGGTACCACATCCAATCTCATGAGAACCCCAAATGTTCCCACAATGTTCAGAATTCACTTTAGGAGTAGTTATACTCTTTTGAGATAACTTCTGTCATAAACTGAAGTTCTGGGCCACTTGGGTCTCTTATTTGCAAGGATCTCTTTGCATTATGTGGGCTGTTTATGAGTGAGTCAAGACTTTAATACTACATGGTGTTGGCCAAGAGTTGTTAGTTTATCTTGGGTCAGCATTTTTTTTTTTTAACATTTATTCATTTTTGAGACAGAGAGAGACAGAGCATGAACAGGCGAGGAGCAGAGAGAGAGGGAGACACAATCTGAAACAGGCTCCAGGCTCTGAGCTGTCAGCACAGAGCCTGACGCGGGGCTCGAACTCACGGACCGTGAGATCATGACCTGAGCCAAAATCGGACGCTTAACCAAGCCACCCAGGCGCCCCTCTTGGGTCAGCATTCTAATGGAGTTGTCAGGTTTATAACAAAATAACATTTTCTTCTTTTGGGTCCTAGGTCAACATAACATTAATCCATGGATATTGCAAGTTAAGACACTTAGTTTTAGTTAATAGAGTAATATCAATTTCTGATTATTTTGTATGTAAGGCCAAACTGAACTCAAAGTATAAAAGGAATTGTAGTAGGATATAATGGGTACAGTGCTAGATTGGGAGTTTGAACACCCCTTACTAATTGTGTAATCTTGGGTAAATCAGTTCCCCCCCTCTTGGTTTCAGTTTCTTCATCTGTAAAATGGGGGAGGTTGGGCTAGGCAGTCTTAGATTTCTTTCAGTTCTAATACTGGGATTTTTATAATCTGTGTTCCCATTCCACCATCCATAAGATTGGGACAATATGTGTTCACCCCTGAAATAGAATTTTCCTCAATATTAGTAACATATTCCAACATTGTGGTCACCCAAAAATTAGGCCTTGGCAATGATTTAAGTTCTGCTCAGGTCTTAGAGGCCTAAGAACAGTTTCTTATAAAAAAAGTTCAGAACTATTATATGAGTTTGTAAGTATTGTAACTATCTGCTGTTAAAGTTATCTCCCATAATATATCACTGGAGAAGGGTGGTCCCTTAGTAGGAAATGAGAAAGGGCATATATTTCATATTGTAATAGAGCACAAGGAAGGGAAATGAAGTAGAAGGGGAGTCAGGTAAAGAAATATCCTGGGCTACTTGTATCATTGTCTATTTCCAGAGTCGTCTTATGTTTATGGCCACAATACTAGTTATCACTTCTTGAAGTGTTTTTTATGGAACAGGCACTGTGTTGAGTTTATATTTTTTATCTCATTTAATTCCTACAGCAGTCCTATCTGGGCAGGCACTATGATTACCAATAACTGGCAGAATGAGAATCCTAAATGTGTGTGACCCAGAACCCAGGCTTTTAAAGATATTTTATTTTACTAACAGAAAGAGATAGAATACTGTCCATTTGTAAAACCTCCTAGCAACCCAGACACTACGGTTCACTTATTCTAGTGCTGTGTTGTTGAAATTGTTATGGAAAACATAACCCATTAGGAAACTGAAAGCTGGGTTTTAGTTTGGCTGCTCTGTATTTTTGGACAAGACATATAAGCTTTCCAGATCTCACTTTCCTTTTTAGTAAAGCAGGGAGCTACTTGAAGGCAGAAGACCATTTCTTCCTCATCTTTTCCTCTTTGGATGTGGCGGTGTTGAGCAAATGGGAATGCAAGGGGGTAGACAAAATGGTCCCTACGCTGCCTTTCTCATTCTCTGATCTCGAAATGGGGCCTTCACCAGGCAGGTGTACCAAATTTACAGCAGTATTTTGCTTCCTATTTTAAAAACAGAACAAGGCATGCCAAATCCTCGTGACTTAACCTTTGTTTTGAGAGGGCTGGTCTTGACAGAGTGGGTGGGAGGATATGTATGTTGCTGTCTGGACTTCTGATTGATGTTTGTATCGAGGCCTCCTTAACTTCCGAGACTTGACACTGCTGTTGCATAACAGAAACGGCACTAACAAATTGTAGTAACCATCGCCGAGGATGGCTGGTAACCAAGCGTTCACGGCACTTATCGACCTGGAAAAACAGCTCTTAAAACTTGTGCAAACAAGCCCTTCCAGGACAAGGGGCAAAGCCCTGGCCGAGAGGACTGCGTCCTGCCTGCACTTTGCTACTCGACCTTGCCATGGTCTCTTCTCCCGAACTTGTTTCCTCACCTGCAAAATGGTGGAGTTGCGGTAGAGCAAGATCCCGGAGCTTCTCCCCAAACCCCGGACTTTAACTCCTCCCCTTGAAAGTGGGGGCGGAGAGAGGAGAAGGTCAGGCCAGGAGTCACCCTCAGCCGCCGAGCGGTCCCTTTCCTCTTTCCCACTCCCCGCCCCCTCGCTCCACCTCGGTGAGGTCACGCGGGAGACGTCACGAGGTTGTGACGCCACTGAGGGGCGGGTCTCCGGGAGAGGAAGGGGCGGGGCCCAGGCGGGCGGCGCTTGCGCAGTGGGCGCGGCGCGGGAGGAGGCGGAGGCGGCAGAGAAGCGAGAGGCGGCGGCGGCGCAGGCGGCGGCGCTGGGGGGGGTGGGAGGGGGGGGGAGCGAGAGAGTGAGTGAGTGGCTGAGTGAGTTTATCCCTATGAGGCGGTGAGAGGCCCGGGGCCTACCTTAAAGGAGCGGGGTCGCGGCGCCAGCTAGCAGCGAGCCCCCTCCCGGTCCCCGGGCCCGGCGGCGCGGCGGCGGCGGCGGCGGCGGCGGCGGCTCGGTTGTGAGGAGGCGGGGAAGCGGGTGTCCGGCCCCAGCCATGGAGGGCATGGACGTGGACCTGGACCCTGAGCTGATGCAGAAGTTCAGCTGCTTGGGCACCACCGACAAGGACGTGCTCATCTCTGAGTTCCAGCGACTGCTCGGCTTCCAGCTCAACCCGGCCGGCTGCGCCTTCTTCCTGGATATGACCAACTGGTGAGCCGGCCCCATCGCGCCAGCACTGGGGCCCGCGGGGAAGGGAAGGGACACCCGAGCCCAGCGGCAGGGCGGGCCGGGCGGGCGGGCGCTGAGGGGCACCCTCTTCCCGGGGCGTGGAGGGAGAGTGGGGGAGCCTCAGGGACATGGGAGAAATTTGGGGGCTGAGCAAGAGTAGAGAGGACGTACGAGGGGAGTGGGGGGCCACGGAGTGCAGGAGGGGCGGAAGGGAGACTGGGGAGGGCTTCCCGAGGTTCTGCGGAGAATTAGGGGCCGAAGAACATGGGAAGAGGAGAAAGACTTGAGTATCGAGACCATAGGGGTGGACCTGTGAGCAGGAGGGCTGTGGTGTTGGTGAAGAGTACACAGCACAGGAAATCTGAATTTGGGGAGTGGGGGGAAAGCCTGGGGTATGGAGTTAGGGTCGAGGAAGACAGGGATGAGAGGAAACTCCGGGAGAGAATTAGGTGTTCTGGAAGAACGTGGGGCACTGGAGAGACTTGGGAGTTAGGAGATGAGAACAGATACTATGCGCGCGCGCGTGTGTATTGTGTTTCTTCATTCGAAGACAGGGAAAAAGGAAACATTTTGGGGAAGGACAAGTGAGTACGGTAAGAGAGCTGACTTTCCGAAGAGTTGTGCCAGGGAGGAGTGGGATCTGCTAGTAGATCTAACGGAGGACCGGGAGTGCTTGGGGGCAGGGTCTGGGAAAGCCTTAGGAAAAGTGAAGGAAAGGAGATTATCTTGGAGGAGGGAACTTTCTGAGAGAACTGGAGCCCTGGATTCCAGAATGCCAGAATGGAGAGGGGCTTATCTGAAATAAGACTGGGTTGTTTGGGAAAATGGAGAACTTGGCTTAGGAAAACTAGGAACCAAGTTTTTTGTCTTGGAGTCTCCTTGTAGAATTGGGGCAGAAGACCATGGCGCTTAGACCAAAAGGAGTGTTTCTTGGCTTTGGATGTAGCCCTCGCTATTTTTGATAAGCAAGGCTCTCTCCTTGTTCTCTGAGGAGGGGTTGTTGAATTCACTCACTTAGGGTGAGTGGTAAAGTACAGACCATTAGACTTCTTCTGAAAAGATTTCAGGTGAAACAACTCATTTTTCTTTGGTCAGAAAGCCATGGGATGAGTGCCCTTTGCTCTCTGTGTTTGGGCATTCAGTCCCCTGACATGTGGAATCTTGTTTCTCTTGGCATCACTTATACAACCAGCTTCGCCTTTATTCCATGTCCACTGAATGCCTCAGGCAATGCCAGAAAAAAGAGGCTGTAAGCTTAGTCTTTATCCCATTTCTCATCTAGTCCTGTCTGGAATGGTGCTCGTCTTCCTTGTAGCTATGGTCACACCAAAGATGATGTGTGAATTTTTTTTCTGTGTAGCATCATTGGTGGGTCTTACTATTTTATCTTTAAACTTGTTACAGCAAGAGTGGGATTGAATTGCTAGATGTTTAGAAAACTTTTTGAGGCATTGAATGCGAGAGATAGTCTTTATAATTAAAGAAGCATTTATGATCCCCACTTACATCTTTTTACGTCTGGGAAGAGAGGGACTACAGCCTGCAGTAGTTTTCTGAACACCAACTTATGGTGTTTAAAGAGTCCTTGATAGGGGTTATTGAAAACACTGAGAACAGGTATTACCCTAGTGAAATTTAGAAGTAAAGCTATATCTTGACGAGGGTTGTTCTCTTGCCTGCCAGCTTCCCACCCCCAGCTCTTTTTCTTCCTTGTTTACACTAGTTCAGCATAGGAAACTTGGCATATTGTTGCTGCCAGTTTGGTAGGGGAGGATCATTATTTCTCCCCACCCCCTTGTGAGTCGTACCATTTAAACCCTGCCCTAATAAGTTTTTGGTTCTTTAGAGTCAGTATTTATTAGTATAATTATTGTGGCTACAAAACCAGTGTAATGAATTTTATGTGTTTGAGGTGTGTGTGTTTAACATCTAAGATTGTTTGTTTTTAGGTTTTGTGAAAGGTGAGGCCCAGTGTGGGCAAGAAAAAAATAACTTAAAAATTATAGTTGCGTTATAAAAATTTTATTTGAATTTTTTATAAAAAATTATTAAGCTCAATGGCACACAGTAGCATGTATTCTAATGATGTAGCATCTCTGTATGAAACAAGGTGTGATACATTTCTGAGCAAAGTAGTGAGCCATTAAAAGATGTATTCAGGTTTTTTTTCTTTTTTTAATTTTTTAATGTTAATTTATTTTTGAGAGAGAGATTGAGAGAGTATGAGCAGGTGAGGGTGGAGAGAGAGTGAGACCCAGAATCTGGAGCAGGCTCCAGGCTCTGGGCTGTCAGCACAGAGCCCAGCGCAGGGCTCAATCCCGTGGACTGAGAGATCACGACCTGAGCTGTGGTCTGACGCCCAACCAACAGAGCCACCCAGGCGCCCCAGATGTATTCAGGTTTTAAAGTAGTTAGAAGTTAGTAGCTTCTTAGGAATGCAGGCAATTAAGTGGTAACTCAGCTTTAAGCCACCTTATTTTCTGGTTGTAAAAGTCATATTGTCTTTGATTATAAAATGAAAAATTTTTTGTGAATTGAAGGAAGTAAGGCTTACTATTCTTTTCTTTCTATTGAAAGCAGTTAGCCCCAGTATTATATTTTGATTTCTATTTTGACCTGGTTAAGTTCATTAGATTTTTGTTTTAAACAAATGCTCATCTTGATTAATACAATCTAGTTAAAATAAATAGAGTCATGCATGTGTACTTGGTCAAAACATTTGTCTGTGTTGTTTAAGAAATATGTGGTCTAGAAATGTATTGTTTTTAAATGTCATTTAATGTCTAACTTTGTTGAGATGGTCCTATAATATAGGATGGCAAAATCTCTCAAATTGCTGTGATTAACCTGTTGAATTTGAGATGATTAACTTTACTGTGACTTCTTAAGTGCCTGCTATTGGTTGTAATAAATAACCACCATTCGGTTGTTTGATGACTGCTAGAAAATACTATGGTAAATTAAAAATCATTATTTTAAAACAAAGGCCATGAGTTTTCTAAAATGAAACTCAAGTTGGAAAGACTTTGCTTTTATTTTCAAAAGTAAGTATTAGCTTTTTAAGAAGCTGTCAAAAAACTAAGTTGAATGTTTTGGCCTTGTCAATTATCTACCCTATAAAATATTTTTTTCCTCTAGTCTTTAGTTCATTGTGCATTTTGTAGATGTTTCTAATTTTTAAATTTTTTTTTTCAACGTTTATTTATTTTTGGGACAGAGAGAGACAGAGCATGAACGGGGGAGGGGCAGAGAGAGAGGGAGACACAGAATCGGAAACAGGCTCCAGGCTCTGAGCCATCAGCCCAGAGCCCGATGCAGGGCTCGAACTCACGGACCGCGAGATCGTGACCTGGCTGAAGTCGGACGCTTAACCGACTGCGCCACCCAGGCGCCCCGATATTTCTAATTTTTAATTTGGAATGAAGTATTGTTTCAGCTTAAGCTTTTTTTTAAAAAAAAATTTTTTTTTTAACATTTATTTATTTTTGAGACAGAGAGAGACAGAGCATGAGCAGGGGAGGGGCAGAGAGAGAGGGAGACACAGAATCCGAAACAGGCTCCAGGCTCTGAGCTGTCAGCCCAGAGCCCGATGCGGGGCTCGAACTCAGGGACTGCGAGATCATGACCTGAGCCGAAGTTGATGCCCAACCGACTGAGCCACCCAGGTGCCCCCAGCTTAAGCTTTTTGTAGTGTTTATACCTGAGTTGGCAGCCATGCTGCTGGGATACTTAATAAAAGTAGCCAATATTCAGTTCCTCAGTAAGTACAGAAAGTGAATAAGTGGTGTGATAAAAAAAACCCAGTATGCTAAGCCAACTGAAATGATTTGTAGATTAGTATAACTTTCTATAGGTGGAATGTCTTGCAGAGACACAATTGGACAGTGAGTATAGAACCTGGAATTCTAAAACTGGAAGTTGGCTTAAGAGATTCTCCAGTTCATTCCAGTTTTTCCTGAAGAATTGCATATAATCCTTCCAAGACAGTTTATTTTTGCATCCCTGAGGGCAGAGATTTGCATGGTACCTTATTATAGTGTTTAATTACTTTTCTAGTTAGAATTATGTCAAAACTAAATCTCCCTTACTTACCACAGTTTAAACTTTTTCATTGCTTATGCCCTCCTTGGAGATGGAGACTATCTAATAAACACCTTCCTTAAGAGGTCAGAAAGTTTCTGTTAATTGAAATCACTAAAATTTTTTCACTATTTATAATTTAAACACATTCAACTTAATGGTTTCTCATCCTTTAATGTAGTCTAATAGACTTATCTTTTTTCCAGGAGAAACTGACATGATTCATAGGAGAATTTACATATGATTTTTAGAAAATTTAACATAAAACATATACCATTTTAACCAATTTTAAGTGTACAGTTTAGTGTTATGTAAGATTTCAAATTCTCTTCTGGTCCTCAAAATCATTTGTCTCTTATGTTTTTAAAGTGAGTTTTGTTCTTTAGCATTTGTGACAAGAGGCAAGTAACACTTCTAGATTTTATTTTTTTAACACTTCTAGATTTTTAGAGGGTATTAACTTAGGAGTCAGTATTGGCCTTATTTCTCAGTTATAAGTATAAATAATAGTTGACTAGCATATAGACACTGTTGATTACTTATTTGGCTGACCCTTTGCAGTTGTGGTGTTGCAACGTTCTAGCTTACCTCTTGGTGTCTTCAGGAAGTAATATACATTTTTTGGAACATTACATGTGCCCACAGTGGATGGAACAGATGTGTTCTAGAAAAGCAACTTGGAAAAACATTTTTGTACACTCATGTCCTGCTGACTTTGTCAGCATTGTCAGAGGCACCCCACTGGATAAAATAAAGGTATAACTGATGAAGTGAAATCAGGATCTAGATGTAAAAATCAGTTGTACCTTGTATTTCATAGTACCTCCCCTGCCTGGTCTTAATCCATTTTTTCAGTCACCTGCATGGTAAATGAGTTTCTGATCCACTCTTTGGTTTATGTGTATGAGTCTAGGAAAAGCCTGGCAGCCAGACTTTTGTAACATAAATCATGATGTTAGTACTGGGTTCCTTGAAAAAAATGTGTGCCAAGCAGCAGTTTTAGGAAGAGGGTAGGGAAGGATTGCATAACACTTAGTGATAGAGTGTTGTACAGTCTATAACATTTTTAAGAAGGTTGAGAGTTCTTTGGATATTCTTCTCCACTTTTTTCTATCTTTTTTGAGTGGCACATAGAAGTTTTGGACTCTGGGTATTAAAAAAAGTTTATAAAAAGAGCATTTAGATTCATTTTAGTTTTAAAAGGAGCACAGTAAAAAGTATATTGTTGTCCTGCAGGAAGTCTTTATAAACAGTATTGCTGTGGGCCTTGTATTTCTGATCACAGATGAAGTGAAAACTAATCTCCATTGTAGCTAGGATGGGTGGAGATGGTTTCTTCACCATTTCTTATCTTCCCACTCCTTCCACACAAAATTTGTGTAACGCATAACACCAAAAACTATCAACCAGACAGTATTTAAATAAATGTATTTTGGATAGCAGATAGTGTAATACAGAAGCAGAAAACAGCCTGTATTATACTTTGTGTTCTGATAGGAAAAGAACATGCCTGAAATGATGAGAGAAAAGTTTCGGAATAATGAGGAAACATTCATATGTCAGTACTGAATTAGCTGAATTTCAGAACAGGTAGGAATGGACTGAGTCAAGTAGAAGGAATGATTCACAAAGATGGAATGACTGCTATGGGCAGGTTGCTTTCTTAGAAGTTTTGAAATGATTAGGCGATTTGAACTGATGAGAAAGTAGTGTAATATAGGTAGAGGATGTTTCCTGAGTGAAACCAGGAAGGAGCAAGTGGAGCAGAACCATCTAGAATATTGGCTTGGCTATAATGCAGTTAATGGGATCAGGAGTAACAAGACATGGAGCTTATTTTTATTTTTGGCTTGGAATATTGCAGATTTTTAAAAAATTGAGGTGAAATCGACATGAAGTTAAACCATGAGAAAGTGAACAATTCAGTGGCATTTAGTGTATTCCTAGTGTTGTACAACTACCATATATATCGAGCTGAAACATTTTCATCACCCCAAAAGGAAACCCTACACCCGTTAAGCAGTTGTTCCTCATTCCCTGGAAACCCAAGCCCTGGCAACCACCCAGGTCCATTTTCACCCTTTGCCTTTGACAACTACCAATCTGAATTTTTTTTCTATGGATGTACCTATTCTGAATATTTCATATAAATGGAGTCATACAATATTCGTGTCCATTTGTGTCTAGTGTCTTTCAGGCTTCATCCATGTTGTATATAGCATGTGTCAATACTATGGTTGAATAATGTTTCAACAAAGTATGTGTATACCATAATTTATCCATTTGCCTCTTGAGGGACATTTAAGCCATTTCCATTTCTGGCTATTGTGAATAGTGCTGCTATGAAAATATGTGTACATGTATTTGTTTGAATACCTGTTTTTACTTCTTTTGGTTATATACCTAGGAGTTGAATGTGTAACTTTTTCAGGAACCACCAAACCGTTTTCCACAGCGACTGGATTACTTTATAATCCTCCTAGCAATGAACAAGGGTCTGTCCCAGTTTCTCCATACCTTGCCAACCACTTGTTATTTTCCTTTTTTTAATTACAGCCATTCTTATGGGTATGAAGTGGTACCTCACTGTGATTTTGATTTGTGTTTCTCTAATTACTAATGATATTGAATGTCTTTTTCTGTGCTTCTTGGTCAGTGCATACTTTCCTGGAGAAGTGTTTATTCAAGTCCTTTGACTTTTTTTTTAGTTGGATTGTCTTTTTTGTTCAGTTGTAAGAGTTATATATTCTGGATACTAGAACCTAATCAGATATGTAATTTGCAAACATTATTCTCCATTCTATAGGTTGTCTTTTTATTTTTTTTGATGATGTTCTTCAGTGCACAGGTTTTTATTTTGATCAGGCCCAGCTTATCTAATTTTTTGTTGTTGCTTGTGCTTTTGGCATTATATCTAATAATCCAAGGTCATGAAGATTTACCTGTATGTTTTCTTCTAAGAGTTTTATGGTTTCACTTCTTAAACTTAGGTCACTGATCCATTTTGAGTTAATTTTTGCATGTGGTGTGAGGTAGGAGTCCAACTTAATCCTGTGGAGCTTAGTTTTGATCATGTCACATGCTCTGGGACTGGCTTCTCATTGACTGCATTAAATATATCCTTTACTTGTATTAAATACATATTTTCTTCAGAACACCCCTAAAAACTGGGCCAGGAAAGTATGCAAGGTTTCCTAATGGGGGAAAATATTAGGGGTGTTCTATTAGGAACCAAAATTAAATGTGTATCAATTAATTTATTTATTTTTGAGAGAGAGAGCATAAGCAGGGGAGGGGCAGAGAGAGAGGGAGAGAGAGAATACCAAGCAGGTTCTGCACTGTCAGCACAGAGCCCAACACAGGGCTTGATCCACGAACCGGAAGATCATGACCTGAACCCAAATCAAGAGTCAGATGCCTAACCGACTGAGCTACCCAGGTGCCCCTAATTGTGTATTTACAAGATCAGTTTATCCTTTTCCCCATCTTACCAGCCATTCTCTCTGATTTTTCCCTGTTAATAGCTCTATTGGTCTCCCAGACATTAGGCTTGAACTGAGTTCTATCCAATGCCCTCTCTTTCCTGGACACCTCAAATCACTTGCCAAACCCTGTTCGTTTCCACTCTACAGTGCACTTTCCAACTCTTGTTTTCCATTCCCTGCACGACTACCCTAACAGGAGTACTCTCCAAATTGTTTTTCTACATCTGGCTCTCTTCCTTCCAATCCATTTTGTGGACATACCACTACCAGACCAATCTTTCTAAATCACAGCTTTGATCTGGACCATTTTTTTTTTGGTCAGAAACCTTTAATAATGCCCTAGTTATGTACCACATAAAAAACAGGGCTTTAGCTTGACATTCAGGGCCTTCCAAAGATTGGTCCTGGTTTATCTGCCTCTACCTTTCCTGCATACCTTTATGCTGGATATCTTGCTTCTCTCTGCTCCATTCAAGCTGGTCTGCTGCTCATTTCCCACATATACTTTTGCTTTCCCAATTTTAAACTTTTTTCTTCTGCCTGGAATGTTGTTCTTCCCTTTCTTATGCCTCATGAAATCCTATTGTTTTTTTGAAATTGGGACACTAATTGTGCTGTCTTCTCTGAACATTGCTTTTTTGATAACATTGATCACATACGATACATACCCTGGAGAGGAAGATATACCCTAACAGCCTTTGGTTCTCCCTAAACATCGGATTCAGTAAGGTGTGAGAGTAGATGGACTAAAGACTTCATTTTTAAGGAGACTTTGTGGTCCAGTGCTGTTAGAAGAAACAAGTCCTATAATCTAAGCTCTTTTTCAGGCTTTTTTGTAGATTCGGTTTGCCATGAGATGTAAATGTTGTCAATATATGTGCCATGAAAGAAATTAAAATTTAAGTTAACAGCAAGAATATTGTTTCTGGAAGCAATTTGAGCCCTCTAAAGGTTGGCCCCATCTTGGGGTGCCTTGGGGCTCAGTCGGTTAAGTGTCCGATTTTGGCTCAGGTCATGATCTTGCAGTTTGTGAGTTCAAGCCCCGTGTCGGCTCTGTGCTGACAGCTTGAAGCCTGGAGCCTGCTTCGAGTCTGTGTCTCCCCGTCTCTCTGCCCCTCCCCCACTCTCTGTCTCTTTGTCTCTCAAAAATAAATAAGCATGAAAACAATTTCAAGTAATTTTAAAACACTGTATGGACCACATGAAGCTCATCTATAGGTAGGATGTGTTCCTTGGACCACTAATTTGCAACCTCTGGACTAAAAGTGAGAAGCAAAAATCTGTTCTTCTTTCCAGATGTGGCCACTACTATCTATTTTTCTGTACCTTTTAGAAAATTTCCATGCCTGTAGAATTTTGCATGTGTATGTATACTTACAGAATTTTCTGTGTGTGTGTGTGTGTGTGTGTGTGTGTATTTTTTAAACAGCAGTGGTATTGCAATTTGAATAATTGTTCTTCCTATTCAGAGTAGTGGGTACCACAGCCCTTGTACTGAAGTAGTTGTCAAGATATTTGGATAGGATGATCAAATAGATCTATATTTTACTAAATAATAGCGTAGTGGTAGATTTTATCTCTTCAGATTTGATCTCTTCAAGTACAGTAGAATTCTTTCACTGTATTGAGCAACCAACTCTCATCCAGTAATTACATGTAATTATTAAAACTTGTTTTGCTGTATTAAGAGCAAAATGTGTTAAGTAAACTAGTGAATCCATCTGAATTTGCCTATGAGATATTTTCAGAGAACACATTTTATAAGGTTTTTTTAAAATTTATTTATTTTGAGAGAGAAAGATAGAGAAAGGGAGAGAGATAATCCTAAGCAGGCTCCACACCACTAGTGTGGAGCCTGATGCGGGGCTTGAACTCCTGGAACTCTGAGATCATGACCTGAGCCGAAATCAAGAGTTGGATGCTTAACTGACTAAACACAAGGGACCCAAAACACAAGACTGAAACTTACTGAAGAGGTTTAACTCTTACTGAATTACCTTGTGCAGATGAAACTGATACATTTTTCACTTGTAAGGGTAATTGATTTTGTGAGTGGTTTTCTCATGATTTGCCAGAGTTAATGTATGTCTTTGGAGAGGAGCAGTTAATTCCAAATCTGGAACTCAGCCCCACTGAATTGACTATGTACTGGATTTTAAAAGACTCACTTTAAAAAATGAACAGTTGTGTCTTCTTATGTGTGAACCATGGCTCTATGAAGTATTTCCAAGGGTTCACACTTGAATTATTGTGCTTGAGGTCAGTGATTCACAGCCTATTATGGATCAACAGCCTACTACTCGATTGATTGAATGATACACAGTGTGCTTCTAAAATGCTTTCTGGTCAGGATTTATTTTCTGAAGTAAATTTTGCTTTTTAACTAAAAAAAACCTTTGATAACGGACTTTGGGACAGTAGAAATCATTGGCTGAGGGATGGGGTTTTGCATACAGCTATATAACTGGGAACCAACTGTGTTTAAACTTTTTTTTAATTTAAAAATAATTTTTATTGTGATATAAAATTTTATTGTGACTTAAATCATTGCAGATAAGCTAGAAAGTGCCAGTAAGCAAAAAGAAAACAAAAACAAGCCATACTCACAGGAGCCAGAGATAAACAATTTTAACCCTTTCATCTGTATTTTTCTAGTACATACTTGCATGTGTTTGTGTGCGTACCTGTGTTTGCTTTATGAAAGTGGAGTATTTGCTGTATTCCATGTACTGTTTCAAGTGATTACTACATAATTTAATGCTCACAATAATTTTAGGAAATAAATACAGTTATTCTTACTTTACAGAAAAGGAAAAGAGGCTCAGTAAGGTTAAGTAACTTACGTAAAGTTACGTGGGTAATAAGTGGTAGAAATAGAACTCAGATGTAAGTAGTCTCGGACTAGAGTCTGTGCTCCTGATTGCTGTGTTTTATACACTTGGTGGGTTTCTAGGGCTGCCATAACAAATTACCACAAACTGGGTGGCTTAAAACAAAAAAGTTATTCTCTTACAGTTCTGGAGGCTAGAAGTTGAAATCAAAGCATCAGCTGGGCTCTGCTCGCTCTGAAGGTTCCTAGAGAAGAATCCTCCCTTAACTCTTTTTAGCTCTTGATGGCTCCCTTCTTTTGGCATTTCTTGGTGTTCCTTGGCTTGTACTACATCACTCCCAACCTCTGCCTCAATAGTCACAAGGCCTTCTTCCTTGTGTCTCCAGATTTCCTCCTCCCCAGATTTCCCCAATCCCCAGTCAGTTGGATTTAGGGTCCAACCTGATCTGACCTCATCTGAACTACTTGTATCTGCAAAGACTATTTACAAATCAGATTGCATTCTGAGGTTCTGGGTAGATGTGAATTTTGGTGGATACTCTTAAACCACTACAAACACAATTTGTAATCTTTCACTGAAAAATCTTTTACGATAATTATTCATTTTTAATAAATATGATTCTATACTTTAAAAGCCTTTAAAAGGCTTCATGGTATTAAGTGTATATAAAATAACTTGATAATCCTTTTTTGTTGGATATCAAGGTTATTTTTATTTTTTTGTCACTATAAACTCAGTATTGAAATTCTTGTAGGTAAATCTTTGCTTGCAACCTTAATTGTTTCCTTAGAGTTTTTTCATAGAATTAGATTGCTGGGCTAAAGATAAACATGGTTTTTAATGCTCTTAATATTTAATTGCTAAATTGTCTCCCTCATAAAGGTCAGACTAATTTATATTTCTGCCAGCTACTGTGTGAGTAGCTGTTCCTTTAATACCTCATCAATGCAGCATATTACAATTAAAAATGTTTTTCTTTTGTCAGTTTGGTAGATAAAAAGTGTGATCTTGTTTTAATTTGTATTTTGTCATTTCTGAGGAGTATTTTTATGTCCTAAATGTCCACTGTATTTCTTTTATGAATTGGCTGAACATGCCCTTTGTCCATTTTTTTTAATAAGGAGGTTTGCCTTTTTGGAAAGTGGAGTTTTTTTTTCCTGACTGTAAAAGTAGTAATACTGAATACAAAAAATCAGCAAGTTCAGAAATATTGAAGGAAGACATATTGCTTTATAGCCTGCTTTTTCACTAAACGTAGATATCTTTCCATGTCTGCTTTTCATGGCTGCTAGTGTTCCATTACTTGGGTATTCTGTACTTTAGTTGAGAAGCCATTTATTGGTTTTTGTTGTTTTTTGCTATTAGAAACATCTTTTCATATTTGCCTGATTATTTTCTTTTCTCTTAGTATTTTAAAAAACTGTGACATATAGCCCATGTATTTATTTTGGAGAATTCTTAGAAGTGGAATTGCCAGGTCAAAGGTATGGCCTTTTGAAGGTTCATGAACATTGCCAGATTGCCTCCATGAAGGATGTAACAATAATCCAAACAGTTTCGGCATTAGAAAACTTGCTTTCTGGAATGTTGATTTTTAATTTTTGCTGAATAGATTTATCTGATAGATAAATGTTTGTTGCTCTAGTTTGCATTTCTTTGCTGGTGAAATCTTAAGTTTTATGTGTGTGTGCTGGCTATTTTTTTATAGACCTTTTTATTTAAAAAAAAAAAAAAAGGTTCTAATGAACCCTGTGTATCCATCATCTTGATTTCAGTCATTAATTTTTTTTTTTGTCTTTTTTTTTTCCCCTCACTAAAGAACAGTATTTTTTAAAGCAGATTTCAGCTATGTGGTGGCTACTTGTTTTGGTGTTTAAAATGTAACAACTTTATTGAAATACAATTTACACATCCTAAAATTCACCTATTTTAAGTGTACAAATTCAGTGAGTTTTGTAAATTTATAGATTTGTATAAGCATCATCACAAGCCAGTTTTAGAACATTTCTGTCACTCCAGTAAGATTTATGCCAGTTTGAGGGGCATCTGGGTGGCTCAGTTGGTTAAGCGTTCGACTTCGGCCCAATCATGATCTCACAGTTTGTGAGTTTGAGCCCCGTGTCAGGCTCTGTGCTGACAGCTCAGAGCCTGGAGCCTGCTTCAGCTTCTGTGTCTCCCTCCCTCTCTCTCTCTCTCTCTCTCTCTCTCTCTCTCTCTCTGCCCCTCCCCCATTTGCACCTGGTGTCTCTCTCTGTCAAAAATACAACATTGAAAAAGTATATCAAAGAAATAATTAAAAAAAAAAAAGATTTATGCCAATTTGTGGTCAGTCATCCCCAGTGCCAGGCAACCACCATTCTGACTTCTGTCTCTCTGAATTTGCCTTTTCTGTATATTTCGTGTAAATGTAAACATGAAGTATGTGGCCTTTGTGGCTGGCTTCTTTTCCTTATTAGCATAATGTTTTCAAGGTTTATCCACATTGCAGCATGGATCATTGATGGAAGTTCATTCTGTTTTATTTTACTGCTGAATATTCTACAGACATTGAAAAATAATCATTGTTACTAAAAAATCATTATTCAAACAGTACCAGAGACTTTTCAGTGAAAGGTAAGTCTTTTTTTGTGTCTCTTCCCAGAGACAGTACCTATTACTGATTGGTCTCTTGTGTACCTTTCCAGATGTTATTCTACATAGCTTTAATACCTGTAAAGGTCCTTGCTGTTTGGCATCTTTGTCATTTTTTTAAATATATTTTTGAGAGAGGGAGAATCCCAGGCAGTCTCTGCACTATCAGTGCAGAGCCTGATATGGGGCTCAATCTCACGAACCATGAAATCGTGACTTGAACTGAAATCAGGAGTCGGACACTTAACTGATTGAGCCACCCAGACACACTTGCATCTTTGTCATTTTAAAAATTGATATTTGTAAGTTAGATTTTGCACATGTTTTTCCAGTTTCCTGTTTGTGTTTTAACTTCTTAAAAATTTTATTTAGATATGTAATTATAAAATGGGTATGTGTTTCTTATGAAAAGTTTAGATGGTACATAGATCGCTGTGTTTCCCTCCCTCAACTCACTCTGCAAAAGTAGCCATTAGTCTATTTTTTCAGAGACACTGTGTACCTTTGTGGGCCTGTATTTGATCAGAGAGTCCATATGTATGCTAGTAAGTTATTACTATACTTTCCTCCATTCTACATGCAGATTTAAATCCCTCCTCTTACAGTTTTTTTTTTTTTCCTGAAAAAGAACTGTCTTCTACATAGATATTTAAAATTTTGTCAGTGAAAGTAGTTCCTGATAGATGTCTTTAGATCTTAAATGTTAGGTCTTTTGGGGAAGTTTTTTCCTCCACAGCGCCTTAAAACAAACTTTGGTATATTGTTAAGTACGGACTTTAGGCCAGGTCATTTCAGATCCATCATCTACTTCAGTTGTCAAGAATTTTTCTGAAAGCATGATCTGTAGGTGTACCATCTCTTGTAGAGGTCTTCTCTCCTCCCTTACACTTGAAAACTTGTGTGTGCGCATACACACACACACAGAACCTAGGTATACGTATTATATATAGTATATATACGTTAGCTTATTTAACTTCACAGTATACTGTGGACGTAATTTTTTTTAATGGGTGCATGGTATTTATTCATTGTGGCTGACTATATTTAATTTAAATATTTCCTTAGTGATGGACAGCTAGTTTCCAGGTAGTATTTGCTTTTATAAAGCTGCTCTGGTACAGGTATCTTTGTATACTTGTGGGTACAGTTTTAGAAGTGGAATTGCTGGGGCTGGGTGTATGGGCAGTTTAAATTTTGATAGGTAACATCAAATTCACTCCAAAAATATTGTAACAATTTTCATTTTTACTGTCCCTGCACAAGAGTCCTTGCCTTTTTGGGGCGCCTGGGTGGCGCAGTCGGTTAAGCGTCCGACTTCAGCCAGGTCACGATCTCGCGGTCCGTGAGTTCGAGCCCCGCATCGGGCTCTGGGCTGATGGCTCAGAGCCTGGAGCCTGTTTCCGATTCTGTGTCTCCCTCTCTCTCTCTGCCCCTCCCCCGTTCATGCTCTGTCTCTCTCTGTCCCAAAAATAAATAAAACGTTGAAAAAAAAAATTAAAAAAAAAAAAAAAAGAGTCCTTGCCTTTTAAAAAAAAAATTTTTTTTAAGGTTTATTTATTATTGAGACACAGAGAAACAGAGTGAGCATGGGAGGGGCAGAGAGAGGGAGAGACACAGAATCGGAAACAGGCTCCAGGCTCTTAGCTGTCAGCCCAGAGCCCGATGTGGGGCTCAAACTCACAAACCGCAAGATCATGTCCTGAGCTGAAGTTGGACACTTAACCAACTGAGCCACCCAGGCGCCCCAAGAGTCCTTGTTTTGCCACACTTTTATCAACCAGGAATGATCTTTGTCTTTACATTGTTGCTGGTTGGCAGGTTAAAATGTATTCATTTTAATTTGTATTGCTTTAATTATGAATGAGGTAGGACATCTTTCCATATCTTTATTGGCTATTTGTATTTTCCCCCAGCTTTATTGAGGCCATTTGTACTTTTCTGTGACTTATTTGTGTTTTCTTCTCTGTCTCAACTGGAGTGTTATTCTTTCTCTCATTAACTTGTTTGAGTTGTTTATATATTAAGGAAATGGACTTATTAAATACTTGCCTTTTCTCTAGTTTCTTTTAACTTGGCTTATAATGTTTTGTTTTTGTTTTTGTTTTTGTTTTTTTTTTAACTCTGTGGTGCTTTCTTTGTGAATTTTTATGAAATTGAATCCAGCAATCTTTTCTTTTTTCATTTCTGCTTTTGGTTTCATGTTTATAAATCTTTTCCCCACATAATTGTTACATAATTATTATTTACCTCTGTTTTCTTTATGATTGCATAATTTACATAAATCTTTTATATAGTTAAAATGTATTTGGCAGTGTTGTGGGAGGTCGATATCCTAACATGTTTTGCAAATGATTAGTTGGTTTTCCATTTTTTTGAGAAAATCATATTTCCTCCCAAAGATTGAAATGCTACCTTTATCATGTATCAAATGCTTACACACACACACACACACACACACACACACACACACACACACACATTGGGCTTGTTTTTGCACTTTTTCCTCTGTTTATCTCCAGTTTTCTAGGGTTGAATAAGAGTTTTAAGGTTTGCTTAAAATATTTTTAAAGGCAAGTACATCTTCTTGTAATTTTTCAGTTTTTCCAAGTTATAAATGCACATAGTTTCCAAGAGTAAAGTAAATTTCTACAGGCTTGTTAAAAGAACCAGGAATTCCAGACCCCCTTTTCCTTCTTTCAGTTCCCAGAAGCAATCTTTTTCAATTCTTTCAACTGATTTTGAGATTTTTGCCTCTCTATTGATTTTTTTTTTCTTGTTTTAACTATAATTTGTTTATTTCCCACAGGGAGATGAGGATTTCATTCTTTGATAGCCAGTGTGGTGGTAAAGAGCAAAGTTCAGAGTTTCTGCTATGTACTGTCTGTGTGACTTTGGCAAGTTATTACCCTCTCTGTGCCTTGGTTTCCTCATATATAAAGACAATATCCTTTTTTATCTGAAGATTAATTAATTAACATGTGTAAAGATTTAGAGCTGTGCCCTGGCACATGGTAATTGTTAGTTTCACTTACCCTGTCTCCCATTCTCCCATTTTAAGTGTTTGTAATTTAGAGAAGTCAGTTTTCAGTGTCTATGTTGTTTTAACTGTTTAAATGCTTACTGACACTCGAGCTATTAGTATACTTAGATTCATTTTCCCTTTCTGTACAATCTTTTGCTGCCCCAAGGGTAATAATTGTGTAGGCTTTTGGTTTGTTCAGTCTCTTAGATATTTTTTTCCTAAGTCATTCTCAAAGTCCTTACCAACCATGAATCTCTTCTTCATAGGTTCCAGACGGTGTTGTATCAGTTTAACCTTTTTGAAGAACTTTCTTCAGAGCATTTGACCTACTCTAATCTGGACTGGTTGAGCTCTGAGTGTGCTGCACAGCTCTTATTCTGGGTACCCTGGGGATTTCTTTCACACTCCTCCTACTCCCCACCCTTTGTTGGAAACCTTGTTTCCTGGACCCCATTTTTTTAAACTTCCTGAGAGTGCAGAGGAGATAAAATTTGAGACTTTTGTATTCTGAAACTATATTTTACTCTGATGCTTAGTTGATATCCAGGTTTGCTTAGGTAACAGTTTTAAGGTTGGAAATATTTTTTTCTCAGAATTTTGAAGGCACTGCTCTTTTGTCTTCTTTTTTTCCGTGGAAATGTTGAAATGTGATGCTGTTCTGATACTTTGTGCTTTGTATGAATCCTGTCTTTTCCCTCTCTGGAAGCTTTTGGTAACTTTGCTGTGTCCCTGGTGTTCTCAAGTTTGATGGGGATACATTTCAACATGTATTTTCATACCTTGTGCTCAGCTTTGGAAGAGCCCTTTCAGTCCGGAAACTGTCTTCTTTTTCTTGGGAGATTTCTTAAGTTAATCCTTTGATTTCTTTCCCTTCATTTTCTGTGTTCTCTTTTCTTAGGTCTCCTATTTTTCAGATAGTGGATCTTCCGGTCTGGTCCTCTGTCTTTTCTCTTTTCATCTTTTGACTTTTTTTTTTTTTTTTTTTTTGCTCTGTTTTCTGGGAGATCTTCAAGTTGCCATTTTTGTTTGCTTACTTTTTAGTCTTTTTCTTTCATATTCAATGCTTTACCTTAAGTATTTGGTTGTTCTTGGCTGTCTACTCCTATTTAAAAGTAGGATACAGAAAGTGGATTGGAAGCTGTGGACCTGATTGTAGTTTTTAAGTGAAAGCTTTAAAAAGCCCCACCCATTTCCTCCAGGGTGGGGCATTCACCAGGCTACGTGTGCAGTGTTTAGACAGATCTAACGGTTGGGTTTAGGCAAATGCATAACCTCTCCTGTTTTTATCCATATCTTCACCTTCACTTGTAGGGTACCCGGTGCTGTTAATTCCTGAACCTTTTGGGAATCCTCATTTTAAGTCGGGTTGCTTCTCTACTTTTCCCCACTGCTGGCTGAGGAGGATTCAGCTTTCTCAGGTTGGCTAAGTCATTTACCACTTGTTTGTCTACCTTCCAGAGCATCAAATGTTGCCTCCTCACTTGTTCACTTTGTCCTCATGAATTTATGACTTTTCTCCCCATTTGTCTCAGTTTGTTCGGGCTGCTATAACAAAAGCACCATAGACTGTGTGGTTTATAAACACCGAACATTTATTTCTCACAAGATCTAGAGGCTGGGAAATCACAGATCAGGGTGCCAGTAGATGTGGTATCTGGTGAGGGTCTGATCCTGGTTCACAGATGGCTGACTTCTCATTGTAACCCCACAAAGTTGAGGGGTGAGGGAGCTCTCTATGGTGTCTTTTATAAGGACACTAATCCCATTCTTGAGGGCTCCACCCTCATGACCTAATTATCTCTAAAGGCTCTACCTTGTAACACCATCACATTGGGAATTAGGTTTCAACATGTGACTATTTGAGGGCACAAACATTTATCCAATCTATAGCATCATACCTGTATTTTATTTTATTTTAGCTTTTTCAATGTTTATTTTAGAGAGAGAGAAAGCAAGCAAGCAAGCCAGCCAACCAGTCGGGGAGGGGCAGAGAGAGAGACACACAGAATCCGAAGCAGGCTTCAGGCTCTGAGCTGTCAGCACAGAGCCTGATGCAGGGCTCAAACTTGTGAACTGCAAAGTCATGACCTGAGC
Source organism: Prionailurus viverrinus (assembly GCF_022837055.1). Classification (NCBI taxonomy): domain Eukaryota; kingdom Metazoa; phylum Chordata; class Mammalia; order Carnivora; family Felidae; genus Prionailurus; species Prionailurus viverrinus. The sequence continues at coordinate 33,424,344 of NC_062565.1, read as the reverse complement.
CAAAGTCAGATGCTCAACCGGCTGAGCCACCCAGGAGTCCCTGCCTTTATTTTATTTCTTTTAACGTTTACTTATTTATTTTGAAAGAGAGCAAGCAAGCAGGGGAGGGGGCAGAGAGAGGAAGAGAGAGAGAATCCCAAGCAGGCTTTGTACTGTCAGTGTGGAGCCTAGTGAGGGACTCGAACCCACGAACGGTGAGATTATGACCTGAGCAGAAACAAAGAAGTCGGGAAGCTAAATCGACTGAGCCATCCACACACCCTGCATACCTGTATTTTAGGAGGGATTGTGGGGGAGAGTTGACGCCAGTGCATGCAATTTTTCATTGGAAACTGAAAGGAAACATTGGATTTGTCTCGAAAATTTTCTGTTTTGCCTTTTCATTTGTATTATGATTTATATGATTGGGATGTGATATAAAATTTCAACATGCCAATTGAATAATTGATCAGGTTGTAATGATGTTACATATATAGATAGCTTTTCTTTGGTGAAATGGAACTGTTTTACCTGAAGGATCAAGAACAAATTATAAATCGTTATCATTGGCTATGAGCTTATAGTTGGCTTTTATTTCCTTTTTTATACTTTCATTTCCTTTTTATACTTTAATTCTTGATCTTTTTCTCTTTAATTCCTAAATTTCCTACAATAAATAAATGTAATTAGGAAAAAATAACACCTAAGTTGAGAAAAGTTGTTAATCAAATCCTTGGATAAAAATTGGCTCTAGATCCCAGTGTTCTTTACCTCCTTTAGGTAATCTGCAGTTAATGAACACTAAATTTGGGGTGTGCGTGTGTTTTGCGGAGTTCATTCTGATCTACTCGCAACTTTTTATTTTGAGGAATTGAAAGACTAGCACAATGAATACCTATATAATCGCCATTTTACCACATTTGTTTTATTTTTAAGTACCTTTACTGAAGTACAGCTTACACAGCATAAATTATCCCAATTGAAGTGGATACTTGAATGATTGTTAGTAAGCTTACAGAATTGAGGAACCATCACTAGAATCCAGTTGTATAATATTTCATCATACAGTAAAATTTCTTCTGCCTGTTTACTGTTAATCCCCATTACCATGCCCCAGCATCAGGCAACCACTGATCTTTTTTCTGTCTTTAAACAGTTGCCTTTTCTCCACCTTTAATATCAGTAGAATCATATAATAGGTGGTGTTTTGTATCTGGCTTTTTTTACTTAGCATATTGTTTGTGAAGCATTCATGTTTTTTAATTTTTATATATTTTTAAGAATATTTATTTTGAGAGAGTGAGCATGCAAGAGCAGGGGAAGGGCAGAGAGAGAGAGAGAGAGAGAGAGAGAGAGAGAGAGAGAGAGAGAATGAATCCCAAGCAGGCTCTGCACTGCCATCACAGAGCCTCACGCAGGGCTTGAACTCACAACTGTGAGATCATGACCTGAGCCAAAATCAAGAGATGGTGGCTTAAACTGAGCCACCCAGGTGCCCCATATGTTTTAATTTCTTTTGAGTAGATACTTAGAAATGAATTGCTTTTATTTTTTAAAATTTTTTGTTTTTAATGTTTATTTTTGAAAGAGAAAGAGAGAGAGACAGCATGACAGGGGAGGAGCAGAGAGAGAGGGAGACACAGAACTTGAAGCAGACTCCAGGCACCAAGCTGTCAGCATAAAATCTGACATGGGGCTCGAACTCAGGAACTGTGAGATCATGACCTGAGCTGACTGAGCCACCCAGGCACCCCAACTTTTTTTTTTTAAAGGTTTATTTATTTTCAGAAAGAGAGAGGGAGAGAGAGAGAGCACACGCAGGGGAGCGGCAGAGGGAGACAGGGAAAGAATCCTATGCAGGTTCCATGCTGCCAGTGCAGAGTCCTGTGGCTTGAACTCGATAACAGTGAGATCATGACATGAGACAGAATCAAGAGTCAGATGCTTAACTGACTGAGCCCACCTAGTCCTTGGATTGCTATTTTGTATTTAACTTTTTTACGAAGTAACTGCCATTTTATATTTAATTCTTTTCCAAAGCAACTACCACTTACATTCCCACCAGCAATATATAAGAATACTCTGTCTAGATTTATAGATTTATATATTTTTTGTTTAACCATTTGAGATAAATTGCAGAGAGGTTGGCATTTCAGCCCTTAGCCCTTCAGTAAAGATCTTCTAAGAACAGTGGTCTCATCCTGTATTACTGTAATATTATTGTCACTCTCTAGGAATTTAGCATGGAAACAATGGTATTATCCAATATACATTCCGTATTTAGATTTCCCTATTTGTTCCCAAAATGTTTTTTATAACTTTTTTTTTTTTTTAATCCAGGATCTTCTCATACATCTCATGCTATATTTGGTTGTCATGTCTCTTTACTTGCCTTCAATCTAGAGCAAGTTTCACTCACCTTTGTCATTTGGATGTTTTATGACATTGACATTTTTTGAGTCCAGCCCATTTGTCCACTAGTGTGTCCTATATTGTTGATTAGTCTGATTGTTTCCTCACAGGTTCAGGTTAAACATTTTTTTGTTAGAGAGAATACATGGATGATCCTATGTCTTCTCTTGCATCACATCAGGAGGTAAATGTTGTAGTTTGTCCCATTATTATGCTAAATTTGAATATTTGGTTAAGATAGCATCTACCTCTTTTTTTCCTTTATAATTAATAAGTAATCTGTGAAAGACTGAGCGTATCCTTTTCCCCAGCAGTCTTTCTCCCAACTGTATTAGTATCCATTGATGATCCTTGCCCTGAGTCATTTATTGCTTGAGTGGGTTGCAAAAGGTAATTTTCTAATTTTGTTGTTCCTTCTTCATTTATTGGCAAGTCTTTTGCAAAGTTACTGTTGATATTTAAGTGGAACTTACCAATTCGATCATGAAGGATTTTATGGGGAATGAAGATTTTTGGTAGGTTATTTATTTGTTTATTTTTAGAGAGAGAGCATGCATGAGTGGCGGAGAGGAGCAAAAGGGGAGACAGGGAGAGAGAGAATGAGAATCAAGTAGGCTCCATGCTCGGCTTGGAGCCTAATGCGGGGCTTACTCCCACAACCTTGGGATCATGACCTGAACTGACATCAAGAGTTCTATGCTCAGGGTGCATGAATAGCTCAGTTGGTTAAGCATCTGACTTCGGCCCATGATCTCTCAGTTTGTGGGTTGAGTTTGACCTCGTGTTGGGCTCTGTGCTGACAGAGCCTGGAGCCTGCTTCAGATTCTGTCTCCCTCTTTATCTGTCCCTCCCACTCATGCTCGCTGTCTCTCTCTCTCTCTCTCTCTCTCTCTCTCTCTTTCAAAAATGAATAAATGTTGAAAAAAAAAAAAAAGTTGAATGCTCAACCAACTGAGCCACCCAGGCGCCCGCCCCTATGCTTATTTTTTAGTGTATCTTAATAGTGTGGAAGTAAGTGTATTTATTTGCCTTACCCTCAGACACAGAGGATCCCAAGAAAAGTACTGAAGAGAGAGATCTCCTTGACTTTTGTGAAGCCTGAAATATATAAGCTCCTTTGCTGTGTTTCCATTATTTTGGGGTGTTTGCTGCTCTTCTCTCTTTGAGAGGCCACTCTTTTTAAGGAAGAATTAGCAAAAGCTATAGAACATTTTTTTCCTCAATTTTTTAGTTTTTCTTTGTAAACCAAATTGGATAGATTTTTTTCCTGTTTTCTTTTGGATGGATTTGTGATTTTTTGGTAGTAATCTAACTGGTGGTAAGTATGCAGTGTCATGTAAGTAGCTATTTTTTAAAAAATCCTGTTCTTCTGTAATGTATAAAAATGCCATAGTTGGATGAGCTATCTAGACTATTTGTCATCTGTAGCTAGTTGCCGAGAACATGAAAACATTAAAGAGTATGTGAGATTGTTTGCAAGTGTCATAGAACTTTTAAAGGAAATAGTCTTTAAATGTTGTCTTCCTTGTTTTTTCTCAGTGGTTACCAAAAATGGCAGCAATCTGTGACATATTTATACTGTCATTTTATTAGTGTCTAAAAAAGGGGGGAGGGGCTTGTTCCTCTCAGGTTTGCGAGCTATCATAAAATCTGCATTTATTGTATTTCACCAAGTTTCATCTAATTTAGTTTAGTCTCCTAGCTGTAAGTATGTAGCTTTTTAAAGGTACCTATCTCATGTACCAGAGAGTAGCCAAATATAACCATAAGAGTATTTGGAGATGGGTTGGCTGAAGAATGAGTAGAGTTGGCATTAATGCCATGTGGCATTATTTGGTAGTGATGATAAATTGCATTGGCTTTATCATATTACATAGAACTTGGTCAAGGTTTATTTACCTTTTTGTTAAGGGGGAAAATAAGATTGAAAACATAAGGGTTTTAGATTCACTCTTAGACGTGTACCATAGTACGCATTTTTGGAGATGAGGTATACTGAGGTTTACTTTTCATTATCTCCAAAGATGGTGTGGTTGGCATTGTTCTTTAGGGGAGGTGAAACTGAAGAGGCTTTGAAGCAGGCCTCTGTAGCATGCCATCAAGAAATTGCAAAGGTAAGACACTTAGACAGGTATAGAGCATTTTAATCAAAGGTGTAAAGTATTTCTTTTCAAAGCCCATGCATTCTTCTCTGTATGCGTAAACATTTGAGAATGGAGTATTTGTTTATAGTTTAGCTTTTAGGCACTTTGTCCTTTTTTAAAAAACAACCCCCACCCCCACCCCCCACCCCACCCCCTGAAGTTTCTAGTGTTAGCTCTGACTAGGCAGCAGGATAAGATGCATTTGACCATTTCTGGCTTATTGTAAGTTTTCTGTTAGGTAAACATACTTTTGAAAACCATAATTATAGATTTACCTGATCATTTCGTAACTGCTACTTAAAATTATGTCCCAAAGAAAGTTTCATGAACAACAATAAACCACAGATGTTTTGTTTATGAAGATAGCTTTTTGTCTGAATCACGTTTTCTGTTCGTCATTCTGGGACTTTTTGGGTATCATACGTTTCATGTCTCCTCTGGGCCCTTCTAGTTAGTATTTTAAAAAATTTCAGTTGGCACTGAACCTAGTGATTGTTTACTTTTTAGGAAATATTCATGACTGTTAAGTTGGGAGTAAGAAAAATGGGAATTATTTCTAAATATGCATCTTTAATGAGTAATTGGGTTCTTAAAAGTGGAGTTATGATGAAGGAAATGACTCAGCACTTTTTAAATTGTGATCCTTCTTTAGTCTGCTTCATATTCATAGTTTTTTTTCCTTTTGTGATGAATATTTTCAAATATATAGCAAAATAGAATATAACAAATAGACATTCATAGTTTTTTGCTGCTGTAGTAAATTACCACAAACTTAGTGGTTTTAAAAAAACCACCAATTTATTATTTTATAATTATGGAATTCAGAAGTCCCAATGGGTCTTACTGGGCTAAAATAAAGGTGTTATCAGGGCTGTGCTCTTGCTAAAAGAATCCCTTTTATTGTCTTTTCTTGCTTCCAGGGGCTACGTGCATTCCTTGGCTTATGGCCTAATTTTTCCATCTTCAAAGTCAGTGAGTCCTCCTGTTGCTATCTCCTTGGTTCTCTCTTCCAGTTCCCTCAAACCACTCTTAAAGAAGTGATCACATTGAGTTCCCTGGAATAATCCAGGATAATTTCCCCATTTTAGGTCAGCTGATTAGCAGCCTTAATTCATGTACCCTAATGTTTACATGTTATGGAGAGTAGGACATTATGGGGCTGATGAAAATGTTCTAAAACATGGTGATGGTTTTACAATTCAGTGACTTTACTAAAAACTAATTGTAAACTTGAAATGGGTGAATTTTATGCTATGTAAACTATATTTCAATAAAGTTTCTTTGGCAAACTTTTAGATGCTCTCTTTTGCTTTTAGAAGTCCAAATTTCTTAATGAAACATATTGGTCCCATCCTGATTAAATTTTTTAAAAGTTGTGGTAAAGTACATATAACCTGAAAGATGCCATATTAATCGTTTTCACATGTACAGTTCAGTTGTGGGAAGCATGTTGTACAACCAACGTTCAGAACTTTTTTGTCTTGCAAAACTGAAACTCAACCCATTAAACAGTAACTCTCCATTTCCCCCTTCCCTCTGCCCCTTTTAGTCATCCTTCCACTTTTTGTGTCTATGAATTTGATTACTTTCATATAGGTGGAACAATTGTGACAGCTTATTTCACTTAGTATAACGTCTTCAAAGTTTAGTATGATTTTCCTTTATTTTGTTTAAAGTTTTATTTAAGTAATCTCTACATGCAACACGGGGCTAGAACCCACAATCCCCACAATCAGGAGTCGCATGCTCTTCTGACGCAGCCAGTCAGGCACCCCAGATTTTCCTTTTTTTTTTTTAAATGTTTATTTTTGAGAGACAGAAAGACAGAGCGTGAGCAGGGGAGGGGCAGAGAGAGAAGGAGACACAGAATCTGAAGCAGGCTCCAGGCTCTGAGCTGTCAGCACAGAGCCCGACTACGGGCTCGAACTCCTAACTGTGAGATCATGACCTGAGCTGAAGTTGGATGCTTAACCAGCTGAGCCACCCAGGCGCCCCCAGGTTTTCTTTTTAAAACTGAATAATATTATAGGGTGCCTGGGTGGCTCAGTTGGCCAAGCATCTGACTCTTGATTTCGGCTCAGGTTATGATCTCAGGGTTTGTGAATTCAAGCCCTGCATCAGGCTCTGTTTTGTCAGAGCAGAGCCTGCTTGGGATTCTCTTTCTCCCTCTCTCTCTGCCTGCCTCCCCCCTCTCCATCTCTCTCAAAATAAATAAACTTAAAAAAAAAAAAAGACAATAATATTCCATTGTATGTGTATACCATTTTATTCATCTGCTCACCTGTTGATGGAGACTTGCTTTCCTTCACTTTTTGGCTGTTACGAATAATGCTCTAAACATTGATGTGCAGTTATCTCTTTGAGATTCTGCTTTCAGTTCTTTGGGGTATATACCCCAAAGTGGGATTCCTGGATCTGAGTTAAGTTTTAATTTACCTTTTCAGCTCCTCTTCTGCCTCTTATAATAGACTTTGCACCACATGTACAGACTCTATCCCTGGAACTCACTATGTAATTTTGGATTAATCTAGACCTATTATGTTGTAGGTAACAGAATCACTCCATTTTTATTTTTTAATTTCATTTACTTATTAAAATTTTTTTGAGTTTATTTTGAGAGAGAGAGAGAGAGCATGCCAGTGTGTGAATGGGGGAGAGGCAGAGAGAAGAGGGAGAGAGGATCCTAAGCAGGCTGTATGCTAACAGCATAGTGCCTAACATGGGACTCGATCCCATGACCCATGAGATAATGACCTGAGCTGAAATCAAGAGTCAGATGTTTAACTGACTGAGCTACCCAGGCTCCCCTGTTCATTTATTTTTAGAGAGAGAGAGTGCAAGCGGGAAAGGGGCAGAGGGAGAGAAAGAGAATCACATTCAGTGTGGAGCCTAACGTGGGGCTCAGTCCCACAACCCTGGGATCATGACCTGAGCCCAAATCAGGAGTTGGGCGCTCAACCGACTGAGCCACCCAGGCACTCCCAAACTCACTTCAAACTGGATAATGCTAAAGGTGTGTATGTTGGAGTTGGGGGAGGTATCTTAAAGATGTTGCTATGTTACACAGAACCCAAAGACCTGAATATGTTTGGGCTTCAGGAAAAACTGGACTTTAAAATAACTCAGGTTTCTGGCACCCGGGTGGCTCAGTTGGTTAAGCATCTGACTTCAGCTCAGGTCATGATCTCATGGTTGGTGAGTTTGAGCCCTCCCATCGCGCTCTCAGCTGTCAGGGCAGAGCCTGCTTGGGATCCTCTGTCTCCCCCTCCCCTGCTCATGTGCACATTCTCTTCCCCTCTCTCTTTCAAAAATAAGTAAATATTAACAATTTTTTTAATATTTCTGGTTTCTTTGTATGTCTGTTCTATGTAGGTGTTTGCAGTGGTCTTCTGTCTCTGCTGAATGGAACTGTGACTGTCCAAAGCTCCCAAATATGTAGTTTATAGTTCATATACTGTGGGAAAAACTTTCACTTCTAAATTCTGGGGTGCCCCCACCCTCATTTAACTGTGGAATGACCTCGCTGTGTCCTGAAGAATCATATGTGGAAATGAGAGCATTGTCTTAACAAGTAACAACTACAAATGCTGTCATATCTCTCCCCAGTGGGATATGATTCTAGTCAGGTCCAGCTATCATACTTTGACTTATTGTTAAAGGTGCCCCATCTCACCAGCTGAAGGCCTCAGGATGATAGCCGTGCTTTCCCTGTTTTCTTCTTGATTGGTCCAGATAAACATTTGCATGATCCTGCAGCCTGTAGGCTAAATGATAGTTGTTTTTTTTTTATTGTTATCATTCCTCTACCCTCTCTAATATAATCCCATCATGAGAGGAAAAGCAGATAAAAAGGAGAAAGGAAAAATACTATATTTTGGTTACAGTTTATTCCATTTATTAGGCACCTTCTATGTGCCGGGCACTATTCTCAGCTGGGGGTTATAAGCAGAAAGAATACAGAGCATGTGCTATCTTCTACAGGACAGGAGCAGTAAAATACAATCAACAAGTCTCGTGGTCACCTGTTAACTCATTTCACTGTTAGAAGATTGAAGGCTTTAGCCTGGCTTGCCCCCAAAAGATTTACCATGTCTGATATTACTCAGGACCATCCTTGAGAGGAGCACAGGGGACAGGATGGGAGATAGTTCTTTTTATGAGGGCTGTGCTGCTTTAGCTTTCTCCTTGCAATAAGATGCCACTTTTTGGACCTAGGGTTTGACTAGGAGTGTAATAATTACAGCCTCCTAGAGTGCCTGGGTGGCTCAGTTGGTTGAGCATCCAACTCTTGGTTTGGCTCAGGTCATGATTTCATGGTTTGTGAGTTTGAGCCCCACGTAGGGCTCTGCACTGCCTGTGTGGAGCCTGCTTGGGATTCCCTCTCTCTCCTTCTGCTGCGCGCTCTTTCTCTCAAAAATAACTCACACTTAAAGAATTACAGCCTCCTGATGATGGCACTCTTTTCAAACTTCAGTTCACTGCTTATCCATTGCATATTGGTGCATTCCCTTTGAAACCCAACCCCAGTAATATTTAGGTTTTTTAGTCTATAAGATTGCTGAAGAGAATACCTGGGACCAGGTTAATTCTCCTTAGTTTTGCTTATCTTCCCGGCTTAAAGGTCTCTACCTCAGGGCAGGTGGAAAATTCTGGATTTAGAGCTTTCTCAAACCTCTGTGGAATGTTATCCCCATAAATTTACTCCCTCCCCAGCCTTATTTCTGTCGGATACACTTTATAATGAGGGGAGGGAATGGCAGTTTGGGGGAACCCTATGCAAAGGTTTTGAAAGGGGTTATCTACATCCTATTCATCAGGGTCTCCCTGTTTCTTAGTGGCACAAGGAATTCACTTGGTGAATTTCAGCACAGTAATTATCTGATCAATAGAGGTTTCGGATCCATGGCTTTAGGGCAGAAAGACCTTTGCTTAATCATTATATTCTTGTCTTATTTGTCATATCTCCCCTCTAGGAGACTGGATTGGACAAGATGGAGTTTTGCAGATTGGATTGTTTTGTAGAACCTTACTGAAGTCAGCATAGTCTTCTGTGGGCAATTTCTTTTTGTTGCCCAAAGCTCCTAAAGCACCATGTAGCTTTGGAGTGCATAAGGAGTGTAACCAACTGCTTTGCCACACACAAGGACTGCTGGCTTCTCAGCCTGAGGTGGGAGAGGCCTCTTTTCATTTTGTCACACACTTAGGGTTTGTTCCTTTTGCAATACCTCAGTACTTGTATCAGTTAGGACTTTTTAGAAGTGGTGAACAGAACCTTGTCACACTAGCCTGAGTGAAAATGAGAATAATGAGGATACTGGGAGGATATCTTAGAACCTAAGTTAGAAATTCATTTGGGCCTCAGAAACAACCAGAACCAGGGACTTGAATGTTGTCAGTCCTCTCTTTTTCTGGCTGCTTGTGAGTTTGTGGTCTTTTTTCTCTGAAGACTGCTTTTCTGTGTCTTTTAGTCCCATGGGCAAAACATGGCACTAAAAAGCTCCCAGTACAGGGAGAGATTGCCATCTCTTTCGGCTCCAGTCCCAAAGTTTTCGGGGAAGCGTTCAGATAGATTCAGCTTTGGGTCAGGCATTCATTCCTGGACTATCAGTTGTGGCTTGGAGCAGACTGATTTATTAATACGTTATGTTCTTATTTTATATGTGCTTTCCTGTGGACAAGAACAGCAATCCCAGAGAGAAGAGGCAGCTCTTCTTCATCTGTGGGCCTTTGCACGCACTCTCCCTCTATTTAACTGCTCCTTCATTCCTCTAGGTGGTAAACAAGTCCATCAGTTTTGATATTATCGGGTTAATGAAGCTTTCCCTCAGTTACTAAGTTTGAATTAGGTGTTTCCTCCTCTGTACTTTCATATTCCTTGGTTGTTTCTTCTCTGACATTTATCACATTGAGTTGTGATTATCTGTTCCCAAATCTTTCTTAATAGATTTTACATTCCTTTGTAGCAAAGACTTTGTCTTATTTATTTTTATGCTTACAGTACCTACAGTCATGAATGAGTTAAAACTTAAAAAAAAAAGTAAATGTTGTATACTTACTGATTGGCAAAGAAGGAAAAACTTTGTGCTTATAATATACTTTGACAGATTCTAAGATAAATACTGTTGGTTCCTTTAGTCCTAGAAACTGTTTGGTGGGATTAGGAGATATCATTTAGGGTGATCTTGAGCATACGGATATACCACACTTGAGGTATGGTGAGGTGCCACGCGTGTCTCAACTTGCTCTCCCACTTAACCCAAATCTGAGCTTCACCATTGATTGGACTTGACATGTAAAGTGTCACCAAGAGTCACCAAGAGCTAGGGTCTTAAATAGCGAAGGATCCTACCCACACCCAAGAGTTTGTCTGGCTTGTTTTTTTCCCTCGAAAATAGTTGATCTTCTTCAACATGCAATGCTGGGGCAGCTGGATAACCACAGGCAAAAGAATGAAGTTAGACCCCTGCCTTACTCCTTATACAAAAATTAAATAAAATGGGGCACCTGGGTGGCTCAGTTGGTTGAGCGTCCGATTTTGGTTCAGGTTATGATCTCGCGGTTGATGAGTTCATGCCTCACGTGGGGCTCTGTGCAGACAGCTCAGATCCTGGAGCCTGCTTCGGATTCTGTGTCTCCCTCTCTCTTTGCCCCAACCTCTCTCATGCTCTCTCTCTTTCTCTGTCTCAAAAATAAATAAACATTAAATTTAATAAAACAGATAAATGGCCTAAATATAAAAGCTAAAACAATCGCACTATTACAAGAAACATAGGGATAAATCAGCATGACATTGGATTTGGCAATCTTTTCTTAGATTTGACATCAGAAGCATGAGCAGCAAAAGAAAAACTAGATAAATTGGACTTTGTCAAAATTAAAGCTTTTGTGTATCTAAGGACATTATTGAAAAAGAGAAAAACCAGCTTATTTGTAAGTTGTCTATCTGATAAGGGTCTACTGTCCAGAATATATAAGGAACTCTTACAACTCATCAATAGGAAGATAAATGGCTCAGTCAAAAAATGAACAAAGGATTTCTCTGAAGAGGATATACAAATGGCCAACAAGTAAATAAAAAAGATGTTTATGGTCATTGGTCATTAAGGAAGTGCAAATCAAAACCACAGTCAGATATTACTTCACATTTAGTAGGAGGCTATAATTGGAAAAAAAAAAGTGTTGGCGAGGATTTGGAGAAATAGGAACACTTGTACATTGCTGGTGCAAATGTAAAATGGTTCTGCTATGGAAAACAGTTTGGTGACTCTTCAAAAGGTTAAGCACGGGGTGCCTGTGTGGCTCAGTTGGTTTAGTGCCTGGTTCAGGTCATAGTCTCAAGGTTTGTGGGATCCATCCTCCCATCGGGCTCTGCACTGAGCATGGAGTCTGTTTGGGATTCTCTCTCCCTCTCCTCTGCCTCTCCCCCCTCCCCTCTCAACACAAAAACAAAAAACAAAAAACAAAAAAAATACACACAAAAGTTAAACATAGGGGTGCCTAGGTGGCTCAGTTGGTTAAGCGGCCGACTTCAGTCAGGTCATGATCTCATGGTTGGTGGGTTCGAGTCCCACATCGGGTTCTGTGCTGGCAGCTCAGAGCTTGGAGCCTGCTTCAGATTCTGCGTCTCCCTCTCTCTCTGCCCTCCCCCTGCTCATGTTTTCTCTCTCTCTCTCTCAAAAATAAATGAACATTAAAAAATTTTTTTAAAAGTTAAGCATGGAATTACCATATGACTTAACAGTTTTACTCTTAGGTGTATATCTAGAGAAATGAACCCATATGCTCACACAGACAGTTGTATGTGAATGTTTGCGGCAGCATTACTCATAATAATCAACAAGTAGAAATAGCCCAAATGCCCATTAACAGATGAATGGGTAAACAAAATGTGGTTGTGTACATTTCATGGAATATTATTCAGCCATAGAAAGGAATGAAATACTGATCAACATACTACAATTTGGGATGAATCTTGAAAGTATAACACTAAGGGAAAGAAGCCAGACACACAGGGTCACATATTATATGATTCCTTTCATATAAGTTATCCAGAATAGGCAGATTCATAGAGACAGAGAGATTAGTAGTTGCCAGGGAATAGGGGGAAGGAGGAATCAGTAATGATTACTTAATGGGTGTTCTTACTGGGTATGAGGTGATGAAAAAGTTTTGAAACTAGAGGTAGTAGTTGCACAACATTGTAAATACACTAAATAACACTAAAGTATATACTTTAGTTAATTGTATGTTATTTGAATCTCACCTCAATTTTTTTTAAAAAGAAAATAGTTGATCATGACATTATCTAAAGGCACTTAGAAACTAAACTTCTGTAATGCCAGTGTTGAATCTGCAGTGTCTTTAGAATCTTTTTTTTTTTTAAACTAACAATAAGCTAATTTTATTATCTCCGATGACAAGAATTACCCAATGTAAGTTGGCTCTGGGGTTGCCAGATTTAATTTAGTGGTTTATATCATCAAGCACACAACAATTATTTCCCTCTTTCTGATTGATCATCCTTAACATATCAACCTCATCCCATCCCAGTAGGTCTTCTCATGTTTCCAAGGTGAATTCTACTTACTGAATTTTCTTGATATCTTCCAGTGGCAGGAAAAAGGGTTCCTTCTCTCTTTTTTTTCATTTGCCTTTTTATTAACTTTTCAAACCTACAGAAAAATTTAAAGAATTGTAGTGTTTACCCTTATACTTACCACCTAGATCCAACAGTAGTAAACATTTTTGTCATAATCTGTTTTCTCTGTATAAACATCTTCTGAATCATTTGAAAGTTGTAGGCATCACAACCCTTCATCCTTAAATATTTCATCATGCTTCTCCTAAAAATAGGCATTTAAAAAATTTTTTTTTAACTTTTACTTATTTTTGATAGAGACAGAGCATGAATGAGGGAGGAGCAGAGAGAGAGGGAGACACAGAACCCAAGGCAAGCTCCAGGCTCTGAACTGTCAGCATAGAGCCCAATGTAGGGCTTGAACCCATGAACTGTGCATGACCTGAGCCGAAGTCGGACGCTTAACCGACTGAGCCACCCAGGTACCCCTAAAAATAGGTATTCTTTCAAGTAACCACATACTGAGATACAAAAATAATTTACAAAAATTTTTACTAATAAGAAATATCTAATCTGTGTTTAAGTTTCCCTAGTTGTCTCCAAATGTTTTTTTTATAACCCTTTTTTTGTGTTTTTAATAAATCAGAACCCAATCAAGGACCTCAAGGACCGTGTATTCCTTTTGGTTGTTATAGCTCTTTAAATCTAGAACAGTGCCACCACCTTGCCTTTTCATGGCAGAATGCTTGGTTTTTACTTTCTATTTGGAAAAGGTATAACTGCTGATGGTAGGTAGAAAGATCAATTCTAGGGGAGCGTGAGTGGCTCAGTTGGGCATCCAACTTCGGCTCAGGTCATGATCTCACTGCTCGTGAGTTCAAGCTCCGCATTGGGCTCTGTGCTGACAGCTCAAAGCCTGGAACCTGCTTTGGGTTCTGTGTCTCCCTTTCTCTCAGCCCCTCCCCTGCACGTGTCTCTCTCAAAAATAAATAACAACAACAAAAAGGATCAATTCTAAAAAGTAATAAAAATAATGGATCAATAGATAGCCAGGAAAAGAGGAGAGAAGAAACAATCTTGGACTTCCTAAGGCTCTAAGAAGTGGGTAAATGTTGGTGTGAACTTGCTCCTCTTAATTAAATGTTCACAAGTTTTTTTTTTTCTCACTGTGTTCACATACTAAATAGTGTCATCCACAAGTTAATTTTTAGGTTTGAAAATATGGAGTCTTCTTTAGCCCACTCCTGTTCCCTACCTGCAGTCATCTTTTTGGTTTAATGAATTTTTAGTTTCTTCACAGTAGTCACAAGTACTTACTTATTGACTCTTCTGGTCTCCATGTTTAATTCCCACTGAGTTGATGTTGGAAAGCCCTAGTAAGACCCTTACCTATTTTATTGATCCCTTTTCTAGTCAGATTTTTCAGTCATTCAGAGATCATTGCAGTCACACTCGTGGGCTTGTGGCCTTAGTAGCAGTGTCATTGGCATTGCAAAGGTGAGAGAAACTTCTTGTGGTTTGGAATAAGTATTGCTTACAGTCCAAAGATGCTACTGTTTGTGCTTAACTTGATTAGTTCATTATTCTGATTTCCCATTTGTGCCCAAAATTTGGGTAGTTTTCTTTTTCTCTTAAATAATTTGGATCTTTTTAAGTTTTTTGTTCAGAGAATGGAAAGAAAAGATACCTAATTTTATTTTCCTGGGAATCTGAGCTAATACTTAGACTTTTGATACTCCCTCTTAAATTCTGATTTCCTGAATTTCTTAACTCTTTTCTACCTCCATATTTTTGGATGATGTTCCTGACTATATATGCAGCACATAGATGAATTTTCTTCATAATATCAGTAATCTGACCTATGTATGTATATACATTGTACAAAAATAAATGTTCTGTGTTTGTGAATTTTTGCAAGATTAGATACTTGACCATTTTCAGTAGTTCAATTTAAGGGAAGGTTACAACTAATTTGTTTATAGAATTTGTGATGGTAATTATTATGTTCTTAAAATCAGGTGTTCAGGGGCACCTGGGTGGCTCAGTCGGTTAGGTGTCTGACTTCGGCTCAGGTCATGATCTCACGGTTTGTGAGTTCAAGCCCCACATCAGCCTCCATGCTGATAGTGTGGAGCTTGCTTGGGATTCTGTCTTTTCCCTGCCCCTTCTGCTCGCTTGCTCGCTCTAAATAAATAAAATAAAATAAATAAAATATTATTTTTTCACATATATGTATAAAAGAAAACAAAGTGTTCAGAGTGTTACTAGGTAATTGGAAAGTTCTGGATAAGTTAAAAGTTTTATGCCTTTGAATAAATTCTCCTAATAATTGACGGTCTAGCCTGGGGCAAATTATTTACCTGTCAGTGCATTAAGGCTTCCTCTATAAAATTAATGTTTGGCAATATTGCTTCTGAGTTACAAAACTGCACTTCATGAGAGAACACTTATCAACATCACCAAATTCTTCTACACTGAATCAGGTTAACCTGATTATCAGAATAGTTGAAGCTGTTGTGCACCAAGCCCATTTTTTATTCAAGTAGGAAAAGCTGCCTTGGGCTGATAGCCTCAGTGTGAGAGGCAGTTGGTGTTACTTACCCTTTTTGAATGTCCCTGGTTTGCTGCAGTCTGCTGGACTATAGGCTTTGTAAAGGTAGGGGCCTCGCCTGTCTTGCTAGCTGTTGTATCCTAGTCTCAGGTTGAGTGCTTAGCACATGAATAAATGCTCATAATTAAATGTTGGTTGAACACCAACCCTAAGGCATTTACACACATTGTCTCATGCAGTCTGCACAGCCAGCCCTATAATGCCAACTTGGTAATATAAAATATAAGTCAGCCTTTTGATACAAAAAACTCAGCTTTGTAGATGAGTAAATGGACACAGATGCATAGCCCCTTGTTCAAAGACCCACAGCCAGGTGTAGGAGCTGCCTCCAAACAAAGCCAATGTAAAATTTTGCCATTTTAACCATTTTTCAGTGTACAGTTCTGTGGCATTAAGTTTATTCACAGCCATCACCATCATCTTGGCCTGTGCCCTTTTCCCCGTTGGTACACTGCCTTCCTTTGTTCTTCAGGGTGCTTTTGGTTTAATCTGAAATCAGGTTAAAACTTCTTCGAGTGCAAACAGTGAAGGAACCTGGATGCTTAAACTTTCAGACTAGGCTGAATACAGAGTCTGTGTTCTCCCTTTTCCCATTTCCTCAGCCAGCTCTATTTCACGTAGAATTTCTTGTTGGCTAATAATAGCTGAGTATGTTGATTTGAACGGGAATACATGCTATCATATCTACTTGTTCTCACGTTGAATTGGAGCTGTTTGGTCTATTTCTGCCGTTACTTGGTCCAGTCAGGCAGTGATCTAAGTGGTCCAAGTGGGAGAAACTGTGTACCTACATTTTGAACTGTGTACCTGCCATATGGGTTAGAGCGCCACTGGGCTAAAGTCCACTCTTGGCCTTGTACTTGGGAAGTTAATTTGCTTTGTCATCCTCTACTCCTGCTTCCTGCCAGGAGTCCAGTTTAGTACTTTCATTTTCACTTTGGGATTTAAAAGTGTTTCTTAATCTTTCTCTGGCTGAATTATGTATATAATACAGGTACAAAGGAATGGTTTTGTTGACTTAGCTGTGGGATGAGTTGGTCTGTGTGAAACAAGATTTGAGTTAGGGGGACAGATCTGCCTAAGGTAGTTGAACTTATTCATGTTTCTGCTGCAGTGGTCTTGAAGTCCTTTCTGATATCAGGCAGAGCCAAGTGGTGAAATATGACACATGCTGGGGATGAGAATTGGCAATTGTCCTGAGTGCACAAATAGTTTCTTCCCTCCCGAGCATATTTTACAGCCAAGTGAACAGAAAACAATTCAGCAGGCTACTTGCTGGAGTTCTGTGGCAGAAAAATCATCTTTACAAAAGGGTGGACACATAGCTTTTACACAGAGTTTTCAGAAGAACAAAATGCAAACTAGGCTTATTTTTCTTTTCTTCATTTTATCCCTGATTCCTAAGTGTAAGACTGATTCCAGATACACTCCTAAGGCCTGTTTGTGGGTGGTAGAGGCTGGGCGTCCCCAAGTTTGACCAGTCACGTATTACTCATTTTGGATCACAGTCAGCTAGCGAAGGAAGTTGCTGAGAAGACTAAAGTCCAAGCCTTCCTATTGAATAGTCAAGCAAACAGTTTGGCCCCTGGCCCAGCTCTGCTGCATGTATATTTTATCTAGTACACACACAACAGACAGGCAGTTGTTGGTGGTGTAATTCCAGTCAATACTGACTAATATGACAGGCCACCAGTGCATGAGACTTGACCTGAGGCAGCTGCTCTAAATATAGCCCTCCTTTCTGGCAGCTGCAAACACCTGGAGGAGCAGGCAGGCCCCCAGCAGAAAAGTATTTGCTGTTAATAGTATGTCTGTTGAACAGTTGTATACTGTCAGAGCTTATTTCATGCTATGTTTATGTATAATTAAAAACAACCCACTGGATCCATTGGCTTATGTTTGGGTTATGTTTAGAAAAATGCAATTTGTGTTGTTGTCTACTGTGGGGACTGGAGATGATGTCACTAGTTTAAGTAAGACCTTAAGAGAAGCAGTTAATGTAATTACTAACAATTTCTTTGATCTTTCTAATGAATACAGCTTGCTCAAACCCCTTAGTGGCCTTTGGTTTCTGGCATGGATGAACACGCTGTCAATCATGTGTTTCTGTTCAATTAGGGACTCTGGTGTGTATGCTTGGTAGTTCCTTCTGACATAAGGGGGTTTATGAGTAATTAAAAAGAACACCAACATTTACAAAATGGTGCTTCCAAAACAGAAACTACAAAAGCTTATAAAAACATGTAAGAGATACTTAACCTTTCTAGTAATAAGATAAAACCATCTTAAAATAAGAAACATCAATGTTTTAATTTTTTATTTATTTTTAAAATATTTATGTTGAGAGAGAGAGTGCGCGTGCACGCTAACGGTTGAGGGGCAGAGCAAGAGGTAGAGAGAATCCCAAGCAGGCTCCACACTCAGCCCAGAGCCTGACACATGGCTGGATCCCATGACCAGGTCATGACCTGAGCTGATATCAAGAGTCAGGTGCTTAACTGACTGAGCCACCCAGGCACCCCAAGAGAAAACCATTTTAAGGCCTTAATGAGATCTTCCCTTTTACCTGTCAGATTGACACAGATCTAAAATTGTGGAGGAACACTGTTGATGAACAAATGAGGGAATATACACTCTCATACATTCTTGGTGGGAGCATTCACTAAGTGTACAGCTTTATTGAGGGAAGTTTAGATACATCTATTAAAACCACAAATCCATGCTCTTTGACCTAGCAGAATCACTTATAGGAATTTATCCTACAGATGCATTTGCATATATATATATATATATATATATATTTTATATATTATATATATACATAATATATTTTATATATTATATATATATATTGCATATATATATAAACGATATGTGCTTAAGCTTATTTATGGAAGAATTAAAGGTTGGAAACAAACTCATAAGTGGACTCGTTACGTAAGTAATGATGTATCTGTACATTGGATACAGCTATAAAAAACAATATTCGCTATGTACTGATAGAGGAATGTCTTCATGGGAATAAAGGGAATAAAGCAAAGGACAATGTATAATATATCACTAATTGTGTAAAAGGGGAAGAAGAAAGAATATCATTTGCTTGTATATGCATAAGGAAGTTCTGGAAGGGTATTTATGAAAGTGATATGAACAATTATGGGTATATGTGTATAGGAAAGAAGAGATAAGATGGCTAGTTTTCACTGTACAAAACTTTCTGAACCATCTGCATGTATTGCCTTTTCAAAAAATTAAGTACTTGGAATGTTTTTTAAAATCGAGCTTTTTTGAATTCCAGGCACAGTTATAGAGGAGCTCTCTTTTTCTTTACCCGTACTTGCTATCCTTGTGGGTAAAAGAGAGATTTCTTCATATTGTTGCTGATGATGCTGATGCTTCTTACTTTTTATGTGGGCACCCTGGGAGAAAAGTGTTGCACAGGTTTGTTAGTCCTGGGTTTTTCCCTGTTGTTCCTCAGCCAGAATTGGTGGCTCTGAAGATTTATATACCAAGAGCCTTCGGTTCGGTTCGATAACAAGTCCTGAGAAGTAAGCTTTTTTCATTTGTTTGACAATCAGGATAATATACTCTGGACAGGACTAAAGTCTTTTGTCTTTTCTTTTTGTTTATAGGAACCTACAAGCAGCAATTGGCGCCTATTATGACTTTGAGAGCCCAAACATCAGTGTGCCCTCTATGTCGTTTGTTGAAGATGTCACCATAGGAGAAGGGGAGTCGATACCTCCAGATACTCAATTTATAAAAACGTGGCGGATCCAGAATTCTGGTAAATGGATAACAGGCAATTCTTCATTGCCCAGTTTTTTTGTTTTGTTTTGTTTTGTAGTTAAAAGAATTAGGGAAATGTTTTAGCTTCAGGAATGTGCTTTTGTAATTCTGAGCTTTTTCATATACATGATGCAGTACTTTTTTATGCTGGTGTGATGACCAAACATCAGTGAAATGTCCCCTGCTTTAGGTCAGGAAAAATAATTTAGATCTTTCATCCTTTTTTTTTTTTCCTTTCAATTTAAGTGTTGATGCCTCTAAACAATTCAATATTCATTTGATACCAGGAGCTAGGCCTGTGTGTGGTGATGGTGTTATCTTCACCTGTACAGTTCTACTCCATCATTTTAATTCTGCTCTAATTAATCTTCCAGTTCTTTCCAGCAGACTAGAGGAGGTACATCCTTGAATAGAACAAGGTAGTTAGAAAGAGCTGTGAGCATCTGCTCTTTTGAAAGCTCATTTCTTTATAACCATAAGGATGATTCTTTATGAAATTTCCTTGAGGTATCTCTCTACAACATTAATACCACTTTGAAAAATAGGGTAAGAAATGTGGGGATTTGTTCAGAATGGGAAAGATGAAAAGATTGAGAAGTTTTCTTTTAAAGCATTGTTTTGATGTACTGCTGACTTTAAGGAAAATTAAAAATAAGTTAACAGTAGTTCTTTGAAAATGGTATCTGGTAACGGTTAATTATCTTTTACTTATTATAATGACTTTTTAAATTTGAATGGGTTTAGTATTGCTAGTTTCGTCCAGTAACAGTGCTGCTGACTGGATGAGGATGCTTTAACTTTCTTGTTGCTAAGGACTGAACAGGGAAATTCTGAGAGATGGAAAACTAGGCAAAAGGCATATTTAGCTAAAAATCTGTGGGTGTGGGGGAACCCTGTCTAGCAAGGTGTGATGTGAGCTGATTCAACTCTTGGGACTCAAACCTGTAAAAGTGACCTTTTATTGACTGTTTACTTTTCAGTTCTTTAGACTTTAATTTTTTTATGATGGGAAAAAACTGACTACACTAGCCTTTTATATATAACGTACCAAATTGTTATTCTTAGTTTTTCTGGCTTATTTAGAAGTAACTCTCCCTTGGATGGAGGTTCAGTATGCCACTGAGGAAATGCATATAGTCTGGATTGACCCCAGTGTTGTAGATGAGAGGGGACATTTGTGGCTTTATAAAATTTTTAGTAGCTTCTTCTCCCTTTTGGTTACAATGGTGTGGGGCAACGTTAGTTTGAGAGGCACATGGTAATATGGAAAAATAGGCATGTTTTCTATTTTTTTTGAAATTCTTTTTTTTTTTAAAGGTCGTTTATTTTTGTCTAATTTCTTTCCCTTTTGAGAGGGTCTGATTTCTTTCTCACTTTTCTTAATGTTGTGGGCTTTTAAAAATATTATAACAGCCTCTTTAGTTCAGCTTCTGTTCATCATATTTCTGCTCTGAATTACTAAAACCTGTTGTGTTGCTGGTCAAAACTCCTTTTGAAACCTATACATGAATAGGTTTTATTTCATGAAAAAATTTAATCTAAGACCTCTTTTATTTGTACTGAAAACACTGAAAACAGTCAGGCTTTCCGTGAGTTCTTCATTGCGTTTTTAAATATTGAAACTTCTTAGAGTACTGTTGAAATATTTAAAATATTGTTTGGTTGCAGAAACCATTTTGTATTTCAGAAAGGCTCTTGATACATCCACTCACTCACTAGACAGCTCCTTGAGTTAATGGGAGATTGGGAGAGATTGATCTAAAATGGCTAGAATGTCAAATCAGAGCCCCAAAGAGCCTGCCTTTCATCTTGACTTGGAGAGGGTCTGTACTGGTGGGCCTGGCTGCATTTTTCTGCCTACTTTTGTGTAGTATCTCCAGTTTAAAGTAGCCTCTGGGTCTGCAGTCTTTCTTCCTGTGAAAGGACATTTTTTGCTTGAACACCTCTTGAAAAGTTGGACAGCAGTTGGCTGGAGATTTTACCCTTCAGATTACTTTAAACATGTAGATTTTTGTATCCTTCTGGAAATTGTTCATCCAGTTGTAAAATAGTATTGTATCTGTACACTAAATACTTTCCATTTGATTAAGGAGAAACTGGCGTCCCATAACTAAGGAATCGGTATGTTCTTAAAGAGTAAGAGGGAAAACATGCACGTGTACTGGTTCTTTAGCATCATTCTAATCTGGCCTGAGTTCTTTCTGGAAATAGAGTAACACAGAAGAAGGGCAGGCCTTAGCTATTTCTCCTCTGACTCTTTTCCTCTCATTCATAACCTTCTCTAAGAGATAAGTGCTCACTGAAATAGTTTCACAAATAATTTTCATGGCATCTTTCTGCTGTTATGTTTTAGGCATGCCAAGCATTCAAATATACAACAGGTGAGATTGATAGGAACTGCATGTAGCTGTCCCAACAGTTTCCCCAAAGAAGATGGATGTCACACATTGTTTAAAATTCAACTTTTAATACTGTTTAAATCCTTGGTTTCAGACCATAGAAAAACAGAAGCGAGACATTTAATGACAGACGCAGAATCCCAGGATCCAAACCTTTGGCACTATATAAGAACTAGAAGCTTGGGAAACTCAATCAGGAAATCTTACCATTAAAATGGAAAGTAAAAATTTGAAACTGCCCTCCATGGTGAAAGTAGATAATTTTCCTTACCAACACTTACAGCTTCCCAGTTGTTACAGCCATGCTTTATTGTCCAACTGTAGTGAATGTTAAGCTGAGCATGTTACGGTAAACTCTGGTGTTCGTGGACTTTGGTGAAGTAGTTGAGCTTGTGATGTGAGAAAGTGGCTTCAGAGTCAACTTTATTTTTTGTGAACATAAAACAAGGGTTAAGAAAAGTCCTTGAGAAAGAACAACTGTTTTATCCATTTTTCTTTTGGCTCCTTAAAATATTTAATTTCTACCTTTCTCTTCAGTATGACTATAGAGAAGGTAATTCTGCTTCATCCATTCAGCAAATAGTGACAAGATCAATGAAAGTCCCTGTTTGCATGTAGCTTAATTTGAAATGTAATCTCCAAGCTTATGGGGGTTAAAAAGAATAGAGGAGCTTCACTGAGGTTTTTTTACTTCCTCATTGCTCTTTGGATGTTCCTTACTGTCTCCAAACTATTTCTATAATCACTTATACCTAGTAAGCCCAGGCTTTCTGGAACTGATAAGACTTTTATCTCATTTTTGCCATGTTCTCTATCATCTCAAAATTGCCATATTGCAGAATTTTTTTGTTTTGTATTTACTTTTTATTTGTTTGAATAAAATTATACTCCACAATAACTGGAGAATCACAGCCTTGATCCTATACGTGCTTATGGTACTTAACTTGGGAAGTTATAAAACACAAATTAGTCTTTCTTTTCTTCTAGATGTACCTATCCCCCATTAAGCCATTTTGTAACTGAGACTTAATTTGAAACCGTGTTGTATTATATTTCTCAAATCCAGATTTTAGGTATGCTGGTAGTCCATACAGGTCACCAGTATTTCTCTTTCCTCTGTATTAAGAACCGGTATCTTTGATCTCTTTAGAGTTTACCTATCCTAACAGGCTGTAAAACTGTATGTCGTGGTTGTGAACTCTCTATTGGTAACTCTCAGAAGGGAAATGATTGGTTCTTCACTTATAGCAGATTAACACTTTGGAGTTGATGGTGGATAACTCATCCAGTTTTTTCTTCTACATGCCTCTAGGTAACACATTACTAGAGTATTTGGTGTACTAAAAAAGATGAGGACTGTAACTGTATAGTTTGTTGATCATTTACTGTTTACCAGCGAACTCAGTTCCTCTGGAGTATGGCAGCACTCCCTATTTCGTGTAGCTGACAGATCTGACTGGATTGTTTGTGGTTGTCTGCTCAGGACAGCCCAGTATGTCCCACATGTAGACAGGCTTGTTTTCCTTATTTTCTTAGACATTCAAAAACAGATACATTCTCGGGTTTTCATATAAATAGATGTTGTCTTGTTTCAGGTGTGTGTGTGTGTATGGGTGTGTGTTTGAAAGAAAAATTATGAATTTGACCCTAAAACAGTAGTGTAATTTTCCTCTTGATCTTGGTCTTTAGAAAGACTGACATTTTCCAAGGTGCTTCATGCCATCTGCTTCTATTCTCGACCTAAGACAAATATGCTTTTGCCAAGGCCATAGGCCCCAGAAATGAAAAACAGAATTTGCATGTATTGCCAGGGTATCATCTACAGCCTTTCCACCGGCAGCACCTGCCCTTTGTGGTGTTAACTTGGTAGGGCACTTTGCCGGCAGGTGTGTTTTTTAGGAGTGTGTGACAAAACATAGCTCCCGTTGCTTCATCTGCTACCCCTTAAGACCCAGGAGCCACGGAGTGTGCTATTCATGATGGGGCTGAGGTCTCAGCAGTGGAGCTGTAGTTGCTTTTTTCTCTGGTTCCTTTTTCGATCGTGAGTCATCAGGTATATCAAAACCAGTCTGGCACTTTGAGAACTAGGTACTAAGGCATGCTAGAATACTCTTAGAAGAGAAATTTCAAGCGTGCTTTGTCCTGAGAGTCTGGCCATATCTATCTTTTCACAGTGGTGTATTTTTATAATGAATGTATATATCCCCCCAAAAGATATATAGAGGTTTCTGTCTACAGCAAAAAAAAAGGAGTATATTGGAGAAACTTCACAGGAAAGATAACCTCTAGTCACTGTGTGGCCCTATGACTTGTCAGAACAAAGTATATGGATTTCTCATTTTGAATTCGTTTTCATGAAAACAGGTACACAGGAAGAGGTACGCAAATAGGATCTTTGTCACTTCCAAAGGAGGAAAGATATTCCAGCTAATGCCTTTTCTCTGTATTGCCATTCCTATCCTTTATATAAGTATGTCCGGCTGCTGTCATCCCCCCTGAAACCACAGTTCATTGTGTTATTAACGAGGGGAGTTACCTGTTCCTATTTTCCCCACTACTATTAGATTCTGAAAAAGAAACTTCCACTTGACTCCTTTGTCTTGTCTTTGCAGAGTCTCTTGAACCTTGGTCTTTTCATAGTTACGGACGCCAGAAGAAAAGTCATACATCAGGGAAAATGTTTTCAAATGAAAATAATACAGGAATTATTCCTCATGTGTTTCATCCTCTTGCCTTGATAGAAAAAGTAGGGACAATCAGATGTATGTATTTTTACTTTGAATGTCAGCTTAAAAAGTTCAAGTGAAAATGGGCATGTGTTACCTCTTAGTAAAGAAAGCAGGCCTCCGAAGATGTGGGCCTGTGCTTCATTTCCATGGCTCTTCGTGGACATCATTCTTAGGTTCTATGGATTCAGTGTGACGTATGGCCTTCCCTGGGGTCCCCTGAAACACATCTTCTTGAGGAACTGCCTTGCTTTGGTCATATGTCCTTTATCTTAGGGATAGACTGTTGGTCAGAGGTTGTTAACTCTGATAATCCTTCTGATCAGTCTTGTGACATTATCTAGCTCAAGGATATGTGGCTAGGTTCACGTATGTGTGAAAGACCGAGAAAGAGGCCTCTTCTACAGTTGTGTAATGAACTGCACCCGGCATAGGACCACTAATTGCCTAACATTTTTTTCTTTTGCTTGAACTCAGGGGCAGAGGCCTGGCCTCCAGGGGTTTGTCTTAAATATGTCGGGGGAGACCAATTTGGACATGTGAACATGGTGATGGTGAGATCGCTAGAGCCCCAAGAGATTGCAGATGTCAGCGTCCAGATGTGCAGCCCCAGCAGAGCAGGAATGTATCAGGGACAGTGGCGGATGTGCACTGCTACAGGACTCTACTATGGAGGTGAGTATGTCCTTGTGCAGCCCAGGGTGAAGGAATTAAGGTAATATCTTCCAGCATTCCCAGTGTTGCTCACAGAGCCTGTCAAATTACATAACAAGGCATGGCCTCTTTTAAACAGTCACCCCATGCAGGTAAATGACTTGAATTTAATGACTAATTGATTCAGTCTAGTGCTCTCCCTTTCATACTAGGAAGTTAGTTAAAATTTAGCAAAGTGCATGAGATATATATATATCTTGCATTCTAAACAGTGATTTAGTAGTGCTGCTCTTTTTCTTATATAATCTAGTAGATGCTGTAAGAATACTGAAGGCAGTCCTTGCTCTCAGAGTCTCTAGATAGAACTCATGTGAAAAGAGATAATGCACAAAATGTGCACTCTTCTCCCAACCTGAGGCCCTGTCGACACCTCTCACTCCTTCTCGTTATTGCCATACTTTTTGAGCAGAGTGAGCTACACTGTCTCTTCCCTTTTTCATCTGTTCTTCAGCCTAGTCTGTTCTTTACCCGCTCCAGTGAAATGAAAATCAGACTACCCAGTTTACAAATCCAATAGGCACGTAGTCTTCGCACTAACTGACCCTCTCGTTGGGCACCGTACTCCAAATGTTTTTTGAATTGTGGACCTTCCTAGACTCACATGATATCAGTCTTGTTTCTCCTCCCCTGAATGATCTTTCTCTGTCTCTGTCTAGTCTCATCTTTACCCTGAGATTCCTAGATTCTGAGCTGGGTCCTGTTCCTGCTCAGTTACCTCATCCATCCACACGGGTTCAGCTGTCAGCAGTACAGCTTACATGGCGATGTTCAGATTCATATCTGTGGCTGCAGACTCTTTTTGGAGCTCCAAATCTGTGTTTGAACTGCTTATGGACAGAACACTTGGACATCCTGTAGGTTTCCGAATCTTAATATTCCCAGGCAAAACTTACATTCTTCTCCTCAGCACCCCACTGAGGTGATCAGGCAGGATCGTTGGGGTCATCTTTTGTTCTGTCTTACTGTCTTTCATTACAAATCAGTTCCTGTTGGTTCCACTATGTCCCGTGTCCTGGTAATCCAAAGAAAAATAAATGGTAAATAGTTACTGCCCTCAGGGAGTTCCTAAGTGGACTCAAGGCCAGTTGGATCTTTGGAGTGAGTTCAGGGGGTCCTGGAATCAGTGTTCTTCTATGTGTTTTTGCAGCCAGTGGAAACTTTATATATTTTTATAGCCTCAAGAAATTTTAATGTTAGAAAGGGTGTCTCATAGTGCTTATGTGACATCATTCTTTGCCTAGAACCTTCGTGCCTACTGTAATGGAGCCAACTCCCTTGGCATGGGGCTTAAAGCTCCTCACGATCTGGCCTCGTTTTCACTTTCATCTTCGGTCTCCTCTTCACTCCCCCACAGCAGCCCCCAAAGACGCCACATGCTTTCACTTCTCCCTGCTCTTGCTCATATTCCTATGGCCAGAAATCCCTTTTTTCTTCTTTCCATTAAACTTCTGCTCATCCTTGGGGCCCTGATGAAGTCACCATTGCTTCTTCCCCCTTCCTGCCTTGCTCACTCTCCTCACTGCTCCATGGAAATCCATCCCTCCTTTTTTCATTAATATTATGCACAGGCTTGGTTATACTTATTAACACCTTGTATTTTAGGTGTTTCTTTTTTTTTAAGTTTATTTTTTTATTTTGGGAGAGAGCGAGAGAGAGAGAGAGAGAGAGAGCGTGAGAGAGAGAGAGAGAGAGAGAGAGAGCGAGAGAGAGAGCACAAGCAGGGGAAGGGCAGAGATAGAGGAATAGAGAGAGAATTCCAGGCAGAGAATTCTGACAGTGCAGAGCCTGATGTGGGTCTCGAGCTTATGAACTGCAAGATCATGACCTGAGCCGAAATCCACTGGTTTAACAGACTGAGCCACCCAGGTGCCCTTAGGTGTTTGTTTACTTACCCTTTTCTCCTACTAGACCGTGAATTATTTGTTGAATAACAAATGAATATGCAATCATGTATTAGAATGCAGAAACTATTTGTCCCTTTCCTTCTGGACTCTCTTTTCAGGCCACTTCTAAAAACCTTTGTACCTGCACAGTTGGAAATACAGTTGACCCTTGAACAACGTGGGGGGTTAGGTGTGCTGACACCCCCACACAGTCGAAAATCCATGTGTAATCTTTGGCTTCCCCAGAACTTTACTAATAACTTTGTTGACCAGAAGCCTTACTGATAACATTAAAACATTAAGTCGATTAACACATATTTTGTAGTTATATGTGTTATATACTGTATTCTTACAGTAAAGTAAGCTAGAGAAAAGATGTCATTCAGAAAATTGGGAGAGAAAATGCATTTACAGTAATAAAAATATGTATATATGTGTGTGTGTGTGTGTGTATCTGTATCTATATCTATATCTATATCTATATCTGTATCTATAAAGAAATCCACATATAAGTGGACCCACACAGTTCAAATTCGTGTTTTTCAAGGGTTGACTGATTTCTCCCACTGCTGAGCTCCCATTGCATTTTTTTTTCCATTGCATTTTCTCTTTACCTCTCGCTCCCTTGCCTCTCTTTGGCACTTTACCTCTTTCTACCCAGTTAATTTGATGAATGTCTCATATCACCTAAAAACTTAAGGTGATATATGTCTTAATTTATCTTTGTAACTTCGAAAAGCTGAGCCCAATGCAGGCGGAGTGGAGTGGAGATTTTTTTAAATGAATGTCAGTGTTTTTAAGGGAGGGGTGTGACTGCATACGTGACTTAAAAAAAAAAAAAATCCCTTTGATCCAGAGATATTGCTTCCTACTGTTCTCTGGTGTTCGAGAATTCTCTGTGTGTGTGTGTGTGTGTCTGTGTGTGTGTGTGTCTGTGTGTGTTTTATTGTTAAGATAAAAATAATTATCTCTATGTGGGACATTAAAATTTATACTTGTAACATTCCTCTCAAATTCTAGAAGTTGGTAGAGTATTAATATACTAGCTTTGGAGGCAGTAAAGAATTTAAAGCTTTTCTTGGTCATATAATCGGAGTTGTTTCTTAGGACTTTGTGAAATCTAATATCTTCAAGAGATCTCAATAATTTATCTGGTTCCATGATTTTCAAAGCATCTTTTTAAATCAGTAGAATGCTTTCCTTTACAAATAAGCATATATGAATGCCCTCTCAAAAAAAGGGGAAACATAAAAGTGAAACTGGTTTTAAGGCACCTGGGTGGCTCAGTCGGTTAAGTGTCTGACTTTGGCTCAGGTCATGATCTCACAGTTCCTGAGTTCAAGCCCTAATGTTGGGTTTGCTGCTGTCAGCGCGGAGCACACTTCGGTTCCTCTGTCTCCCTCTCTCTCTGCCCCTGCCCCACTCTCATGTGCTCTCTCTCTTTCAAAAATAAATAAACATTAAAAAAAAAAATGAAACTGCTTTTGTTAAATTGGGAGCCTCCTTAACCTGTGTTTGCCTGCTCTGATGACCTCCACTGCTTTGTGGAGTAGTTTGCAAACAATTCATCTTCTCTAGTAAAGAATTTAATTCCATTGTACAAACTACCACATTTCATTGAATCCAGATTACTGTTGATTATAACACATTCTCTGATAGCAGAGATGGTAAATTACTGGCAGAATGTGAATATAATATACATAAAACCACAACTATGCACATTAAAAAAAAAATAAACTGCCTTGTTAACCATGATTGGCTCTTCCCATTTTTTCTGTTCACTCTTAGTTTGCAAACTCATAGAGTGTATTATAGTGGTAAGAGTTTGGAAAGAAAGCCTAGGTTGCCTGTGCACAAACTTGGACAAGTTAGGTAACTATTCAATAGCATTTCATCTTTCTGTTTTAATAACAAAGCTTTTGTTTTTGGTGGGTGATCTCTTCTATAGTCTTTAGATGGTCTTCTCTAGAAAGAATCCATTCTCTTTATTTTCATAATAACATGTTTCAGTTCATTTCTCTTCCTCAAAAAGGCTTTTTGCCACATTTAATAATTTATAAAGTGGACCCCCTTCCCCCATTTTAGATTGGTTGTACTCTCTCAGAGTCAAGAGAGGTGTTCTTGGCATGTTGTGTGGACAGTTCTTCCCTATGTGGGGCATGTTTATATGACCGTTGGCCCTCTCTCACTAAATACCTTAGCTTTGCATATTCATCTTTACCAGCGACCTTCTTCAACCACACGTTTCTAACTCCCTTGGTTGAGTACCACTAAGTATCTGATTCCTGGCAGATTTATTTTCAAGCTCAAACATTTTCTTTTACCTTCTTTTTACAGACTTTTGCTTCTTAGATAAAAGCAACCTGTTATCTGATACCTGCTGTATGTTAGGCGTCGTATTGGGCTCTGTACATATAAATCACCTTATAAGGGAATTATGAGCTACATTTTATGATGAGGAAACTGAATACCAGAGATAATTAATAATTTGTCTAGGGTTCAGTGAAAGTTATAAATTATAGTTATAAATTAAGAAAAGTAGTTTTACGATCTTTGCTAATGAGTTTAGCTTTCACTGCTACATAGGGTTTGTGAAGAAACTTTGGCCCAGGGTGTTGATTCTTGTCCGGGTTTAGGCAGGATGGGGTTTATAGTTGCCACATCTTCTCCACGTTTCCAGAGTGAGTTGGGAATGAAGGCAGGGTTAATATTGGTGGGGAAACTCTTAGGTAGTTGGGTAAATATCAGTTTATCAGTTGCCCAAGAAGTTCCTGCCTGCTAGGAGATGCACAGTTCTTATAGGACACTTGACTCTGGGGAAGCAGTAAGCAACATGAGGGGTTGTCACCATTTTAGTCTTGATACCAACAGTAACATGTTTCTCTCCTCCTAATCAAGTGCCCTCTTCCAAAATTCCACAGGAGAGCTTTATCCCTGCACTGTGATGGTTCCTTCTAAATCAGAGGTGTTCTAGTTGTGAAGTAAGCTAAGGTGAAGTACTGGTCTGGTCATCACATGCCGATGAAGATTTCTCCCACTTGAAGTGGCTCCTCTTGTTAAATAGTTCACATGGGTCCCTGGGGACATTGTATGTGTACATTAAATACTTATACATAATTCGTTTAGTTTCTCAGAGGTTAGGAATGGGACGTCCCCTTATTAAGCTGCTAAATCATAATAGGTCCCATGTAATTAGGAAACATATTGGGTGCTAAATATAAATATATAAAAAAATTATATATACATATAATTTTTTTTAATGTTTATTTTTTGAGGGAGAGACAGAAAATGAGCAGTGGAAGGGCAGAGAGAATGGGAGACACAGAATCCAAAGCCAGCTCCAGGTTCTGAGCTGACAGAACAGAGCACAGAGCCTGACACAGGCCTCAAACTGACAGATCGTGAGATCATGACCTGAGCTGAAGTCAGACGCTTAACCGACTGAGCCACCCAGGCCCCCCTTGGGTGCTCTATATAAACCACACTGTTTATTTCCTAAAACCTTGCTAAGTTCTTCTTCCACCTCCTCCTATTATGGAATGTCCTTCGTAGCCAGGTGATGCAGGATTGTCCCTCTTCATTCTTCTCCTATATTTTAACTGATCGTTGTTATATCAAAGAAGCTCTGATTTTATACAGACTTCAAGATTCCACACTTGTGTCTTCTATGTAGATGCTGTTCTTCTTGGCGTTTCTGCCAGTTCTCTTGCCCTCTTCCATATTGAACCCACCTTTCTTTTTCTTTTTCTTTTTCTTTTTCTTTTTCTTTTTTTCTTTTTCTTTTTCTTTTTCTTTTTCTTTTTCTTTTTCTTTTTCTTTTTCTTTTTCTCTTTTTTTAATGAAGAATAATTAACATAATCGGTATTGTTTTAGTTTCAGGTATACAACGTAGTGATTTCGTATTTATATACAGTTGCCACACATTTATGTGCCGTTATTTCTTTGTATCTGTGGGTCTCTTTTGTTCGTTAAATTGTTTTGTTTTTTAGATTCCACATATAAATGAAATCATATGATACTTGTCTTTGACTTATTTCACTTAGCACAGTACCCTCTAGGTCCATCCATGTTATCACAAATGGCAAGATTTCATTCTTATGGCTGAGTAATATTCATTGTATGTATATACACATCTCCTTTATCCATTCATCTGTTGATCAACATTTAGGTTGCTTGCATATCTTGACTATTGTAAATAAGGCTGTGATGAAACATAGGGGTGTGTATGTCTTTTCAAATTAGTGTTTTCATTCTTAAAAAATTTTTTATGAATACCTGCTGGTTGTATGGTAGTTCTATGTTTAATTTTTTTTTAATTAAAAAAACATTTTTTTTAAACATTTATTTATTATTGAGAGACAGAGAGGCACAGAGCATGAGCAGGGGAGGGGCTGAGAGACGGGGAGACACAGAATCCGAAGCAGGCTCCAGGCTCTGAGCTGCCAACACAGAGCCCGACGCGGGGCTCAAACTCACAAACTGTAAGATCATGACCTGAGCCGAAGTCGGACGCTCAACTGATGGAGCCACCCACGTGCCCCTGTTTAATTTTTTGAAGAAACTCCATACTGTTTGCCATAGTGGCTGCATCAGTATATACTGGCAGTGTATAAGGGTTCCTTTTTCTCCACATCCTCATCAAAACCTGATATTTCTGGGGGCACCTGGCTGGCTCAGTTAGTAAAGCATGTGACTCTTGATCTTGGGATTGTGAGTTCAAGCCCTGTATTGGGTGTGGAGCCTACTTTAAAAAACAAAACAAAAACTTGATATTTCTTGTCTTTTTGATAACAGCCATTCATTCCTACAGGTGTGGATGGTTCACATGGTATTACGTTATGGTTTTATTTGCGTTTTCCTGATGGTTGGTGATCTTGAGCACTTGGCATGTGTCCATTGGCCATCTGGATGTCTTCTTTGGAAAAATGTCTATTTAGGTGACTTGACTTCTAGAACCTCTCTTTTTTGTATCTTGGACTCAAAAGGTTGCCTCATTTGCTTCTAGAAGATCCTTAGTAAGGCACTGTTTCAGTTCTGGTCTCTAGAATTCTGCACTATCAAAAATATGAGGGGCGCTTGAGTGGCTCAGTCAGTTAAGTGTCCATCTTTTGATTTCGGCTCAGGTCATGGTCTTATGGTTTGTGAGAATGAGCTCCATGTGGGGCTCTGTGCTTACAGCACAGAGCCTGCTTGGGATTCTCGGTCTCCCTCTCTCTCTGTGCCCCTCCCCCGCAGTCTTTCTCTCCATCAGTCTCTCTCTGTCTCTCTCTCACATAAATGTTAAAAAAATTTTTTTTAAAGAAATAAGAGCAGCCCTTGAAAACCACAGATTTCTTTTTTGATAAAGAAATGCTAGCCTAAGCTGAATGTGACTTGTATGGGAAATGTTTATTTTTAGAAAGGACATTTCAAAATGTAAATGAGATCTGAAATCCTTAAATATCTTTATGTTTAAGGTTTATATTAAGTCTATAAGGTGATGTGCTATTTCAGCTTCAGAGAAGGAAGCCTGCTGTTGGTAGTGGTGCCTCACCAGATGGAGTAATTATTTGTGTCTAGGTAGTTCTACATGCGTTGAAGGCAATGTGAAATGGCTGTACTGTTCAGATTAACTTCTAAAATGCACATATGTGGGTCATGAAACTCTATGGAACATAGAAAATCAAGAAATAGGATGAAACAGTGATCAATCCATAAAGGATAGTAAATAAAATATTTTCATGTCCAAGTATGAAGCATCAAATGTAACTACTTTGAAATTCAACTGTGAGTCGTTTTAATATGTGCTGTTATTGCTAACAATTTGCTTCATAATTAGTTTTATTATTTCTCAGTAGGCCTAATATGTACATATAAGGATTTGATAGAAGGGCAAAAATATAATTTGAAAGCAGCATCTTTTTTTCTTATGGTAGGTAAAGCTCTTTTGTTAAAGAAACTTCTCTGACCTGGAATGTCAGTTTCTAAGGATTGTAAATATGGGGATTGACAGTTCCTTAAAAATGTTTTTAACCAGGGGCACCTGGGTGGCTCAGTCAGTTAATCGTACCATTCTTGATTTTGGCTCATGTTGTGTTCTCGCAGTTGATGAGATCTAGCCCTGCATCAGGCTCCATGCTGACAGCATCAAGCCTGCTTGGGAATCTGTCTCTCCCTCTCTCTGCCCCTCCCCCACTCTCTCTCTCTTTGAGACACACACACTCACTCTCTCTCTCTCTCTCTCTCAAGTAAGTAAACATTAAAAAAAATGTTTTTAAGCAAATCTGATTCTTCATTGAAATATTAATATACTTTTTGATAAAAAGAAGTTATAAAGTAACCTTTATATTGATTTAAAATTTTAAAAGATTAAATAGTTAAGCATAATTTGCTTTTAAAAATATGTTTATGTAGGGGCGCCTGGGTGGCACAGTCGGTTAAGCGTCCGACTTCAGCCAGGTCACGATCTCGCGGTCCGTGAGTTCGAGCCCCGCGTCGGGCTCTGGGCTGATGGCTCGGAGCCTGGAGCCTGTTTCCGATTCTGTGTCTCCCTCTCTCTCTGCCCCTCCCCCGTTCATGCTCTGTCTCTCTCTGTCCCAAAAATAAATTTAAAAAAACGTTGAAAAAAAAAATTAAAAAAAAATATGTTTATGTAATCCTTTTTTGTGTGTATGTACTGGTAAGGGCTATAGCTGAGGCTGGAGCTAGTTAAAAAGTATTTAGTTAACTTAGTATATAGCCCTATCATAATAAAACACTTAAAAACTGCGCTTCTCTGATTCTTAGGTGACAGCAATTTTTATATGATTAAGGGGAGGGGTAGAGCCATTACATTGAATGAACACATTTGATTGTATGATTTTGATTTCAGAAATAATAAAAGTGAGGAAAAAAAGAACAATGGAGGAGATATAGTACATTTCTCCTTCACACAAAAAAATGTTTACATATATGCTGAAATTGTTTCACATGAGAAATTCTTTTTTTTTTTTTTTAATTTTTTTTTTTTCAACGTTTATTTATTTTTGGGACGGAGAGAGACAGAGCATGAACAGGGGAGGGGCAGAGAGAGAGGGAGACACAGAATCGGAAACAGGCTCCAGGCTCCGAGCCATCAGCCCAGAGCCTGACGCGGGGCTCGAACTCCTGGACCGCGAGATCGTGACCTGGCTGAAGTTGGACGCTTAACCGACTGCGCCACCCAGGCGCCCCAAGAAATTCTTAAAGTTGTACTAAATTGTTGTGTGATGGAAATTGTTAGTAAGTGCCATTGTATATACTTCCATCTGAATCAGGCCAGATCATACCTCTTATGAAAGTAAGGAAGCAAGCATAATTGTCTTCCACTCAAATCATGGTGAATACTTAATTTGTCAGTATGTGCTGTAAACCTGCTGAAAATTGTGTGGTTATTTTTTAACAGAATGATGATTAGTGTCTAAAATGATCAGTGTATTGGTCTCTTAAGCTTTACCTGAGATCTTAGTTTTTCACATGTGGTTTATATTCTTTGTTACTGCTCAGAATGTAGCCATTACTTTATTTTTAGAAACTTCCCATTAGTCTTGTAATTAAAGGTGGAAATCTGTGAGGAGGATGGCTCCTTACTGAAAAGCAAATTGCATTCTGTTCCTGTAATGATGCTTTGACACTGGCCACAAAATACTCGAATGGGTTTTTCCTTGAAATGGCAAAGATATTTATCACTTAGAAACTAGTTCATTCTATAATCTTTATCTTGAAAAAAATACTTTTTTTAAAAGCTCTCTTATTTTTCTCCTTTTATGTTTAAAAAGCTTAGGCTTCCCTTTATTTCCAAAGAGAATGTCAGTATTGGACATTTGGGCTCTAGAAAGGAATGCTGTGTGAGCCTGTTAACCTCTGGATTTTGCTTTGTAGTGATCAGTGTCCTTCCACTTCCCTCTTGTTTTCTAAGAGTTTTTGCTTATACTTTGTTTTGAGATGATCTTGAGAGCAATTGAATTCTAGAGTGGGTTAGGCTGTGGTTTAGTAGCCACTTCAAAGTCATTTTTCCATTTTAGTTTTAGTTTCTTTTTTATGTTTAGAAATCAGAAGTGGTTAAGAAAGCACATCCTACTTCTGACCTAAGTCTTATTTGAGGGCTTTAAAAAATGTTTAATAATATGTTAGTATAGCCAAAATATGATCATTTCAGTACTAGGCTTTAGCCACATTTCAGGTAATCAGTAGCTACATGTGTTCTCATTGTTCAGCACAACTCTATAAACTCTAATATGTTGTATTTTTCCTTCTTTAAGAAATTATATAGAATTGGTGGTGGTCTTCTTTTAAGGAATTTGCCAGTGAAACCATCTGAGCCTGGAGGGTTCTGTTTTGGAAAATTTTGGATTACTAATTCGGTATTTTCATAGTTATAAATCTGTTCAGGTTATCTATTTCAATGTGACTGGGTAATTTCAAGAAATTGGTCCTTTTTACTAAATTGTGAAATTTTTGTGTGTAGAGTTGTTTGTAGTACCCTTTGTTATTTAAAAAAAATTTTTTTTAATGTTTATTTTTGAGAGACAGACAGAGAGAGAGAGAGAGAGACAGAGCGTGAGTGGGGGAGGGGAGAGAGAGAGGGAGACAGAATCTGAAACAGGCTCCCAGGCTCTAAGCTGTCAGCACAGAGCCCGATGTGGGGCTCAAACTCGTGGACCGTGAGATCATGACCTGAGCCAAAGTCGCCGCTTAACCGACTGAGCCACCCAGGCACCCCTGTAGTACCCGTTGTTATTATAATGCCTTCTGGGTCCATAGTGATAATCTCTTCTCTCACTCTTGATGTTTTGTGTTTTCTCTCCTTTTTTCTTGATAGATTTCTTAATTTTTTGGTCTTTCAGAGAACCAGCTTTTGGTTTCATTGATTTTTCTGTTTTCAGTTACATGGATTTCTGCTCTTATTTTTATTTGTTCCTTCTGCTTGATTTGGGTTTATTTTATTGTTTTTCCAGTTTCTTAAGATGGAAGCTAAGGTTGACTTGAGACCTTTCTTTTGTAATGTTAGGTGTTTAATGCTATTTTCTTAGCCCGTTCAGGCGGCTGTAACAAACTATTAGAGATTAGGTGCTGGGACACCTGGGTGGTTCAGTCAGTTGAGCATCCAACTCATGATACTGGGTCAGGTTGTGATCTCGTGGTCTTGGGATTGAGCCCTGCTCTGAGCATGGAGCCGTGCTCTCCATCTCTTTCTCCCCTCTCTTGCTTGCACACCCCCTCTCAAAATAAATGAACATTTAAAAAATTAAAAAAAAAAAAGATTAGGTGGCTTGTAGACAACAGAAATTTGTTTCCCACAGTTCTATAGGGTAAGTCTAAGATCAAAACTCCAGCAGATTGGTATCTGATGAGAGACTGCTTCCTAGTTCATAGTTCTTGTGTGCTCTCAACATAGCAGAAGGGGTAAGGGAGCTCTCTGGGGTGTGTGTGTTTTTTGGGTTTTTTTTTGTTGTTGTTGTTGTTGTTTTTAAGGCAGTAATCACATTCTTGAGACCTCTTGACTTAATCACTTCTCTAAGGCCTCACCTCCAAATACAGTCATATTGGGGATTAGGTTTCAACATAAAAATTTGGGGGCTGGGGCACACTTAGTTTGTAGCAACTATAATTCTCTTCTAAGCACTATTTTTAGCTACATAGCACAAATTTTGAAATACTGTATTTTTAGTTTCAC
This sequence comes from Prionailurus viverrinus, assembly GCF_022837055.1. NCBI lineage: Eukaryota > Metazoa > Chordata > Mammalia > Carnivora > Felidae > Prionailurus > Prionailurus viverrinus. Next base: position 33,387,436 of record NC_062565.1, on the reverse strand, counting down.
TCAGTTGGAAATATTTTCTGATTTCCCTTGAGCCTTTGTGTTTGACCCATGGATTATATAGAAGTGTGTTAAATTTCCAAGTGTTTGGTGATTTTTATGTTATCTTGTTTTGTTTTTTTTTAATGTTTATTTTTGAGAGAGACAGACTGCAAGTGGGGGAGGGACAGAGAGAGAGGGAGACAGAATCCGAAGCAGGCTCCAGGCTCTGAGCTGTCATGTCAGCACAGAGCCTGAAGCGGAGCTCGAACCCATGAGCCATAAGATAATGACCTGAGTTGAAGTCGGACGCTTAACCAACTGAGCCACCCAGGTTGCCCCTCTGTTATCTTGTTTAATCATTTCTAGTTTCATTCCATTATGGTCAGAGAACACAGTTTATATGATTTCAGATCTTTTAAATTTGTTAAGATGTTTTTGATCCAGGAGATACTATACTGTCTATTTTGCTGGTGAATATTTCTTTTTTTTTTTTTTTTCCTGAAATTTATTGATAAATTGGTTTCCATACAACACCCAGTACTCATCCCAAAAGGTGCCCTCCTCAATACCCATCACCCACCCTCTCCTCCCTCCCACCCCCCATCAACCCTCAGTTTGTTCTCAGTTTTTAACAGTCTCTTATGCTTTGGCTCTCTCCCATTCTAACCTCTTTTTTTTTTTTTTTCCTTCCCCTCCCCCATGGGTTCCTGTTAAGTTTCTCAGGATCCACATAAGAATGAAACCATATGGTATCTGTCTTTCTCTGTATGGCTTATTTCACTTAGCATCACACTCTCCAGTTCCATCCACATTGCTACAAAAGGCCATATTTCATTTTTTCTCATTGCCACGTAATATTCCATTGTGTATATAAACCACAATTTCTTTATCCATTCGTCAGTTGATGGACATTTAGGCTCTTTCCATAATTTGGCTATTGTTGAGAGTGCTGCTATGAACATTGGGGTACAAGTGGCCCTATGCATCAGTGCTCCTGTATCCCTTGGATAAATTCCTAGCAGTGCTATTGCTGGGTCATAGGGTAGGTCTATTTTTAATTTTCTGAGGAACCTCCACACTGCTTTCCAGAGCGGCTGCACCAATTTGCATTCCCGCTGGTGAATATTTCATGTGTGCTTCAAAAGAATGTCTATTTTGCTGTTGTTGGGTGGAGTATTGTATAAATGTCAGATCCAATTGGTTGGTGATGTTTAATTCCTCTATGTCTTTATTATTTGCTTGTTTCTTTGGTCTACTAGTTCTGTCTGTTACTGAAAAAGAAGTGTTGAAGTCTCCAACTACAGCTTTGGGTTTGTCTATTTCCTCTTCCGGTTCTGTCAGTGTTTGGTCCATATATTCTGAAGCTCAGTTGTTAGGTGCATACATATTTGAGATTATGTCTTCTAGGTGAATCACCCATTTGTTATTGTGTAATGTCCCCCCCTTTTCCTGGTAATTTTCTTTATTCTGAAGTCTACTTTGTCTGATATTAATACAGCCACTCTTCCTTTCTTTGATAACTGTTTGCATGATATATCTTTTTCCAGCCTTTTACTTTCAACCTAACTATGTCTTTGTATTTGGAGTTTCTTGGAGATGGCATATAGTTGGGCCATTTTCCCCCTAACCTGATAATCTCTGTCTTCTAACTGGTATTTAATGTAATTATTTATATATTTGAATTTAAACTATTTTATTTGTTTTCTATTTGTTCTCTTATTTGAGGGACTTGGAAGTCCGTTACAGTGCTAAACTTATTATTTATTTGTGACTAAATTCTTTTAAAAGTGTATTTGTCCTGACAATAAAAGAAATATAAAACATAGAAAATAGAAAAAATATAAAGAACAAAGCAAAACATTTACTGTTCTATATGAACACTGTTAATGTATGTGTCCAAATATTAAAAACAAAAATTTTTATTTTTCAAATTTGACCTTGTGTTACATATAGTTGTATAATCTACTTTTTTCCTACTCGCTAATATTTTAGGATCTTTTCCCCTGTTATTAAATACTTTCAGAAACTTAGTAGTTGAATACCATTCCATTGGATTACTATAACCAAAATATTATAGATAATTTTTTTATTGGGGTAAAAATTTTTTTTAATGTTTATTTATTTTTGAGAGAGACAGAGACAGAATGCGAGTGGGTTAGGGGCAGAGAGAGAGGGAGACACAGAATCTGAAGCAGGCTCCAGGCTCCAAGGTGTCAGCACAGAGCCCGACACAGGGCTCGAGCTCACGAGCTGTGTGAGATCATGACCTGAGCCGAAATCAGACGGTCAACCGACTGAGCCACCCAGGTGCCGCATTATTGGGGTAAAATTTTAAAGTGTACAATTCTGTGGCGTTTAGTACATTCACAGTATTGTGCAATCGTCATCTGTTTAATTCCAACACATTTTTATCACCCCAAAAGGAAACCCTATACCCATTACAATTATTCCCTATTGTTGTAGCCTCTGGCAACCACTAACGTGCTTTCTGTCTCTATGGATTGGTTATTAATTCTTAGAGATCGGGCAAAGTGTATAAATAGTGATCAACTAATAAATGTATTAGACAGCCATCTGAAAAATAGAATCTGGGCTGCTTGCTAAGAATGAACAAATAATAACTTGGCTCACAAATGCATTTTTTTTTTTTTAAGTAAAATAGGGTAATAGAGTAGTAGGATGAGCTCTGAAGTCATACCATCTGTAGTTCAATAGTAATTAGCAATGTGACCTTTAGGAAATTATTTAATCTTTTAGTGACTCTAGTTTTTTAATCTACAAGGAAAACATTACCCTACATCATGGTGTTTTGAGGGGATTAGAAGAGTTAATGCACATAAAAACTTGTAGAACAGCATGTCATGATAAGCTCTGATTAAATGTTAGATGCTATTATTTTAGCATTTTTATTATTATTAAAAGATGCGACTATATTGTGAAACCTTGTGTAGTCATCATTCTTCAGCTGTTAACCTGTTGTGTATTAACTTCTTAGTAAAGTTTCTGTAAAGCTTTTGTCACCTCATATATCCCAATGATCTGGGTTTTTTTTAGAGTCCTATTGGGATCTTGAGGGTAGAGTCAAATATTCTAAGTCCTAAAACCAGAAAGGTGTTGAACATTTGTGTGGAGTACTCAAGGCAAAAGAATATTCAGCTTAATGTGAAGAAAGTCCTAAAATCTATAATCTAAGCTTCCACCTTACAAAACTAGAAAATGAAAAGGAAATTAAATCCAAAGTAAGCAGAAGAAGTGAAATAATAAAAATTAGAGCAAGAATCAATGAAATTGCAAACAAAATCAATAGAGAAAATCAGCAAAACCAAAAGCTGGTTCTTAGAAAAGATCAATTAAATCAGTAAGCCTCTAGACAGGCTAACTAAGAACAAAAGGGAGAAGACCCAATTTACTAAAATAAGAAATGAAAGAAGGGACATTACTACAGATCCCATGGACACTAAAAGAATAGTAAAGGCATATTATGAGCAACTCTGTGCCTAGATATAAATGGACCAGTTCCTTGAAAGATACAGTCTGCCAAAACTTACACAGGAAGAAATAGGAAATGTGAATAGGCCTTTAACTATTAAAGAAATTAAATCAGTAACCTTACAAAACAGAAAACACCAGGCTCAGGTGAGTTTACTGATTAATTCTACTAAACACTTATGAAAGAAATTATACTACTTCTCTAGAATCTCTTCCAGAAGATAGAAGCAGTCTCATTCTATGAGACTAACATTATTCTAATACCAAAACCAAAGCTACTACAAGAAGAGAAAACCATAGACCATTAATTATCTCTCATGAACATAGATGCTAATATTCTTAACAAAATAATAGCAAGCTCAACCCAAATGTATAAGAATAATTATACATACCATCGCCAAGAGGACTTTATACCAGATATACAAGACTGGTTCACCATTTAAAAATCATTTGGGGCACCTGGGTAGCTCAGTCGGTTGAGCATCTGACTTCCGCTCAGGTCATGATCACACAGTTCATGTGTTCGAGCCCCACATTGGGCTCTGTGCTGACAGCTCGAAGCCTGGAGCCTGCTTCGGATTCTGCGTCTCCCTCTCTCTCTGCCCCTCCCCTGCTCGCACTCTGTCTCCCTTTCAAAAATAAATAAACATTAAAAAAATTTTTTTTAATTTTTTTTCAATATATGAAGTCTATTGTCAAATTGGTTTCCATACAACACCCAGCGCTCATCCCAAAAGGTGCCCTCCTCAATACCCATCAACCGTGCTCCCCTCCCTCCCATCCCTCCATCAACCCTCAGTTTGTTCTCAGTTTTTAAGAGTCTCTTATGCTTTGGCTCTCTCCCACTCTAACCTCTTTTTTTTTTCCTTCCCCTCCCCCATGGGTTTCTGTTAAGTTTCTCAGGATCCACATAAGAGTGAAAACATATGGTATCTGTCTTTCTCTGTATGGCTTATTTCACTTAGCATCACACTCTCCAGTTCCACCCATGTTGCTACAAAGGGCCATATTTCATTCTTTCTCATTGCCACGTAGTACTCCATTGTGTATACAAACCACAATTTAAAAAAAAAAAATTTTTTTTTTTTAAATCAGTAAATGGAATCCATTACCTCAGTAGGCTAAGATGAAAAATCACACGTTCTTATCAATAGATGCAGGAAAACCATTTGTCAAAATTCATGATTGAGGAAAACTAGGAATAGAGGGGGATTTACTTGATAAAGAGCATGTACAAAAATCCTTCAGCTAACATTATAATGGTGAGAAATTAGAAACGTCTCCTCTAAGATCAGAAATAAGGCAAGAAAAAGACCACTGCTTTTCAGCATCATACTGGAAGTTCTAGGTAACACAGTAAGACAATTAAAGGAAATAAGGTATATAGATTGGGAAGAAAGAGATGAAACTGTACTTTTTTGCAGATGACATGATGATGTAGATAATCTGAAAAAAAAAAGTGACAAAAACTTCCTGGAACTAGTAAGCATTGATAACAAGGTTGTAAGATACAAAGTTAATATGTAAAAGTCAATGACTATCCTATATACTAGCAGTGAATAGCTTGATTGTGAAATTAAAGGAGCACCTAGACGCTCAGTTGGTTGAGCATCTTGACTTCAACTCAGGTCATGATCTGTCTCACAGTTTGGTTTGTGAGTTCTGCCCCTGCTTTGGAGCCCACTTTGGATCCTCTGCCTCCCTCTCTTTCTGCCCCTCCCCTGCTTGCTTGCTCTCTCTCAAAAATAAAAACATTAAAAAACAATTGAAAACACATTACTGTTTATGTTAGCATCCTCCCAAAATGAAATACCTAAGTATAAATCTATCACAGTATGAACAAGATTAATATGAGGAAAACAACACAGCCTTGATGAAATAAATTGAAGAACTAAGTAAGTAGAGCGGTTTTCTATGTTCACGGATAGGAAGACAATATCGTCAAAATGTAATTTCTTCCCAGCTGATCTGTAGATTCAACACATTCCCGATTAGAGTTCCAGCAAGTTTTTGTGTGGATATCAACCAATTAATTCTAAATTTTATACGAAGATGCAAAAGACCCAGAATAGCCACTTCATATGGGAGAGAGACAAAGTTGGACAAATGACACTCCCTGACTTTAAGACTTACTATATAAAGCTACAGTAATTAAGACCATGTGGTATTGGTGAAAGAAAAAACAAATAGATCAATAGAACAGAATAGAGAGTCCAGAAAAGGACACAAATACAGTCGGCTGATCTTTGACAAAGAAGCAAAGACAATACACTGGAGAAAAGATAGTCTTTCCAACAGATGGTACTGGATCAGCTAGATACCTAAATGCAAAGAAATGAATCCAGACACAGACCTTACATTCTTTGAAAAAGTTAACTCACGATGAATCATAAACCTAAATGTAAAATAGACATAGCACCAAAGAAGATATACAGATAGATGAAAAGATGTTCATTATCATGTCATTAGAGAATTGCAAGTTAAATTAAAACAGGTTACCACTATCCACCTATTAGAATGCCCCAAATCCACAACATTGACACCACCAAGTGCTGGGGAGGATGTGGGGCCACAGGAACTCTCATTTATTGTGGGTGGGAATGCAAAATGGTACAGTCACTTCAGACAGTTTGGCAGTATCTCACAAAACTAAATACTTTTGCTGTGTTTATAATTGTTTTATTCATAATTGCAAAAACAGGGAAGCAACCAAGATGTCTGTCTAGCAGTAGGTAAATGGGCACATAAACTATGATACATCAAGATAATGGAATAATTCCCAGCACTAAAAGGAAATGAGCATTCAATCCATGAAAAGGCATGGAAGAACCTTAAGTGCATGTATCTAAGTGAAAGACGCCGATCTGAGAAAGCTACATTCTGTATGATTCTTATGTGACATTCTGGAGAAGGCAAAACTGGAGACAGTAAAAAGATCAGTGATTGTCAGGGGTTGGGGGCAGGAGGAATGAATAAGGCAGAACACAGAGGATTTTTAGGGCAGTGAAATTATTTTGTATGATACCAGAGTGGTGGATACACATCATTCATTTATCAGAACCCATAGAAGGGTGCCTGGGTGGCTCAGTCAGTTAAGCATCCGACTTCGGCTCAGATCATGATCTCACAGTTGAGTTCCAGCCCTGAGTCAGGCTCTGCTGACAGCTTCGAGCCTGGAGCCTGCTTCATATTGTGTCTCCCCCTCTCTCTGCCCCTTACCCACTCGCACTCTGTCTCTCTCTCTCAAAAATAAACAAACATTAAAAAACAAACAAACATAGAATGTACAACACCAAGAGTGAACCCAATATAAACTATGGATTTGGGTCATAATGATGTGTCTGTGTGGGTTCATTGATTATAACAAATATATCACTTTGGTGTGGGATGTTGATAGTGGAGGAGGTTGTACATGTGTGGAGGCAGAATATACATGTATCTTCTCAGTTTTGCTGGGAACCTAAAAACTCCCCTAGAAATAAAGTCTTAAAAGGTAACAAAGTCTACTAAAAATGCTTCTCTTCAATTATAAACATTAGAAAATAACTTTCTAGGGCCATACGGGTGGCTCGGTCAGTTGAGCATCTGACTTCAGCTCGGGTCATTATCTCATGGTTCGTGGGTTCGAGCTCCACGTCAGCTCTGTGCTGACAGCTCAGAGCCTGGATCCTGCGTCAGATTCTGTCTCTCCCTCCCTCTGCCCCTCCCCCACTCACACTCTCTTTCTCTCTCTCTCAAAAATAAACAGTATTTTAAAAACAGAAGAAAAGAAAATAACTTTTTAGGTCAAGTGGTCTAGAAGGGCTTTCCCCAATCTGCAATATTTTAACTAAATAGATTCAGATTGGTAACAAGGGAGAAGGTACTGCATTTTCAGACTGCAATAAATAACATAAACTCTGGTGGAGTGTGACTTGTGCAAGTGACATGAGTGAGGGTGCTGTGTGGGAAGAACTGGGAGGTGGATTGGAGGTCATAGTGCTCTGAGGAATGTTTACACCACTAGTCATCGGGAAGAGAGATGGGTAGCAGACTCTCATAGTCCAGACTAAGAGGCCTGTGAGGGGCATCTGTGTATTCCGTGCACCTCAGATGTGAGTGGTGAGATTGACTTTCTCTGGTAGGATTGAGAAGTTGAGATGGCCATGAGTGAGCCCTGTGATCCTGTGTGTGTGGATGTTGCTAGACCCACTTCAGTTGAGGATGAGTACTCATTCATTTCTCCAAAGCTCTGTGCCCAGATTCGAGCCAGGCAGATAATTTGGTCTAGTAAGAGCCTGCAGTAGAAATGGAGAGGAAAGGGTACTTGTGCAAGTTGTGTAAGACCAAAGAAATGAAGAAAAGGAAAAATGGGTTAGGGGGAGAATGAAGAAACATTTAGGAGGTTCTGCTTTGTCACTGCCTTTGACTCTGACTTCTCAGTGAATGTGATGTCTGTAATGTAATTCTTTTTGGAGAGAATGTTGAGGGGGAGGGTGTTGTTTTGCTAGTTCTTGCATTGGTCTGGCTTGGATGGTGATGTTGACTTGCAGCAGTTTCTCTGAAGCCAGAAAACAAAGCCTGTCCTCTTTTAGGAGGAGGGGGAAGGGACAGCAGAGTTAATGTAGTGCATTACCAGATCTCTAGGACAGAAAAGCTTTCACCAGGAGTAACTAATTACCATCCGAAATGCTCTTTTATACTTTCTGGCCATAATTATGTTGAAGACAAGGCTTAAATTTCTAAAAAAGGCGAATGGGACCCCTGTCTTGTTGATATGCTTTTAAGTATTCAAAACATACATAGTAGTTTTGTAGAAAGGTAGCACAGTCCTAAGTTAAACTTCACCTTAGAAGTATGTGTACCAAGAGGAGCAGTCTTTTTTATTTTTAATTTTAAGGTGTGTAAGTTTAAGGTGTGTAAGTTCAGTAAATCAGTTGATAGTCTAAAATTTTTCTTTCTGGTTGTTGAACTAAATACTTGGAGGTACTTCTGCTCAAATATTCTATTTTAACTTCTCCTTTGATGAAAATACTATTGATACCAGCAAATACCAAGTGTGTCCCAGTCAAACAAACTGGTTGAGAAATTCAGCAGTAGTAGTGGGGGGGAAAAAAAAACCAGCCATCTTTCTACCTGTTTGCATATAGAATGGGTAATATTTAAATATTAAGTCCTTCTATCCAAGTTTTTCTTTATGTAGGCTCTACGCCCAGCATGAGCCCAGTGCAGGGCTTGAACTTAAAGACCCTGAGATCAAGACCTGAGCTGGGATCAAGAGTCAGATGCTTAACCGATTGAGCCACCCAGTCACCCCTCCAATGTTTTATTTAAGTGCTTTTTGACATAACTGCCAAAATGATTGTGAAGATGTCGGTTTAATCTGTATATTATGCCATTTGCAAAAGTTTGGCTATTAATGTGCTCATAGCTATAGTTTGAATTCTCTGCAGTATTTTTAAACATAATTGTACTTTAAAATTTACTATTTATTTATTTATTAATCTCTACATCCAATGTGGGGCTTGAACTCACAACCGCAGGATCAAGAGTCGCATGCTCTACTGACTGGGCCAGCCAGGCACCCCTACTTTAAGGGGTACCTGGGTGGCTCAGTCAGTTAAGTGCCCAACTTTTAATTTCAGCTTGGGTCAATGATCTCATGGTTTGTGGGATCGAACCCCACATCGGGCTCTGTGCTGGCAGCTCGGAGACTGCCTGGGATTTTCTCTGCCCCGCCCCTGGGCTTTTGCAGGCTCTCAAGATAAATAAGAATTTAAAAAAAAATTTTTTTTTTTCAACGTTTATTTATTTTTGGGACAGAGAGAGACAGAGCATGAACGGGGGAGGGGCAGAGAGAGAGGGAGACACAGAATTGGAAGCAGGCTCCAGGCTCTGAGCCATCAGCCCAGAGCCTGACGCGGGGCTCGAACTCACGGACCATGAGATCGCGACCTGGCTGAAGTCGGACGCTTAACCGACTGCGCCACCCAGGCGCCCCAAGAATTTTAAAAATAATAATAAAATTTAAATATTTTAAGTTGCTTCAATGTACTTGCAATCTACATTAATTTTCTGTAGTTGTGCTGTTACCCACTCAGATTATGCTTTATAAGTAGGCTATAGAAATGTAAATAGTGAGGATGTTAATATTTACATATTTTCTGTCAGAAATAGTTGTCTCCATAAGTAGTATCTGTTTCCTGATTGGTGGAACACTCAAAACTGACTAGCGGTGGGAGTGCTGCATGGTGTTATAGATAAGCACTAGATTAGGATTAAAAAGAGCTGACTTCTGTTTCTGTTTTTGATTCTGCCACATAATATATTCATGATTGACCTTGAGCAACTAACTTAAAGTTACTGGGCCTCAGGGTATTTTTTGTTGGTTGGTTTGTTTTAATTGTGGTGAGATACACATAACAAAATTTACCGCCTTAACCATGTTTAAGTATACAGTTCAGTGACATTAAGTACTTATTACACAACCATCGTTACCACTTACCTCCAGAATTCTTTTTATCTTGCAAAACTGAAACTCTGTACCCACTAAATAATAACTTCTCATTTCTCTCTCTCTCCAGCCCTTGACGTCACCACTGTTCTGTCTGTCTCTACGAGTTTGACTCTTCTGGTACCTCATATAAGTGGTATCATACAGTATTACAATATTTGTCTTTTGTGATTGGCTTATTTCACTTAGCATAATGTCCTGATGGTTCATCCAAGTTGTAGCATGTATCAGAATTTCTTTCCTTTTTAAGATTGAGTAATAATCAGTTGTATGTATATACCACACTTTTAGGTCTATTCATGCATCACTGGACACTTGGATTGCTTCCACCTTTTGATATTATGAATAATGCTGCTATGAACGTGGATATAGAAATATTTCTTTGAGAGCCTCCTTTTAGTTCTTTTGGGTATACACTTACAAGTGGAATTGCTGGACCATATGGCAGTTGTATTTTTAATTTTTTGAAGAACCGCCATGCTGTTTTCCATAGTGGCTGCACCATTTTACACTCCCACCAACAGTGCACCAGGGTTTCAGTTTCTCCACGTCCTTGCCAACACTTGTTACTTTATTTTCTGGGTTTTGATAGTAGCCATCCTAATGTGTGTAAGGTGTTATGAGTTTTGATATGCATTTCCCTAATGATAAGGGGTGTTGAACATCTTTTCATGTGCTTGTTGGCTATTCAGTTTATCTGTTAAAGTTATTTTTAAATCAGGTTTTGGGTTTTTTTTAGGTAGGAGTTCTTTATATATTCTGGGTATTAACCCTTATCAGATACATGATTTGCAGATTCTTTGTTCTGTGGGTTATCTTTTCACTCTGTTAATTTTGTCTTTTGATGCACAGAAGTTTTTTTTTTTTTTGATTATTTTTGAGAGAGAGAGAGAGAGAGAGCGAGCATGAGTGGGGGAGGGGCAGAGAGAGAGGGAGACACAGAATCCAAAGCTGGCTCCAGGCTCTGAGCTGCCAGCACGGAGCCCAACGAGATGAGATTGTGACCTAAGCGGAGGTCGGATGCTTAACCAACTGAACCACCCAGGCACCCCTGATGCATGAAAGTTTTAATTTTGATGTAGTCCAGTTTATTTTTTCTTTGGTTGCCTGTGCTTTTTGTGTCATATCCAAGAAATCATTTCCAAATCCAGTGTCATGAAGCTTTCCCTCTATATTTTCCTCCTTTTTTTTTTTACCCTTCTATATTTTCTTCTAAGAGTTTTATACTTTAAGCTGTTATGTTTAGGTCTTTGATCCATTTTTTTATTTTATTTTATTTTATTTATTTATTTAAAAAAAATTTTTTTTTTCAACGTTTTTTATTTATTTTTGGGACAGAGAGAGACAGAGCATGAACGGGGGAGGGGCAGAGAGAGAGGGAGACACAGAATCGGAAACAGGCTCCAGGCTCCGAGCCATCAGCCCAGAGCCTGACACGGGGCTCGAACTCCCGGACCGCGAGATCGTGACCTGGCTGAAGTCGGACGCTTAACCGACTGCGCCACGCAGGCGCCCCTATTTTATTTTTTTAATGTTGATTTATTTTTGAGAGAGAGACGGACAGAGTGCGAGTGGGGAAGGGGCAGAGAGACAGGAAGACAGGAAGACAGGGCTGTCAGCCCAAACCCTGACGCGGGGCTCAAACCCATGAACTTTGAGATCATGACCTGAGCCGAAGTCGGACCCTTAACTGACTGAGCCACCCAGGCACCCCAGATCCATTTTTTTTTAAGTTGTATTAAGTAATCTCTGTGTCCATGGGGCTCAAATTCACAACCCCAAGATCAAGAGTCACATCCTCCTCTGACCGAGCCAGCCGGGCACTCCAGTCTTTGATCTGTTGTGAGGTAATTCTTGTACCTATGTAGTGTGAAAGTAAGGTACCATCTTTATTCTTTTGTATATGATATTCAGTTTGAATATGATATGATATTTAACAGCGCTTGTTGAAAAGACTGTCCCTTCCCTTTAAAAAATTTTTTTTAACATTTTTATTTTACTTTTGAGAGTGAGAGAGACAGAGTGTGAGCTGGGGAGAGGCAGAGAGAGAGGCAGACACAGAATTCGAAGCAGGCTCCAGGCTGTGAGCTGTTAGCACAGAGCCTGATGCAGGCCTCAAGCCAATGAACTGTGATACCATGACCTGAGCCGAATTAGGACGCCCAACTGACTGAGCCACCCAGGCGCCCTGTCCTTTCCCTTTTGAATGGCCATGCCAGCCTTGTCAGAAATCATTTGGCCATATATGGGAGGGTTTGCTTCTGAACTGTCTCTCTTTTCTTCTGTTGATCTGTACATCTTTTTACCAGTACCACACTATTTTGATTACTGTAGTATTTTAGTAAGTTTTAAAATCAGGAAGTGTGAGACTTCCAATGTCATTCTTTTTTCAAAATTGTTTTGGCTTTTGAAAATTGTTATGGTTTTAGTGATGCCGAGAGCGATCAAAGGGTTCAAGTAGTGACTGCCTGATCCCTCCATTGCGGAGGTCCTCCTTCTCAAGCAACCTTTAGCCTAATGGCTTTCATTCATTGATGATTATTGCCTAAGTCATTTCATCAGGGGTTACAAAGTGATTATTTCTTCCACCCACATTATTAGCTGGAGTAGTTCTGGGATAAAAAGAAAAGTTTTCTTATCAACAATGATATCTTGCAATTCAGTTTTACAGTCAGGCTAGACTCACTGCTTGATTCTTTACCTTTGCTTGCCAATTTTTAGAGGAAGGAGTTGGTGCTCTAGTTGCTTTCAGTGAAACTAATGAATGAGGAGGAAAAGTTAAAGGTTAAATACCCTTTTTATAGGTATCATAAACTCTTAGATTTTATATATAAAACCTATTTTAGTTCATTGCAGTTAGGGATCCAGGAATCTGTTTTTTTCACACATAGCCCTCATGTTCTTGATGTAGGTGGTCTGCAGAGCAGTCTGCTGTAAAGTAATATGCTTGATTGAAAACTGGCTACTATTTTGTGGTGTTGTCTTCCATACCACAGGTGGTGTTCACTGACAAGTTAATGCCCAGTCTTATCAAAGTAGTTGATTTTTAAGTTACAACATTAAATGTTAACTTGCCCAAGTAAGGAGGCCTTATCTGCTTTTTGTTTACTGTCATTGTCATAGTCCTCTAACTAGACATAGCCAGTCATCAGACATTACTCTTAACATTGACTAACTTCCAACATGGCAACACCGTAAACATATTTTGTTTGTTTTTTTTAATGCTACTTAAATGGTGCTGCTTAAATTGTGCATAGATAATTTGCTATTTATTGTGCACCTATCCTATGCTAATCACCATCCTACAGAATTGATCTCCAGTCCTTACTGTGTTTCCCTTTGACCTAGGTTGTTTGTTTTTGTTTTCTTTTTGTTGTTGTTGTTTGGCTGGGTTTTTTTTCTTCATTATCTAAGACATTTCTACTATTTCTAAGTCACAATTTAGGAATATTTAGAGAAGTTTCCCATTACTGCCTCCTTCAGCCAGTCCCTTCCTCCCCCTAAGATACTCATTTTTATTTATTTATGGTTTATCTGTTCAGTGTTGTTTTGCAAATACTAGCCAACACATAGAAATTTGACCCTTTTCTTACACAAAAGTATCATAACTAAAGATACTGATCTGCATCTTACTTTTTTCCCCCCCACTTAATAATATATTCCAGAGATCACTCTAGAAATCCTCATTTCTTTTTATGACTGTGGAGTATCCCCTCTGGTAGAATGTCATCATTTTTACAGCCAGTCACTATTGATGGACATTCAAGTTTTTAAAAAATTCTTGCTGTTACATATAATGCTATTATTTTCCTCCTCCAGTTTCTTCCCCATTTCACTGCTCTCCTTCATAGAAAAATTCCTTGGAAAATTTTGTATCAGTAATGGCTGTCTCCACCTCCTGATTTCTAGACTCTTGAATTCTTTCCATCAGGCTTCTGTCCGCACCACTGAAACTCCTCTTTCCAAAACACCAGTGACCTGCATGATGCTATATTCCATGCTTTGTTCTCACTTTGCAACTTACTTGAATTATTAGTTGCACTGGACCCAGTTGATGACTGTCCTGCTTGAAACATTTGTGACTAGGCTTCTACTTCTGTGTTTTCTTTGTTCTTTTTTTATTTTTTGTTTTGTTAATAAGATAAGAAAGTAAGAATAATAGGAAAGCTCTCTTTACAGAGAGGGGACATTTGAAAGCGAACGCCCCTATTCTTTTTTTTTTAATGTTTATTTATGTTTGAGAGAGCACAAGTGGTGGGGGGGCAGAGTGAGAGGCAGACAGAGGATCCGAAGTGGGCTCCGTGCTGACAGTAGCAAGCCCAATGTGGGACTTGAACTCACGAACTGACCACGAGATCATGACCTGATGGATGCTCAGCTGACTGAGCCACCCAGGTGTCGCTGTGTTTTCTTCATTCTTGAGGCTGTTCCTTCTGTCTTTTTTTTCACCGTCTTACCATTGAATGAATGCATTCCTCTTGCCTGTAATGTCAGCTGGTGGCTGGGCCAGCTGGGCCCACTTCAGGGGAGGGCTGTCTGTACCAGAAGGGAAATAGGAAGGGCTGGAGTCTGCGTCTATAAGTTGAAGCCAAGAGGGGGAAGAGATGAAGGCTTCTGGTTTCAAAGGTCACCTGAAACAAGCCTGTATCTGACACAACCAGATTTATTGATGCTAATATGGTGAGGCCAGGCATTTCAGGGGAACTCTGGAATGCCACACAACAAGAGGGAGGAGGGAAGCAGCCTTTGTAAGGTTTGGGTTCTTGCTGAAGGATTCTGAGAAAGCTCTAAGGGAAATGGGGATCAATTTGGGATTGGCAGCTATTTCTGAGGCAGGATTAGAAGGGGGGATTAATTAGGGTTTGAATGCTATCTTGAGGCAGGGGCAGTTTAACAGTTGGGTATCCTCAGTAATAGATGCTATAACGGAATGGGTCTGGGGGCATCATTGGTAAGAAAGCAATAGTCACTCGGAGGGTTGTTAACAGCATTTTATAGGGGCTGCCTGACCTTGGGACAAATAATGTTTCCTGTTAACTTTGCACCTGCCTCTATCTATAAGTAAGTGTCTGTACTTCAAGCCCAGTTCATGGTAGGGTTATTTTTTTTCATTTTTCATTCTGAGCTGATTTTCATCTTTTATCTCAGATATATTTTTAGTCTTTCAGTTCCATGGCACTGATCTACTGGATTTGGGAAGTATAGATTTTTGTTTCCTATGACTGAAGCAAGTAGTTAAGTAATTAAATGATCACTGTAGTCTCCCACCCCACCCCTAAATTAAGGTGAGAGCTCATAACTGGTAAATAGGGCATGATTTGGGAAAATTGTGAAGTAGGAATAGTTTCTTTGTTGCCGTTTCAGCTTTTCTTTCCAAGCCCCTCTCCCTGTTATACAGGGCCCCAGGAACCCTTCTCTTCTCTTCTCTTCTCTTCTCATCTCATCTCATCTCATCTCATCTCATCTCATCTCATCTCATCTCATCTCATCTCATCTCATCTCATCTCATCCAGGCTTTCGCTGCTCTTTCTTAGGCCCTTTCCTCTCCCCTTTTTGAACTTGTGCCTATTGGTTGATTTGATAATGTTGTTGATTTGATAATGACCTTAATATATTAAGGTAGTTTAATATATTCCTTGGAGGGGCATTTGCATTTTAAAAGGAAATTCCTAAGAATAATACTGAAACCAAGGTACAAGGTTCTAATGCTTTTGTGGCAAGATGGGGTGGAGAATGAGGATGGGTAGGGAACAGGGTTTGAGTAGAGGCTATCCTTCAGCAGTCACTCTGAGCAGCTGATGAACTGGAGCCTGCTCAGCCTTCTTCCCCCTTAGATGCTGCGATAGGTGGTGTGTTGGTAAACATAGCAAAAGTATATGGGCACGTGTCATGGGAGCAAGGCTCTGTGTGGAGTAAATAAGGTAGAAATGTAGATCGGAAGTTGAGACTGGGAAGTTGAGACAAGGACAACTGGAAGTGCCTCTTTTTCACAGTGGTACACAAACACTGCTGCCTTGGTAGTTCCTAGAGACAGACACAAGTATGTTGAGACTTGCTCATAACACTGACCTTTGAATTGCTTACTGTCTAGCAAGTTTCGGTCCATAGACTACCAGCGCTCAAACTCTCTCCTTTCAAGCCTCTGTCATGGAAGCTGGGCAGTACATATCCAGCCCTCCTGCAGAGATGAAATGTGAACCCATAGCTTTAGCCCAGCAGTTCGATTAGAGCCTCTTTACTTCTCCAGATCCAAGTTGTTTCTTAATCCTCAGGGGAAATGTGATGTTCCTCTTGCACTTTAAGGTGCATTGAGCTTTAGGATTTGAATTCACGACGTCCAAACCTAGATATGATCTCCATGGTAGTCTTCGATGTACACACTGACTAAAGCCAGGCTGTGTCTCCTGGTGTTGTGGCATTGTTTCACGACTCCTGGGGACAAGTCTAAGGCATTTGCTCTAGGTGTCAGAAGCCTACAAGATTTCAGTCCTAGACACAGTTTGAACCATTTTGAGGTGTCTTTGTAAACTTAATATGTAAAAGTTGTGCTTTCTCAAGTCTCCTGGCCTTTTCCCTGGGGATGTCCAGACCAAGTGGGACATATTGATGTGGCAGATTATTGCTTTCTGTAAGTGACTTCTGTCACAGAAGCAAGCTCTGGATGTCGTTGGGCAGCTTCAGCCCAACATGCACATCCAGATGATGGCTTATTTGTATAGTTGTTGCTGTTCGTTCGAAAACTGTTAACTGGCCCTTACTGGTGTACTGAGAAGGGGTTGCACAGAAGAAGAGAGACATCACACTGCATGGAAGAGTGAACTCGTGTGTCTAGTTGAATGGACGACTCGTTAGAAGGAAGACCTCAACATTGGCACATTACTATTAACTAAATTCCAGACTTTATTTAGATTTTTGGAAAAAATGTGGAACACGTCATGAATTCTCATGTCATTTTTGCACAGCAGCCACATTAATCTTCTCTGTATCGTTCCAGTTTTAATATATGCACTGCCAAAGTGAGCACAGACTTTAGTTTTTACCAGTTTTTCCACTCATCACCTCCAGAATCTGTCCTAGGATACCACATTACATGTAGTTATCTTGTCTTTCAGTCTCCTCTGATCCCTGACAGTTTGTCTGTCTTTTCCATATTTTTCATGACCCATGATAGTTTAGAGGAATACTGGCAATTACTTTTTATAATGTCCCCCAGTTGAGCCTTTATGATGTTTTCCTCAATTTAGACTGATGTTACAGGTTTGGGGAACAATGCTGCCTCCCAGGGGGCACCTGATGTTTCCATAACATCACTAGTGATTAAAATTGGTCACTTGATTAAATTGTTTGGTTGCCAGT
The DNA here is from genome assembly GCF_022837055.1 of Prionailurus viverrinus. Lineage (NCBI taxonomy): Eukaryota > Metazoa > Chordata > Mammalia > Carnivora > Felidae > Prionailurus > Prionailurus viverrinus. The sequence goes on along the minus strand of NC_062565.1, from coordinate 33,370,119 downwards.
TTATCTGTTGTAAAAGTTATTGTTTTTTTCATTCCCTACTCTGTTCTTTGGAAGCAAATCACTGAGTCTAGTCCATACTCAAAATGGGTTGGGAGATATATGGAATTAAACTCCATCTCTTCGAAGGAGGAGTATCTGCGTATATTATTTGGAGTTCTTTAAGAAGGCTTCTCACCTAGCACAGAGCCCAACGCAGGGCTTGAACTCACGATCCTCAGATCAAGACCTGAACTGAGATCAAGAGTTGGAGCTGAGATCAAGAGTTGTAAGTGAGCCAAGGACCCCTTATTTAGAGTTCTTATGTAAAGAAATTTGACTCTTCTCATCAATTTATTTAATCATTTGTTTATATCACTAAGGACTCATGTGTATTTTTTTTATACTTTGAGTTATAATCCAGTACTATGTTATTTATCTTGTTGCCCGAATTATTCCAGCTTTGGCCAGAGGGAGGTCTTTTAGGTGACTCATGCATCCCTTTGACATACTCTTATCCTTTTGGTTTTTTTTGAACACTTCCTTACTTTTTGATACTACAAATATAGTCCAGGCTCATTTTATATTTTCCGTGACTTAGCCCTAGAATCAGCCATTTTTCTGAGGACCCCTTGTTCTTTTTATTGGTGAATGGAGTTCAGAAACCACTGGCCACTGGGTATGTTTAATGCTGCTGGGCTGTCATTACTTCTAGGCCTTCTCAGCAGGCAGAGCTGGGTAGCATGTGTATACATACTAATCTCTGAATATCGACATATCATTGTTTCTGTGTTTCTTCATCTGCATATATATCAAGATAAACATGAGTTTATATTGATGTCTTGGACTTTAATTTAGTACCACAGAGTTCATTTTAGAATGTTTTCTTTTCTTGCTCATCTATAATATCCTTCTTCAACAATGAGGAACCTTGCTCCCACCATTTCACTGTTCATCCCCAGTACACATGTACCCATGCTGTACCTGTCTTATAACCCATATCCCCACAAGAAACAAATTTACCAGTTTAAATATTGTACTGATTTGTAGCAATTCTATTTTGGTGGACAAATTGTAGATGTTTATTTATGTTTATTATAATGTGATTTGATCTGTGATGCTAGCTTTTAGATATGTTTTTGACATATCCACGATAATCTGAGATGTCTTTGTATAGCACCATGGTTCATTAAGATTATGGAGTTGGGCTTCAAGTAAAATATTTCCCTTTTATTCTGCATTTCTAATATAAACTTAAGAAATAAAAAGTTTATGTTCTCTCTTCAGTAATTTATCATACATTTCTACAAAAGGAAGTTTATACTTATTAAAGTTATATACTTGCTGAAGGTTTTATATGTAAAAGGGACGAATTGAATGAAACAATATTTACAGTACCATCTAGTTCCAAAGTCCTGGTCCAGGTGCTTTTTGAAAACCACCTTAAGGCAACACGTTCTAAAATCAGTTTCTCCATTTGCTCTTAAGCCCTGAATGTGTAGGCTTGGCACTTGGTTCTACTTTATTGGCTACTTTTCTAGGACATCGTAGAATGTTGGCCCGTTCTTATTATTGGTGCCAAAGATCATATATGTTTGTGGGTAAAGATACTTTGGCCTGGGAAATAAGACTGACTTAACTATAGCTTTAGTTCCCTGGATTCTTGGGTTCTCAAGTTCCTGTTGAGGAAAAATAAATATGAGCTATACCAGTTACTCTGAGTTGAGCGTTCTCAGTCACCATGTAAGTTGGCTTTTAACTTGAAATCTGATCTTGGGCCCATCACTTCTACCTCCAGACCTCAGATCCTTTATCAAGAAAGTGCAGCTGTTCCATTAGATGACCCCTAAGATTTCTTACAGCTATGATTTTATCATCACAAGTAATAAAATAACGTGGCTGGCAGTTCTTATCTCAGTAATTAAGGCATCTGGCAAGAACTGGAAATGGTCAGCCTCTCTGAAACAAGCTTATTGGGTCCATTTCTGTCGCTGTTTTTATTTGTTTAACACACACTCACACACACACACACCATGATTGGAATG